>NC_056745.1:251014502-251307002 GCF_019279795.1 Protopterus annectens | reverse complement strand
ATTCAAAGTATCAGAGTCTGGCTGTACTGGGAGGGAACACAGCTTCTTGTTCTTCACACAATAGGCAGAAAAACAAAAGGCAGATTATTAAGTTAAAAAAAGATCTCAGTCCATTTTCCCCTCCGACACATCTGGTAACCATGTGTGACAAGTGATAATGAAGGCCTTCCTGAGTGAACTGCAATTAGTTCTGACTGCTGTTCAGCTTTTGCAGGCAGCTCTGAAGAAAACATGTCCTTCCTTGCTTCATGCTTAAAACCGTACTCTACCATTTCACATGATACCATGAAAAAAAGGTCTCTTGTGGGTTTATTTACTGAACTTGCTGTGAAAGACTGATATAAAGGAGGCTGAACTATGCATATTAACAGTAGATCTGAACAAACTTGAAAAGTAGCAACTTCAGTTTAGTTGTGACTATGCTACCCCAACACATTGAATTAGATTCAAGATTTGCCACAGATAATCTGCATACCTAAAGGGTATACACAAGCACCATATCAAATTCCCTTTCTTATGAGACAAAAACTCTACTCAAACTCATTCTTTGATCCAGTTAAAAATTAATCAATCTATCTATCTATCTATCTATCTATCTATCTATCTATCTATCTATCTATCTATCATTCTTTCTATTTATCTGTCTATCTATCCAGATATTTTTCATGATGTTTGAATGAACAGACTATAGAGGGTGACAGGAAAAGACTACCAGGGGGCTACTTTGTAACTATCTATGCTTTTCTAGATGTCTAGTGTCAGTTGTATAACTGTGTGCTTTCATAAAACCACGAAATGTTTGAGTAAGCTCAACGGTAGTTAGCAGTGACATTTAATAAAATCACTCATTCCTGGAAACAGACATCAGCTTGCCCTGGGTGCTCACATGTGTACTAAAAACAGATGCATAAGCACATTTGCCCTTGTGTTTCCTCATAACCAAATGTCAGTGTGTAAAATATCAACTGTTTTTCTTATGTTACAGCTGGTGTGTGATTTGTGTTCTATAATGTTATAATGTTTCTTTTGCCTACGGAACATCATGCCATTTGTTATGTTACTACTATTGCATGCTTTACAATGTATCAAATTGTATCATTTTGTCTGTAACTAAATGAGCTGAGGTATGGCTGAAAATGCCCCTTAGACCAGTTTACTTTCCCAGTAAACAAAGGATAAGTAAAAATAAAACTCACATTAGCAGCTCTCTGAAAAGATGTATGTAGGAGCTGAACAGCCTTAAATATTTTTCTTCCAATTTTTAAATGGGTAACTGAAACAATCATTTACAGACCACCACCTGGGGCGCAGGTGAAACTAAGCGCAATATACATGAAAAGTTTACAGTTTACATGACAGTTGTCAATGGATGAACATGCTTCTGTGAGGTGAGAACAAACTAAAATGCCTGGAACATTTATAAACAAACATGGCAGAACATGCAAACTTCAAATAGACCATAACTACAGTTCAAAACTGGACCCAAGAAAATTAAGCTGTGCTATAAAAACTGCAGTTACTCAGTCATTGTGTATAGAAGTACAAAAATGTTTCCTAGTCTAAAACTATATCCAGTAGTCATGTTCCATTCTTGGTTTCAGGCATGTAAGTAATAAACAATACTGTTTTATGTTACTGGAATAATATGCGTGATCTGAAGAGGAAGTAAGCCATAACACCACAAAGTGTCTCTATACTCATTGAAGGAGGTCAGGCACTGCTTAATGTAGACCCAGGAGTACTTTCTCCACATATAATACGTATGTGCATTTGATTTGGTTGTGCAAATTCTATGGCAGGTACCTGGATGATATCCTGATTTTGTGAGGTGGTAGTCAGGACCAACTTACCGAATTTCTCAATTTTCTCAAGACCAACACAACTTTTTAAGGTTTACCATGGAAACCAGTCTACAGTATATTAATTACCTAGACATTCAGATTAAGAAAAACGAAAAGTTGAAGAAATTTACTTCAACAATATACAGGAAACCGGCATACTCAAACACACTACTGCACTTTGAAAGCAGCCACCCCATACATCAAAAAAGGTCCCTGGTTAAGGGATAGGGGGTAAGGCTGGCAAGGATGGTGAGGGAGTTGGATACATTCTTGCAAGAAAGGGATGTTCTTTTGGATATGATGGTTAGGAGAGGTACCCAAGGGAATTTGTGGTACCAATATTGAAAGAGGTCACCCATAAGAGAGAGGCGGGACATTTTGTTCCATTGTTGGGGTTGGTTACAGAGACTGACCCACAAGGAGAAGTTAATAGGAACAGCAAAGGATGTAATGGGAAAAACAATGAAAATATCTTTAACAGAGCAAGGATTTTGACATTTACCCCCCCCCCAGTTCCCACAAATGAAAGACATTCTGTATAAAAATTGGTTTCTATTAAAAAAATGATGAACAGATGGGGAATAAGATAGGAGAAAAAACAATTGTAGTATATAAAAAGAATACTTGCATCAAGAATATGCTGGAACATAAGAAGGAGGGGATGGGATCCCAAAACAGCAGATATACCAAAAAGTGTGGTTATTGTTCCCAGTGCAAACATATACTAGAAGGTGATAGGGTAGTAATACCACAATATGGGACTGTAAGTTCTGGGCATAAAGGTAATTGTGGTACAAGAATGTGGTATACATCACATTGTACCAAGTGTGTGAAAGGTATTATATTGGGAAAACCAAAAAACTCAGAATAACAAATATAATAACACATATATGACATAAGTAAAGGCAATAATAACAAAGCATTAGCAACATCTTAGCAAGTTCCCTATGCATAACTTTAAATTCTTCGTTCTGGAACATGTAGAAATAAATGAAAGATGGGGACCTAGTGATACATTCTTAGAATATAAAGAATTGATGTGACAATTGAGGGTGAATGCCACAAATCCCCCTGGGCTGAATGATGTTGTGTCCCTGGCCAGTTATTTGATAAAATCTGAATTCCACCTATAAAAATATTTTTAAACAGTATTTACACATCCACTGGCATTTTATGAAGTACAGGCATTTTTATGGTATATTTAATAAAGTGATTTGTTTGAAATATAAAATTACATGTGATTAGATAGGTAGGACATTTTTATTATGGTATCATATTTTACATATGTAATTTTGTATGTATTTCATGTATTGTAATTTATTGTATAGATAGAAATTGCACTTGTCACTTTAAAAGTTAGTAGTTAGGGGTTCATAGATTAATTGCCTAATTAGATGCATAATTATTGGTAGGTAGAGGATTTATATTGTGCTTTTTACATTGAAGTGTTATTCTGATGAAGTCATTGTGAACGGACTGACCAACGCGCTAAATCCATTAAACATTTTGTTTAGCTTTAAGTGTTTCCTTGCCACTGTGTTATTTATATATCTATATCTATATATATCTATATATATCTATATATCTATATCTATATATATATATATATATATATATATATATATATATATATATATATACAGTTACACTTCAGAAGATTGAATGGCTGAAATATGGAAGACCATATGGTCAAGACCATATGATCCATATTTCAGACGATCGATCTTCTGAAATTGTAACAAAAATAAAAATAAAAAAAATTAAAGAAGACAGTAATGCAGGGAAGCTGCACCCCCCACACTCCCCCTACTTAAATATACCAACTCCAAGATCACACTGTCATTACAGCGTGGAATGGGAAATTTTCCTATTCCCTGCTGTAGCGCGGTCGCAGAGTTGGTATATTTAAGTAGCGGGGGTGTGGGGGGTGCGCATTACCATCTTCTTTAATTGTTTTTTTTTTATTTTTGTTACAATTTCAGAAGATCTATCTTCTGAAATATCAATCATATGGTCTCGACCACATGGTCTTCGATATTATAGCTGTTCGATCTTCTGAAGTGTAACTATACATATATATATATATATATATATATATATATATATATATATATATATATATATAATTTGCTTTAGAACATCGAAAGCCCATAACATTGAAATCCAAAACACTGAGACCAAAATCTTGAAAATTCAAAACACTGAAAACTCAAAATATTGAATCCTATAACATTGAAAAAACATAGCAAAGCAACATGTACTATATTCCAGCACAACTACATACAGAAACAAATAAAAAACAAACCATATTACACTTCTTCAAATATAAGCAGGGGGCCAAGACCAGTGTACCCTCCATGTGGGGGTCTGCACTCCCCCAACCCCTGCTACTTAAATATATCAACTTTGAGATTGCACTACACTACACTAAGATGTGTTATGTTGTAGTATAGCAAGTAAGAAGGGAACATGACTGAGGTTACCTATGAAACTTCGGTAAGTATTGCAGAGATGTATAGTAATGTGTAATGTTTTAACAGTGAAGTAGTGTTTCTATGAGAAGGTTGAGGATAGTTTTTTACAATTTAAACAGGCAGTCATGAAGCATGGAATGGTATGTTTGCCATTTATAGTTCAAGTGTATATAGTGTCTATATAGATATAGATATACACACATGATTTAAACCAGCAAGATTGACAGTCAAAAGACTGAGAGCAAAATATCAACACGGCAAAATGTTTACACAGCAGAAATACTTAAACAAGAAAATTACACACAAAATTGAAGTTATATTTATGCCCTTTCCTCACTGTTGTGTGATCTTGGAGTTGCTATGTATAACTAGGGCTTGCACTCCTGCCCTCCTGCTAAAACACTGACAACATCTGGCTAGATTTTGAGAAATCTTTCAATGCTTTTCTATGTGGTCAAATTTTGTCACATTCTGTCAATATTTTTGCTGGTGGGCAAGCTCCTTTATACTCCCTGCTGGGGGATACACCCCCTGCCTCCTGCTAATTATATATACCAACTCCAAGTTTTGATATAGTTTAGCTGCTAATTATATATACCAACTCCAAGTTTTGATATAGTTTAGCTATTTTGCTGTCAGTATTTTCACTGTTGATCTTATGTTGACGTATATTACGTGTAGGTGACCCATATGTGTGTGTGTTTGCGTGTTTGTGTGTGTGTGTGTGTGTGTGTGTGTGTGTTTGTGTGTTTGTGCATGTGTGTGTGCTTGTGTGTGTGTGTGTGTGTGTGTGTGTGTGTGTGTGTGTGTGTGTGTGTGTGTGTGTGTGTATTCACGTGTGTATCTGTCTACACAACAAACAAGTTGTTGATAGTTTATATGAGATCACTGAAGGCTAATCCATATGCTACAGTTCAATGTGTCTGTTTCGATATCCCCATTTTTTACAATAAAGACCCAATACCTAGCACTCAGCCAATAACAATGAAGTACAATGTAGTTAATACAACAAGAAGCATACCTCTCAACTTCTTAGTGCAAGAATTATGTACAATGCCAGAAATAATGGTCGACAAAGGACCAAAATCAGAAATAGGTGTAAGTGTTGCTTTTATAAAACTCTGAAAATTGCTAGATTAATAGGTTTTACATTATCATGTATTTTCTGAAGGGAATGAAGTCTGAAACTCAAATGTTTGTCATTATTTAAAAACTTTAATCCTCAATTATTTGCCAGAAAACCAGAAATTTTTATTAAGAAAAGACTAAAAAATGAGATAAAGTCACTCTGTGAAATTCTGAGCAACTGAGAACACTAAGAACTTCTATTAATATGCTTAGATAAATATGTGAGCATCGCTAACATGGTCTGAAAACACCATGAAACATGAAGCATGATAAAATGATTTGTGTTGTAAGTTAAGATAATTGTTAAATGTGTAAAGGGCAGAGAAAGTGTTATAGATTTCACACATATTGTAAGATGGCTTTTGTAACTCAAACGCTAGTCAGGTAAAGTAAGAATTATAATTTCCCTCATGTATCCTCCAATCGAGATAACTATCCCTCAGAGAAAAGTAAATATTTAAGAAATGTCCATCTCTGACTTGACAAATGTAAGTCCACTTTTCAGCCATTCACTATCAATGTTATGGGTCCAGACATTTCAAATGGTTCCTTGATGAAAATGTTTTCCTATTTCTTGTAGTAATTCACCTTACTTCAGAACTCTTTACTAAAAAACTATTTTTATTGTCCCTGTAGTCTGCCTTAACTGAACACTACTTCTCTTTTTCAGCTTCTGTATCTTGAAGTGACTAAAAGATTTCATCTTTATTAAAATTTATCTAAATTTCCTTCCACCAAACACACCAACACCACCCCCCACACACACATGCACAAACACTCATGAGCATCACTTTAAACTGATCTCTAGCTGATTCAGATAAACTTTCAAGTAAATGATATGGCAATACGTTTAAATAGTTCTTGCTAGTTCTTAGCTTAGATGGATAAAGCACTGACTTCATTGCAGGCAACTGAGTTACATAGTGAAATATGCATCTCTAGTAGCCATCAGGGGAAGATAGGAGGGAGTGACTGAGCCCAAACTTTGTCCAGACGGATCATTACTCCACCCAGTCAACAAATTTAAATAAAATAAAATACATAAATAGGACTAAAAAAGCTGTAACCTTAGGACCAGCACTGATAGGACACTATTGATCTTGAAATGCACTGTAAAATATAGAAGCTGAACAGAAATGCAATGGATTTTAAACTGGTTTGCAATAAAAGAAACAAAAACTCCATCTCTGACTCATACTACACACACTTCAAAAAGAAGAGGAGTGACATACTACAGAAATTATCTTCTATGGTAGAAGGCTTAGCTTGAGCATGTGGAAGGTGCCCAGAAACTTTGGAAGCTGGCCAGCTCTTGTATCCTTAGCAGGATATAACCCTTATAGCTTAGGTGGGTCTATATTAGAACATTGAAGTTTCACAACTTTGAATGCTCTAATATCGACCCCTATTCAGCGAACGCTGAAAATAGTGAAACTGTGGAACACCGAATTTCTTCCTAGTTAAGGAATTCGGTTGGCCGTTCCTGTGGCTTCGCTATGTTCAGCACTGTGGTGGAAAGTTACGGGTCAGGATCAGGTAAGTGTGCAATTGTGTGGACGTGAGGATTAGGGCGCGGGGTAGGTGAGTTAGGGTGCGGATGAGGTGAGTGTGCGATATTGACGGATCTTAGGGTTAGAGTTTGGGTTAAGGTAAGTGGATACCTAGTGGTGTGTGTACAGTTTAGTGCAGGGTTAGATGTAAGATTTTAGGTGTATGTGTGTGGATTGCTGTTTGTTTGGTATGTTTGTGTTGTGTGTATGTGTGTCGGAACAGCAAATTTTTTACCTGGGAAAAAATTTGCTGTTCTGCATGTTCGATATTGACAGAGTTTGCTGAATAGGGGTCGATATTAGAACATTTGATGTTTTAAAAAGCCAGTGTTCTAATAGAGAACTAGCTTAGGCTACTGCAGCAGTGGTCAATGGAGCATCTACTGTTATGGTAAGTTTACTTACACAAAAGCTTATCTGCCACATAAATTCCCTTCATCGTAGGCCATAACTTGTGCTGCTATGACAAGTTTTGCAGGGAGCAAGAGATCACAAGAGGAGTTATTCATGCTACTTATATATGCAGCAAGTCAAGGATTTCATCTGTCGAATCTATTACTAGAATGATGCTTATTAGTGCTTATATTAATACTTGATTAATGAAAGTCTGGATCTATGGTATAGAGGGATAAAGCCCAGACTGAGACCAAAATGACTAGTGTTCAAATAGCAGTGTAGGTTGCTGGAACAGCTGGGCAGGTTAGAATGGGAAATGACAACCTTACGGCCTGCTCATACTAGTGGCAGGGAGTGGCATCTTCCCAGTTCCCAATTGCTTCCATCCAAATGGAAGCTTGAACTGCATCAAGAGCTATTACCAAGAAGACGTGGGCTTGATTCTCCCAAGCAGGTCATGGTGGCCCTGAGAAAGTATGCATGGAACTGCACCTGTATCCAGGGAGGGCATAAGAGGTTTCCACATTAAGGTGTGGGCTTATATCAGCCACTAGGTGCAGGGTTACAGCCATGATTACAATGCCTACATAAGTACCACTCAGTGTGATGTCAGATGTTGATTTAAGAAGGAGGAACAGCTCAACAATCCCATGTCTAGGGACTGCAGACACCATAGGGCCTTGGACTTGCAGGAAAGCCAGAACTGCTTGGACAAGATATGACAGTTTCCTTTCCTTGCAGCAAGAATAAAGAAGGAAGGCGTGATAGCAGAGGCACAAAGAACCCTCATGACTGCCTAGCTGACAGCCCGTTTGGATGTTTGGCATTACCGACGAAGCATAAAATGCAGGAGGGAATGCAGCACCTAGGAAAAAAAGGATTAATGAGGTACTAATAACTTGAAGGATGACTGGTGTATGGCACATACAGTAATTTGAAGTATATACATGTTGGTAAGGTAGCTAAAAAATTATTGGGTGAGGTGTTCCTAAGAATGTTTTACACTTACAAGAAACTGACATATGATTGGTGAGAAAGGGATGTAGTTGACTAGAATTAGTTTTAATGAAAGAAAGTGAAGCAGTACAAAGTTATAGGAAGGGATCTGGTGATCTCTGGGTAGGTATAAGAGTGATTAAATCAAGAGTGTTACTTTTTAGCTCCCCCTCTATGCTTTTAAAAAATCCCAATGCACCAAGACTCTACTGCAATTATGTGGAAGGATGTAGCTGAATTGTGGTGGATTCTAGTGATGGACTCTGAGATGGTTTGATTGCCCCAGCGGTAAAGGTGGCAAGAATATTTAAGAGATGAATGATGGAGATGAAGGAGGAATATCTGAATGAGAAAAGTCAGTCTGAAACTATTGATTGAAAAAGCAGGAGATAGAATAGCAATGAGTTTATATTTGATGAGGGTAGTGAAATTTGTTGACTGTGATCAAGCTCTAAGTATGTAAATGTTAAGGTCATTAAAGTTGTATGGGTTGGTGGGATGAAGTGGAATTTTTGTGACGTGGAAGATTGATGTTATTGTTAACATCTGCTAGATGAGGATGTGATACCGTAGATACCCACCTGCTCATATGTGTTGGATTCACATAAAAATAGAAGTGCAAGTAGGAATAGAGATGCATATATAAGATTTAGTACAGGTTAGTGAGGGTGTAACTTGGAAATAGGTGGGTTTAGAGTGAGAGAGGAAGTTTAGGAGTGATAATGCTATTCTGAGAATAAATGCAAGTTTGTATTATTAAGCAGGGAACGTTGGGAAAGGGGGAAGGGTGTGAGAGAGAAGAATGAATATTGAAAAACAAAATTCAGATTACAGGGAATTAGCTGCCATCTGAATTATTTGTATAATGAAGATATGACTTTTATCTATTTATTGTTATTAACATTTCTTTACCAGAAAAATCCAACTCAGCATCTAAGGAGATAAATGCTATAAAAGGGGTGACAGACCGATCAGGATGGTGATGATATGGGTTTACTATGGTGTGTGCAAATGGCATGCTGTCGAACACTGTGTGTTCGAAATCATGATTTCAAAGGTTCAGTTAATCAAATCCCGGTTCTCATATGGTCGAATTGCATGGTGCACTCGACCATAGGAGAATTGATGTACCGACACTGTGAACTGAGGTCACGCTGCAGCAAGGAACAGGTAATTAGCTCATTTCCTCACTGTAGTGAGATCTCCGAGTTGGTATATTTAATATGCAGGGGGGGGGGTGCGGGGGAGGCAAAATATTGGATTTAAAGTACCATTGAATGTTTAGTTCAATGGTACGCTAATATGCATAGCAGAAGGTGACTGACGTCACTTTCTGCTATGTCGAAAACATTGAACAATGTTTTCATGTTTGCATTTATTTACTATGTGAAGTTTTGAATCTGACACTTAGGTTCCAAGTTCTAAACGTTCGACCGATGTGGATTTGAAATTTCCATAGTAAACCGATGATATGCATGGAGATGGGTAATGAGACAAATGAAGGGAAGAAACAGAAAGAGTGAATTTATCTCTTTCATAAATTCTTTGGAAGAATTTCAGTGGTCCAATGGGATAAATCCCTAACTAATGGTCAAGGATACTTCTGTTTAATGAGAACTTCAAGCCCCATGATGGTGAAGTAGGATGGACATGTGCACATTTGGGAGGGAAAGGAGGGTACATCTGTCTGCACATTTTTTCATGATGCCTAGGCCAGTAGTAATGCAAATGCTTGTCTTGGAGGGAGGCAGATGTTAGTCTCACCAAGCCAAAGTTTGGTGGTAGCCTTCAGTATAGGTGTGTAGAAACTTGTATTTGAAAGGAGAAGGTATTGCGGATCTCTGTGATGACTTGGATCAAATGTCACTCAACCCCAAAATTGAGGTTAGGGCCATTATAAACAGTCTTATTGCCTTTTATTGCCAAAACGTCAGTAAGGTTTCAAAGAACCCTCATGAATGCTAGAATGATGGACCACACTTCCGCTTGCCCTGGCACATGGTGAAATTCTCAATGGTGGGTAATTAATGGCCAGTGACAGACTGGGAGGAAGCTTGATGGTTAGTGGATATGGGGTTAAAAAGCATAGTGAAAAGTTCTTGTTGGAGGGAGGCAATGATTTGGCAGCCACCACAAATCCAGCTATTAATGTTAGATAAAAAAAAAAACGAGTTTTAATGGATGAGTTAGAATTTAGTTGCCACATAAAATAAGAAGATTAGAAAAGTGAAAGAAATAGGCAGCTTATCTGCCACATAAATTCCCTTCATCGTAGGCCATAACTTGTGCTGCTATGACAAGTTTTGCAGGGAGCAAGAGATCACAAGAGGAGTTATTCATGCTACTTATATATGCAGCAAGTCAAGGATTTCATCTGTCGAATCTATTACTAGAATGATGCTTATTAGTGCTTATATTAATACTTGATTAATGAAAGTCTGGATCTATGGTATAGAGGGATAAAGCCCAGACTGAGACCAAAATGACTAGTGTTCAAATAGCAGTGTAGGTTGCTGGAACAGCTGGGCAGGTTAGAATGGGAAATGAAAACCTTACGGCCTGCTCATACTAGTGGCAGGGAGTGGCATCTTCCCAGTTCCCAATTTCTTCCATCCAAATGGAAGCTTGAACTGCATCAAGAGCTATTACCAAGAAGACGTGGGCTTGATTCTCCCAAGCAGGTCATGGTGGCCCTGAGAAAGTATGCATGGAACTGCACCTGTATCCAGTGAGGGCATAAGAGGTTTCCACATTAAGGTGTGGGCTTATATCAGCCACTAGGTGCAGGGTTACAGCCATGATTACAATGCCTACATAAGTACCACTCAGTGTGATGTCAGATGTTGATTTAAGAAGGAGGAACAGCTCAACAATCCCATGTCCAGGGACTGCAGACACCATAGGGCCTTGGACTTGCAGGAAAGCCAGAACTGCTTGGACAAGATATGACAGTTTCCTTTCCTTGCAGCAAGAATAAAGAAGGAAGGCATGATAGCAGAGGCACAAAGAACCCTCATGACTGCCTAGCTGACAGCCCATTTGGATGTTTGGCATTACCGACGAAGCATAAAATGCAGGAGGGAATGCAGCACCTAGGAAAAAAAGGATTAATGAGGTACTAATAACTTGAAGGATGACTGGTGTATGGCACATACAGTAATTTGAAGTATATACATGTTGGTAAGGTAGTTAAAAAATTATTGGGTGAGGTGTTCCTAAGAATGTTTTACACTTACAAGAAACTGACATATGATTGGTGAGAAAGGGATGTAGTTGACTAGAATTAGTTTTAATGAAAGAAAGTGAAGCAGTACAAAGTTATAGGAAGGGATCTGGTGATCTCTGGGTAGGTATAAGAGTGATTAAATCAAGAGTGTTACTTTTTAGCTCCCCCTCTATGCTTTTAAAAAATCCCAATGCACCAAGACTCTACTGCAATTATGTGGAAGGATGTAGCTGAATTAAGCTTGGTGTCTGGGGCCACTAAGCCCTGAGAATTCATAGGGTTCTATCTTCCCTGAGGTGCATCTTAGAGTTTCTTTTTTTTTTATTTTCACAAACTCTTTATTTAATGATAGCCTGAACAAAAATTCACTGACAAGAGCCAGTGGCACCATGACCAGGAATAAAACTGGCCCAGGAAACTCAGGTTTGAATAGTTGCTTGAGCATCTGTGGCACTGGCAAAGAGGAAAGGAAGTGCGTATCCAGGGGGAATGTATTTGCCTAGACACCACCTGAAAAGAGATAAGGTATACAGAGGAGAAAAGCCTTCTGACATACCAAGGTGAATGCAAGATGGAGATGACAGTAAGCATAAAATAGAATAAATAAGCAATCCTTCCAACATGCAGCATAAGGGGAGCCAGGATGCCCCGATCTCCTCATCAGCCCTGACCCTTATTAGAACAAGTCATTGGAAGACAAGAGAGATCAGTAGATCTGGAGAATGAGGAAGGGCACTGAATTCCCTGATGCGGGAAGGGAAAAAAATTCAGAGGTAAGGAAAGAAATTGAGTCTTAGCTTTTACTTAAAGGTATAATTATCTTTGTATAAACCTTAATGTTCAAAGCTAATAAAATAGTAGTTCCCCTGTGACGATAGGAGGTATGGCCATCCATGCAGGGGAGAAGTACGACAATGGATGTATGACTTGTGCCAGCACAGCTAGCTGGAATTTTATAAATAATTATATGTCATTTGTATATCAAACTGATCTGTACAGATGTTTGTGCTGAAAATATATTTGTGAGCTTTGTTTGTGTTAATTCTGTTAAAATGTATCAACAGTGAACCCTGCTATAATAAAGAGAAATGTGCATGTATTATGGCATCTGAATTAAATTTATATGTTTTAATAGAGGACACAGAGACAACAATGGTTAACCAGCTGGCTTATTTTAAGAAAAATAAGGGAAATGTAAATGAGCCATTAAATCATTGAACATCACCCCAGAGTGCTGAGTACGACTGGAGATGGTAGGTCTGGGAGCAGCCATTATCAGTTATCTTTTGTAAAGAAGGGGGAAGTGTTGTAAATGTTTCTGTCTCCTAGGCACTGCAATAAAAGCTGTAAATGTGTACTGTATCAGTCTGTTAAAGACCTGTCTCAAACTTCAAAAGGAGATGTTGTGGGAACGTAGAGTCAGGTGACCAGATGAGGTAATTCTGCAAGTCATCTTGGACATTATATTTTAAATGGAGTAATCTCAGAGTATAAAGTATTCTGTTTGAGTGCCTGACTAGAAATACTGCTCACCTATTTCATCCTGGCATGCCCAAGTAAGTTATTAGGAAACAGTGCATTCTCTTAGATTCATTCAGGAATATAGTGAAGCTTAGTTTAGAGCTTGTTTTTCTTTATTTGTATTAATCTGTCAATCAATGTTGTTTTCAATATTTTCTGTGATTTGAACTCTGTTATTTACTGTGAATATATGTTCAGTATTTGTATGCACTTTCATTATATATTATTAAATATATTTAATACTTTAATAGCGACTGGTTCTTGTAGAGAGTATTTAAGCTATGAGAGTACTTATACTTATTTGGTGACACTGTGTGGGCCACTCCAGAATGCCTATCTGTCGAGGTGAATTGCTACCATTTTTATTAGGATTAATATTACACAGTATAATTGGATACCCTTTGTTAAATGCCTTAGATTAGCTGGTTGTGGAATGTCTGGTGGCAGTGGTAACTCCCTTATAGTCTGGGCAGAAGGGGGCATAGCTAGTACACCTGTGCCATCCTTTCCTAGGTGTATGCGTGTGTGTGTGTGTGTGTGTGTGTGTGTGTGTGTGTGTGTGTGTGTGTGTGTGTGTGTGTGTATGTATGCATCTGTATGTGTGTCAACTACTTGGGGCAGGGGCAGGGACATGAAGCACTGAGTTTACTGACAGGGTGCTGGAGGACTTGGCTTGAACACTGGGCCGAGGACCTAACCCTATAGCTGTACCAATAATGATCCTTATTGGTGATCTGGAGATATAGATACATTTGGACCCTAGGCTGAGTGTATTTCTGTGTGCTCTTGAGGGAAGTTGTACTTGATGCAGAGAGGTCTGCATCTGGAAATACTTAGTGTATCCATTTGATTCTAAGTGCACGCCCCTCTCCAGTGTCAGTGGTGAGTATTCAGGCTTTTTGAGTAGTAGACCAGAGTGGGGATGACACATATTGGTGCCAGCACATATTGGCATCAGTGGTGGGCTTCACATTTTATTGGTGGGCAGTGGTGGGACTATCACATGCTCACATACTATTGAGCAGTGGTGTGGATATTGAATTCCTGCAGCTTGTAAGAACTGCTCTCTAAAGAATGTGCTTGTACTCTCAAGCAGTCACAGAGTAGATTTTCAGAGTTTCATATCACAATAGTTTTATTTATTTACTTTTTGTTAGCTTAGATAGTCAGGGAGAGTAGGCAAGGATGATAGCCAAGGGTTACGGCACGCTGACAAGGAAACAATTGGCTGAGATGTGCCATGCCAAAGGACTGGGGCATGCCAACATGACTAAAGGGGAAATGATTGCAACCTTAACCACAGCTTCAGCACAGACCAGCAACCAGGAGGATAACCAGTTTTGTGATGTGAATTTGCAGTCCTCAGAAACAGGACAGTTCAACTTTTCCACAGAGGACTTAAAAATCCATCTACAGTTAAAGAGAGCTGAACTGGAGGCCAAACAGTTGGAAATAATATCAGCAGAGAGACTGTGGTACTTGGAAGCCAAAGAAAATGAGAGGCTGAAGCAACATAAAAAGGAAATGCTGACTCTTAGCCAGGATCATGGAGGTAATGGGAAGGGAGTAACTGTACTCCAGAACCAGTAAAGGTTAGTAAACTTATTCTTCAGTTCCAAGAACATGATAATTTTGATAGTGTTATTCATATATCTGAAAGAGTATTCAAACAGTATAATGTCGACCAAGGGCTCTGGGTACAGTTACTCACCCTCTTACTCTATAGTAGAGCAGTAACTGCTGTTTCCAAATTGTCTGATACTGATTGCTTAAATTATAATACAGGTAAAATGCTTATTGGAATGTTTTAAGTTAACACCTGAAGCTTGCAGAAAAAAAGCTTCTTGAGCATGGATGCAAGGCAGATGAACGTGTATGTGATTAAATTGCTGAACTAAGCACTTTCATATGTAGGTAAGTAGGTGTCAGGTCACCACTTCTCAAGGGCTGGCAGACCTTTTGGTGAGGGAAAAAGCCCTTAGCACTTTGCCCGAGAACATGAGAATCTGGTTGGTAGACAGGGAATGCAACTCTGCAGATGAGTTGTGGAAGAAGGGAGATCTATATCTAGCAAGCAGGATATTACTGCACAGGAAAGGGTTACCCAGTGCTGCACGTGGATATAAGGGAAGCCATGGTGGTCAACCTAAAGCTCCCCAACAGAGTCCACCAGTAACAGGGGAAGCCACTAGTTCAGATTCATGCCCAGGATCAAGGGTTAAATGTTGTAAATGTAACCGGTGGGGCCATGTAACATATAGATGTCCACTGAGGTAAGGTGGGGAACAAAAGCTGGGGGAACCAGCAAGTGTGAATAACAGAATGCCAGTGTTAAAATGTCTGAAGATAACTGGAGTACTAAACTACCAGCAAAGTTTAAATCCAACCATTGTGGATGGGAAACAGGCCACTGCCAAGAGAGACACAGCCTCTGATATATAACCATTGTGAAGCCTGCATTGCTTAAAGAGAAGCAGTACTTGCTTGGGTAGTCCATTCCATCCGAGATTTAGGAGGGAGTCACATTCCAAATGCCTTTGGCCAAGGATGACCTTGACTGAGAGGGTGGAAAAGGAAGCAAGCAAGTAGGTGTGTTAGAGGATATCCCTGCAGATGTCTTGATATGGAATGATTTTGGTAATGCAGTGCCATATGTATGCAGTGACACATAATCATGCTTAGAGATAGGCATGTGGGTCTGGTAGCCTTGGGGGACCCAGACAGACCACAGACTTGAAGCCAGGCTGATGAGGTGGTTACATCAGGGAGGGGGTTACCCTGTAGCAGAGATGGAAGGTGAGCCACAGTTGCTGGTGGGTACTGATGTTCCCTTTGACAGCCTGACTGCAAGGGCAAAGGGAGCAGTAGTAGTACCCAGGCTGACAGTGAGGCACCGCTGTCAGAAGAGACCAGACTTCCTGTGGAAGGGGAGCTGTGAAGGGTTACAAAGAGAGAGTTGAGACAGGATCAGCTCTCAGACCCTACATTACAAGGCTTGACGGAGGCAGCTATGGAGGCACCTAATTCTCAAGGAAAAGGGGAATCTGTATACTGGAACAAAGGGTATTATAAAGAAAGTGGACCCCTGAGGGAGGGCTAGAAGGTGAGGTAATACAGCAGTTTGCAGTACCCAGAGCCTACCATTTAGCATTTCTAATCATAGCCCATGACATTTCCTTTGCAGGTTATATGGGCACAAGCATACCAAGAGATGTATTATGCAGAACTTTTATTGACCTGGGATTGCCATGGATGTAACAGAGTACTGCAGAACCTGTGAGAAGTGCCAAAAAGAAGACAATTCAGGAGGCAAGAGCAAAGCTCCTTTGATACCTTTGCCTGTCATAGAGGAGCCATTTCAGAGGGTAGCTATGGATATTGTGGGGCATCTGAGTACCCAAAGTTCCACAGGGAAGAAGTATATCCTAGTGTAGTAGATTATGCTACTAGATACCCTGAGGTGCTGCCTCTGTCCTCCACTGAGGCAGAGAAGGTGGCAAATGCTTTGCTAGAGATTTTCAGCAGGGTAGGTTTCCAAAGAGAAATACTGATTGACAGTGGTGCCAATTTCATGTCAGATGTGCTGGCTTGTCTGTGGAACTGCTGTGGGGTGAAGCACCTAAAGACCACCCCCAAACACCCCCAGAATAATGGTCTTGTGGAGAGTTTAAACTCTACACTAAAGACCATGCTATGGGGATTTGCAGACCACTTTAAGAGAGAGGGGGACAAACATTTCCCCATCTTTTGTTTGCTTACAGAGAGGTATCACAGGAATCCATAGGTTGTTCACCCTATGTGTTGCTGTATGGGGAGAGGGTAAAGGAATCTCTAGATTTTATTTATGATGAGTGGGAGAGTGAGTGTGAATCTCACAAGCAGTCTCTATTGACACATGTCCTAAACCTCAGGGCAAGGCTTACGGAGCTCTTGGGCCTGGCCCAGGAGAACCTGATAGGAGCCCAACAGCAGAAAAAGGTCTGGTATGAGAGGAATGTTCAAGCCAGAGAGTATGCTATGGGGCAGCAGGTGATGGTTCTCATTCCTGTCAGACACAATTAACTGCAGGCAGCTTGGGAGGGACCCTTCAAGGTGGTAAGGAAGGTCAGTCATGCTAACTGCATGGTAGAATGGCTAGTCAGGAGGCAGGGGCACAAATTGTACCATGTTAACATGATAAAGCCTTACCATGATAGAGAGGCCCTTGCACTGAGTATTTGCAGTGGATGGCGGGAGAAGTCTGAGGGGGATCTGATTACTGATCTCCACAGTAAGACTCGGATTGACACCTCAGTGGAAGGGGTAGAAATGTCCCAGTGGCTATCCCCTACCCAGGTACAAGAAATCTGAGAAATGTTCCAAGAATTTGGGAACATGTTCACTGGGAAACAAGGGTGTACCCACCTGGTGGAACACCATATGGATACAGGGATCCAAAGACCTATAAAGCAGGCCCCTTACATGGTGCCTGAGTGAATCTGACAGACTCTGACGGAGGAGATATAGGATATGTTGGAACTGGGAGTAATCCAGGAGTCCAGCAGTCTCTGGGCCTCCCTAGTGGTGCTAGTACCAAAGAAGGATGGCAGCGTCAGGTTCTGTGTGGACAATAGGAAACTATATCGTCACACAGAGTCAGATGATTATCCCATGCCTAGCGCAGATGAAGCCCTAGAGCAGTTGGGAGTGGCTAAGTATCTGACCATTATTGATCTTACCAAGGGCAACTGGCAGGTGCCCTTGCTTTCCAATGCTAGAGAGAGGTCAGTCTTTGTGACGCCTTTCAGGTTGCATGAATTCATGAAGATGCCCTTTGGAATGAAAAATGCCCCTGTAACTTTCCAGAGGCTAGTAGATTGTATCCTAGCAGGAGAAGGAGATTATGCCCTTGCTTACCTGGATGATAATGCCTTCTACAGCCATTCCTGGCAAGAACACCTTCAGCATGTCAGGGAGGTGCTGCGCAGGGTTTACTTTTAAGCCCAGTAAGTGCCAGGTGGTTATGGCAGAGGTCTCTTACCTGGGACATAGAGTGGGGAGTGGAAAGATCACGCCAGAAACAGCCAAAGTGTAAGCCATTCAGGCTTCACCTGTCCCTGTCAGTAAAAAGCATGTGAGGGTATTCTTAGGGACAGTGGGATACTATAGAAAGTTTACCCCAATTATAGTACCATAGCTACTCCCTTCACAGACATGACAAGGTAAAACAGGCCAGATAAGGTAGTTTGGACCCCACCATGTGAGCTGGCATTCCAGAAGCTTAAAGGAGCTTTGGAAGGATCAACTGAGTTAGCCAGTCCAGATTACAGTAAGAATTTGTTGTGGTGGGGGACACTTCAAACAATGAGGTGGGGGCTGTACATGGCCAGGTTTCATCAGAGGGAGAAGATCACCCAGTGGTATATCTCAGCCAACCCATGGATGAATGCTATGCAGCTGTACAAAAGGAATGTCTAGCCATAGTATGGGCACTGCAGAAACTTCAGCCTTATCTGCAAGGAAGAAAATTCACTCTAGTTACAGACTACAATTCCTTAACATGGCTACAAAGAGCCAGCCTGCAAAATCGCAAGTTATTAAGGCAGAGCTCAGGATTGTAGGTATATGACATGACAGTAAAACACCATAGTGGGGTCAATAATACCAATGAAGATGGGATCTCAAGAAAGTGAGTGGGGTTCACAGATAGGCTTATTTCTCTCAAGCCATTTTTCTCAAGGGTCACTTGAAAAACTAGCTTGAGTTTTTAAACGGTAGGAGAAATGTGATGGTAGTAGTTACTGCCAGCCATGCCAGGGAGAAGTAAGGCAGTGGATGTATGACTTGTGCCAGCACAGCTAGCTGGAATTTTATAAATAATTATATGCAATTTGTATATCTAACTGATCTGTACAGATGCTTGTGCTGAAAATGTATTTATGAGCTTTACTTGTGTTAATTGTGTTAAAATGTATCAGCAGTGCATCCTGCTGAAATGAAGAGAAATGTGCATGTATTATGGTATCTGAATTAAATGTATATGTTTTAAGAGAGGACACTGGCACAGCAATGGTTAACCAGCTGGCTTATTTTAAGAAAAATATGGGAAATGTATTTGAACTGTTAAATCGTTGAACGTCACCCCATAGTGCTGAGGAGGACCATAGATGATATGTCTTGGAGCAGCCATTATCCGTTAGCTTTTGTAAAGAAGGAGGGAATTGTTGTAAATGTTTCTGTCTCCCAGGCACTGCCATAAACACTCTAAATGTGTCTTGTAGCAGTCCGTTAAAGTCCTATCTCAAACTTCAAAAGGAGATATTGTGGGTACCTAGAGCCAGGTGACCGGATAAGATCATTCTGCAAGCCACCTTAGATGTTATATTTTACAGGGAGTAACCTCAGGGTATATAGTATTCTTTTTGGAATCCTGATTAGAAAGACTGCAGACATATTTCATGTTGGCTTGCCCAAGTAAGTTATTAGGGAACAGAACATTCTCTTAGATTCAGTCAGGAATATAATGAAGCTTAGTTTAGAGATTGTTTTTGCTTTATTTGCATGAATCTGTCAATCAATGTTGTTTTCAATATTTTCTGTGATTTGAAATCTGTGGTTTACTATGAATATATGTTCCATATTTTCATGTACTTTTATTATTTATTAGTAAATATACTTCATACTTTAAGCATGGCAGGTTCTTGTAGAGAGTATCTAATATTTGAGAGTACTTATACTTATTTGATGACATTATGTGGGCCACTCCATAAGGCCTAGACTTCTTGATGAACTACTGCTATTTGTATTAGTATTAATATTACACAGTATAATTGGACATCCTTTGTTAAGGCCTTAGAGTAGCTGATTGTGGAGTGTCTGGTGGCAGTGGTAACTTCCTTATAGTCTGGCAGAAGGGGACATAGCTAGCAGACCTGTGCCAGCCTTTCCCAGGTTTGTGTGTGTGAAAATTAAATCTTTCCGTGTATGTATGTGTCAGCTGCTTGGGGCAGAGATGTAAAGCACTGGGTTTACAGAAGGAGTGCTGGAGGATTTGGCTTGGACACTTGGCTGAGGACCTAACCATACAGCTGTACCAGTGGGTAGTCTTATTGGGGATCTGGAGCGAGACAGATATAGAAACATCCAGACCTCATACTGAGTGTATTCTCTGTGTGCTCTTATGGGAAATTGTACTTGATGCAGAGAGGTCTGTGTCTGGAAATATTGAGTGTATCCATTTGTACTCCAAGTGGACATCCCTCACCAATGTCATTGGTGGGGATTCAGGCTCCTTGATTACTGACCCAGCATGAGGATGACACATATTGGTGCCCATCACATATTGGCAGGAGTAGTGGTCATCACAATTTATTGTTTTGCAGTGCTGGAATTATCATATGCTCACATATTGTTGAGCGGTGGTGTGGAAATTAAATTCCTGTACCTGTAAGCAGTCATTACGAAAGAAGATGTTTGTAATCTCAAACAGCAACAAAGCAGACTTTCAGAGTTTGATATCACAATAGACTTGTTTATTTACTTTTTGTTAGCTTACATACTCAGGGAGAGCAGGCAAGGATATCAGCAGAGGGTTATGTCAAGCTGATAAGGACCCAGTTGGCTGAAACGTGCCAAACCAAAAGACTGGGGCAAGGGGAAAGGGGAAATTATTGCAGCCTTAACCACAGCTGCAGCACAGACCAGCAACCAGGAGGATAACCAGTTTGGAGATTGGAATTTTCAGGCCTCAGAAACAGGATAGTTCAACTTTTCCTCAGAGGACTTAAAAGTTAGTCTAGAGTTAAAGAGACTTGAACTGAAGGCTAAACTGTTGGAAGTCAAATTAGCAGAGACTGTATCGCTTGGAAGCTGAAGAAAATGAGAGGCAGAGGCAACATGAAAAGGAAATGCTGACTCTAAACCAGGGTCATGGAGGTAATGGGGAAGGGAGTAACTGCACCCCATAAGCAATAAAGGTTAGTAAACGTCTTCCTCAGTACCAAGAAGGTGATAATTGTGATAGTTTTATTCATATATTTGAAAGAGTATGGAAACAATATAATGCTGACTGAGGGATCTGGGTACAGTTCCTCACCCCTTACTCCATGGTAAAGGTGTAACTTGTGTTTCTAAATTGTCTGATACTGATTGTTTAAATTATAATAAAGTTAAAAATTGTTTATTGGAATGTTTTATGTTAACACCTGAAGCTTACAGAAAAAGTTTCATGAGCATAGGCATAAAGCAGATGAAAGTGTATGCAATTATATTGCTGAACTAAGCACATTTTTTCATATATGGGTGATTGGCTGTTGGGTCATCACTTTTCAAGGGCTAGAAGACCTTTTGGTCAGGGAACAAGTCCTTAGCACTTTGCCTGAGGACATGAGAATCTGGTTGGCAAACAGAGAATGCAACTCTGCAGATGAGTTGGGGAAGAAGGGAGATCTATAGCTAGCAAGCAGGATATTACTGCACAGGAAAAGGATAACCAGTGCTGCACATGGATATAAACCCATCACGGAAAGCTTAAACCACCCCAACATAGTCAAGCATAACAGGGGAACCACTAGTTCAGGTACACAGCCAGGATCAAGGGTTAAATGTTTTAAATGGAACCAGTGAGGCCATGTAGTACACAGATATCCACAGATGCAAGGTGGGAAACAAAAGGTGAGGGAGCCAGCAAGTGGGAATAACAGAATGCCAGTGGTAAGTTTTCTGGAGACAGCAAGGGTTCTAAACTACCAGCAGAGTTTATATCCGATCTTGGTGGATGTGAAACCAGCCACTGCCAAGAGAGACACAGCCTCTGATATAACCATTATGAAGCCTGCAGTGGTTAAAGAGGAGCATTGCTTGCTTGAGCAGTCCACTCCAGTCAAAACTTTAGGAAGCATCCCATTCCAAATGTCTTTGTCCAGGGTTCATCTTGACTGGGAGGGAGGAAAAGGAAAAAAGCAAATAGGTGTGTTTGAGGATATCCCTGCCAATGTCTTGATAGACAATGAGTTTGGTAATGCAGTACCTTGTGTGCATGCAGTGATATGCAGTCAGGCTTGCAGACAGGCATTTGGGTCTGGTAGCCTGGGGGATGCAGGCAGACTGCACATCTGAAGCCACGACTGGTGATGTGACTACTTCAGCGAGAGAGCTACCCTGTAGCAGTGAGATTGAAGGTGAGCCACAGCTGCTGGTGGGTACTAATGCTCCCTTAGGTTCATACATTCATAGGTGTTGACTAGACTAATGACCACAATGACCTTTTTAAGCCTAGCCATGCATCCCAAATTTCCGACAGGTTCTGATACCCTTGATAAGTATAAGCATGGGCAGATTGACTGCAAGGTCAGAGGTTAGGAGTAGTACCCAGGCTAACAGTGAGGCACTGCTGTCAGAAGAGACCAGACTTCCTGTGGAAGGGGAACTAGGAAGGGTTAAAAAGAGAGAGCTGACACAGGCTCAGGTCTCATACCCTACATTACAAGGCTTGAAGGAGGTAACCAGGGAGGCACCTGATTCTCAAGGAAAAGGGGAATGTGTATACTGGAAAAAAGCAGTACTGTATAGAGAGTGGACCCCTGAGGGAGGGCTAGAAGGTGAGGTAATACAGCAGCTGGTAGTGCCCAGACCCTACCATCTTGCACTTTTAGCCATAGCCCATGACATTCCCTTTGCAGGTCATATTTGCATAAAACGTACCAAGATGCAGAACTTTATTGACCTGGGATTGCCAGGGATGTAACGGGGTACTGCAGGACCTGTGAGAAATGCCAAAAAGTAGGCAAGTAAGGAGACAAGGTCAAAGCTCCTTTGATGCCTTTGCCTGTGATAGAGGAGCCATTTCAGAGGTTAGCCGTGAATATTGGGGACCTCTGAGTACCCCAAGTTCCACAGGGAAGAAGTATATCCTAGTGGTAGTAGATTATGCTATTAGATACCCTGAGGTGATGGCTCTGTCCACCATTGAAGCAGAGAAGGTTGAAAATGTTTTGCTAGAGATTTTCAGCAGGGTAGGCTTCCAAAGAAAAATACTGACTAACAGAGGTGCCAGTTTCATGTCAGACATGCTGGCTTGTCTGTGGGAACGCTGTTGAGTGAAGTACCTAAAGACCACCCCATACCAGCCCCAGACTAATGGTCTTGTGGAGAGGTTAATCTCTACACTAAAGACCATATGCTAGGAGCATTTGTAGACCAGTTTAAGAGAGAGTGGTCAAATATTTGCCCCATCTGTTGTTTGCTTATAGAGAGGTACCCCAGGAATCCATAGGCTTTTCACCCTTTGCTTTGCTTTATGGGGATAGGGTGAGGCGATCTCTAGATTTTATTTGTGATGAGTGGGTGAGTGACATTGAATCCCACAAGGCGTCTGTTGTGTCATATGTCCTAAACCTCAGGACAAGGCTTACAGAACTCATGGGCTTGGCCCAGGAGAACCTGGTAGGAGCCAAACAGCAGAAAAAGGTCTGGTATGACAGGAATTCTCGAATCAGAGAATATGTTGTGGGGCAGCAAATGATGGTTCTCATTCCTGTTAGACACAATAAACTGCAGCTAGCTCAGCAGGTACTCTTCAAGGTGGTAAGGAAGTTCAGTGATGTTAACTACTACAGTAAACTCTTAGTTAACTGGAAGTCAAGCAACCAACTCTCTCAAGCAACTGGCAAAATAAATAAATAAATAAATAAAAATCTAAGAGATACAGTACAATTTTCATGTGTTCCACTTTCTGTTTTCCCTCTGCAGAAACATACCTTATGTTTTTAGAGTTTTAATGTTTTAAAATGGAGGAGAGGAATAAATTCCCTCTCTCCCCAACCTGGGGACAAGTCAAATCAAACAAGCAGTATAGGGTACAGTATTAGTCAAGCTTATTTTTAATAGTAACTCTCAAGCAACCAGAAACTACAGTTATTTGGCATCTATCAATCCCCATGGGTGCTGGTTAACTGAGTGATTACTACAGGTAGAACTGCTAGGCAGGAGGCAGGGGCACAAAATGTATCATGTTAACATGTTGAAGCCTTATCATGACAGAGAGGCCCTTGTGATGAGTATTTGCAGTTAATTGCAGGTGAAGTATGAGGGGGATCTGGTCACTGATCTCAGTCAGGATCAGACTGACACCTCAGTGGAATGGGTAGCAATTTTCCAGTGGCAATTCCCTGCCCAGGTTTGAGAAATATGAGCAGTATTACAGGAGTTTTGGGACATGTTCACTGGGAATCCAGGGTGCACACAACTGGTGCAGCACCGTGTGGATACAGGACCCCAAAGACCTATAAAGCAATCACCTTACAGGGTGCCTGAGCTAGTCAGACAGACTCTGCAAAAGACAATATAGGAGATGTTGGAATTGGGAGTAATCCAGGAATCCAGCAGTCTCTGGGTCTCCCCAGTGGTTCTGGTACCAAAGAAGGATGGCAGCACCAAGTTCTGTTTGTATTACAGGAAACTAAATAGTCATATAGAGTCAGATGCTTACCCCATGCCTAGGACAATGAAGCCTTAGAGCAGCTGGGTGGAGCTAAGTATCTGACCACTATTGATCTTACCAAGGGTTACTGGCAGGTGCCCTTGATTCCCAAAGCTAGAGAGAGGTCAGCCTTTGTAATTCCTTTTGGCTTGCATGACTTCGCAAATATGCACTTTGAGATGAAAAATGCCTCTGTGACTTTCCACAGGGTGGCAGATCATATGCTACCAGGAAGAGGAGATTATGCCCTTGCTTACCTGGATGATATTGCTTTCTACAGCCATTACTGGCAAGAACACCTTCAGCATGTCAGGGAGGTGCTGGGCAGACTGCAGAGGGCAGCATTGACTATTAAGCCCAGCAAGTGCCAGGTGGGTATGGCAGAGGTCTCCTACCTGGGACATAGAGTGGGGAGTGGGAGGATCAGACCAGAATCTGCCAAAGTGGAAGCCATTCTGGCTTGGCCTGCTGCTGTCACTAAAAAGCAGGTGAGTGCATTTTTAGGGACAGTGGGCCACTATAGAAAGTTTGCCACAAATTATAGTATTATAGCTGCTCCCCTCACAGACCCGACAAGAAAAAAACAGGCCAGATAAGGTAGTGTGAGCCCCAGCATGTCAGCAGACATTCCAAAAGCATAACAGAGCTTTGGGAGGACTACCTGTGTTAACTAGCCCAGATTACAGCAAAGAATGTGTTGTGCAGATGAATCTTTCAAACCATGGGGTGGGGCTGTACTTAGCCTAATTTCCTAAGTGGGAGAAGAGCACCCAGTGGTATATCTCAGCCGTAGACTCCAACTCAGGGAGAAATGCTAAGCAGCTGTACAAAAGGAATGTCTAGCCATAGTATGGGCAGTACAGAAACTTCAACATTATCTGTATGGAAGGAAATTCACTGCAGTTACAGACCTCAATCCCTTATCATGACAACATAGAGCCAGCCAGCAAAATGCCAAGTTATTAAGGTGAAGAGTAGGACTGTAGGCATATGATATGACATTACAGTACCATAGTGTGGTCAGCAATGCCAGCACAGATGGGCTCTAAAGACAGGGAATGGGTAACATATTCCCAGATAAGCTTATTTCTCTCAAGCCACATTTCTCAGGGGTCACTTGAAAAACTAGCTTGAGTCTTCAAAGGGGGCGAGAGATGTGATGATAGGAGGTACTGCCAGCCATGCCAGGGAGAAGTAAGTCAGTGGATGTATGACTTGTGCCAGTACAGCTAGCTGGAATTTTATAGATAATTATATGTCATTTGTACAGCAAACTGATCTGTATAGATTCTTGTGCTGAAAATGTATCTGTGAGCGTTGCTTGTGTTAATTGTGTTAAAATGTATAAACAGTGCACCCTGCTAAAATGAAGAGAAATGTACATGTATTATGGTATCTGAATTAAATGTACATGTTTTAATACAGGACACTGGCACAGTAATGGTTAAGCAGTTGGCTTATTTTAAGAAAAATAAGGGAAATGTAAATGACCTGTTAAATCATTGAACTGCACCACACAGAGCTGAGTAGGACTTGAGATGATCGGAGAAGGAGCAGCCATTATTGGTTAAGTTTTGTAAAGAAGGGGGAAGCATTGTAAATGTGTCGGAGTCCTAGGCACTGCCATAAAAACTCTAAATGTGTATTGCAGCAGTCTGCTAAAGTCCTGCTTCAAACTTAAAAAGAAGATATTGTGGGAACCTAGAGTTAGGTGACCAGAAGAGGTCATTCTGCAGGTCATCTTGGATATTATATTTTACAGGGAGAAATCTCAGGGTATAGAGTATTCTGTTTGGGATCGACTAGAAAGACTGCTCACATATTTCATCTTGGCTTGCCCAAGTAAGTTATTAGGGAACAGTAAATTCTCTTGGATTCAGTCAGGAATATAGTGAAGCTTAGTTTAGAGATTATTTTTCTTTAATAGCATGAGTCTATCCATCAATGTTGTTTTCAAATATTTTCTGAAATTTGAACTCTTTGGTTTACTGTGAATATATGTTCAGTACTTCCATATACTTTTATTATTTATTATTCAATATATTTAAAATGTTTGTCATGGCTGTTTCTTGTAGAGAGTATCTAACCTTTGAGAGTACTTATATTTATTTGGTGACACTGTGTGGGCCACTCCAGAAGACCTAGCCATCTTTGTAAACTACTTCCATTTTTATTAGTATTAATATTCACAGTATAATTGGACACCCTTTGTTAAAGGCCTTAGAGAAGCTGATTGTGGAGTGTCTGGTGGCAGTGGTAACTACCTTATAATCTGGGCAGAAGTGGACATAGCTAGTAGATCTGTGCCAGCCTTTCCCAGGTGTATTTGTGTGTGAAAATTAAATCTGTCAGTGTGTGTGTGTGTGTGTGTGTGTGTGTGTGTGTGTGTGTGTGTGTGTGTGTGTGTGTGTGTGTGTGAGCTACTTGGGGCAGGGATGCAAATCACTGGGCTTATAGAGAGGGTTATGGAGGACTTGGCTTGGACACTCAGCTGGGGACCTAACCCTACAGCTGCACCAGTGGGGAGTCTTATTGAGGATCTGGAGGGAGACAGATACAGAGGCATCTAGACCCTGGACTGAGTGCATACCTTGTAAGGGAAATTGTACTTGATGCAGAGAGTTCTGCATCTGGAAATACTGAGTGTATTCATTTGTATTCCAAGTACAAATCCCTCTCCAGTGTCATTGGTGAGGATTCAGGTTCCTTGATTACTGGTCCAGCGTGTGGATGACACATATTAGTGCCCATCACATATTGGCAGCAGTGGTGTGCATCACATCCCCGAAAAAACAAGAAGACAAAGATAAAGCCATGCAATTCCCCAGTAAACTGAGAAGACAAATGTATGAATATATAAATCCTGTCTGGGAAGAGTAGCTGCCTTCCTGCCCCTCCAAAAGGGCATATTCACCTTCTCTGTACCCCTCTATTGTTAGATTAGAGTGAAAATAATAGTACAAATGGCCAGAGGCATATATCATACAGGTGGTGATCTGTGAGAAGAAATCAAAGCACACTGATAAAACCCAAACAGAGACATGGAGTACATTCACACTGGAAACAAAAGGGACTACAACCAAAACCTCAACCAGTCATTGTTAAATGGCAACATTACTGAGTGTAACCCACTGCCATTAATCATTTGCTATCACACACATCCTTGCCAGACTACCACTACCAGGCACTGATTGATTAGAATGCTGATGTTTGACTGTCATGCAAAGTGAAAAGGTTATAGCTAACTTATTACTTTTAGATATACTCCAACCCCCCTCCAACACACACTTCATCATTTTCATCACTGACAATCATAACAACTGGCTATTCAGTAAATCATGAAACAGGTTGTATGAATTTAGGGAATTTATGTGTGCATTAAGATGCTTGAAGATGATTTTTTTCCTTCTAAAATTTTATTCCAATATACAGGGATGAGTTGGCTAAGCAGCACATGATCTGTCATCACACACTGTGGACTGCTAAATTCCATCCTTGTATTCAATAATAGATTGTGGTTGGCTGCAGTGGTGCAGCAGTTAGCGTTGCTAACACAGCAAGAGGTTCTCTGGTTCAATCCTTGGCTGGGGTGCCTTCTGTGCGGAGTCTGCATGTCCTCCCTGTGGTCATGTGGGCTTCCTCCGGGTGCTCCAGTTTCCTCCCACATCCCAAACACATACTGTACGTGGACTGAACACTCTAAATTGGCCCTAGGTGTGAGTGCATGCATGTGTGTGCCTTCTGTGGAAGGTTGGGTGCCGGACTGGCAACTCGGCACCATAAAACTCCACTGCCAATCATGAGCGGACAGGTTATCCACTGTGGCGACCCCTAACTGGGAAAAGCCAAAAGAAGAGGAAGATTCAATAATAGATTGTGGTAACTTTTGAGGAAACAGGAACACTTTTTCTCAATGCAGACTTGGTTATTATCAGATCAAACACAAGTTTACTCTCAGGAAGACAGCATTCAGCTTGGCAGTCAGTAGAAACTACTCGACTATGCCTTTATTGTCATTACATTTCACATAGGTAACAATGTCTTTTTTGATATCCATCAGTATTGGATCGCATATACACTTTATGGTAACGTCCTCAACAATTAACATCTTTCTAGGCATACAGATTGTTCTGGCATTGAACCTTTTCAACCTCATGAGTAGACTTTGACATCTGGATGGCAATCTTGTGTAGACTGTAGGACTTAGTAAGTGTAACCAATGGCTTGTGGTCAGTTTGAAGCTGGAAAGTCTCTAACTATAAGAGATATCTGGAGAATCTCATAAGATACTCATACACATGCAGAGTACACTTTCTCAATCTCTAAATATTTTTCTTCAACAGTGGTTAGTATTATGAAGCAAAAGGCAACAGTACATAGCACTTACTGATCCATTTGCGGTAAAGCTGTACCTAGGCCATTGCTACTAACAACAACTCGCATAATTACTGTTTTGATAACATCATAGAATGCAAGCACTAGACCTGTTGTATTTGTTTTATTTTGTTGAAGGCTTTGGCTTGAACATTTAATGATGATGAGGGTGCATCTTTCTTTAACAGGTCAGACAATGGACTTGACACAGAGTAGAGAGATCTGGCATAAACTTGCCCAAGAAGCTATGCATTGAGCTTCCTTACTTTGGTCACACACAAGATGGGCTGCTTTGATTTGCTATTGCGCTTACCATACTTGTATTTAGTCTGATAGTCGACACTCATGCCAAAACATGGAAGCATCTTTTTCAGTTTAACTTTAACCCAGAGTCTTTAACAGTTTGGAGCACCACAGCCATAAATCCCATGTCTCTCTATCAGGCCAAACACTAAGACATCATCCGTGGAAGCAGCACAAAGCTCATATCTATTTAACTAGTCACACATTTTATGCTGAAACATTTCAGTTGCTGAGGCTATGCTACACTGCAGTCTTGTGAAAAAGAACCTTCCCGTTGGAGTAATGGAAGTGACCAGCTTTTGACTATCTTTTACTAGAACTATCTGCAAATACACACTGGAAGGATCTAGTGAAGAAAATACTTGAATATTGACTAGTTTAGGTTTTATAGATAGAATGAACTTGTGTCACATGACTGCAGTGTTAAGCTTCTTTAGGTAACCACTGTATGGCTACATATCTCTATCTCTGCTTTATGCAACTGTGAACTCTTCTTCAGTTTACCTTCCCTTCTAACCGTACTTAACTGAGCACCTTTCACTTTTCACAAAGTTTCTAATTCATATCTATAACTTTCTCTTTCGGTATACTAAAACACCTCAGAAGCAGCCATATTTCATCCATAAGTATAAATTCAACCTATAGTGGCCGACAAACACTTCTCAAACTTAACAAATCTCACTTCTAACATAATGTCTATCTCTTCCAAACACAATGCCCTGACCTTTTCGAATACAGATATCTCAAGTCTCAAGTCAAATTGTTAGTCACAAAAATTCCAGTAAAACCCAAACTAAAATGCAAGAGACTACAGTTTCATCCATAAAAGCTAAACCCAGGAAAAATTACTGGGAACATTCACAGAAATCCTGGCCCTATTCAGCAACATGTCAGCCTCACTACCAAGTCTATAGTAGGTGCTTCTACAAATATCCTCCCTTGATCTGTGAATCCAGCCTCCACCTTCTCCTCTTCATTAAGAATCTTAGAAGTCTGTGTAACAAAATTCAAGACATTTGTTGATGTTTTACTGTAGTGGTAGCTACTGAAACAGGACAGAGGTTTAAGGAAAGAAAAGGGAAGTCAGGAAGTGAGCAATTTATGTAATGTTGAAGAGAATGACAATTGTTAGAATGAAAACATGTGCAATTTACAATGCATGCAAGCAAATGAGTAGTTAATGTGGTTTGTTTTCTTTCCTATTAATGTATGTGTACCTATCTCTTAAGTGATAATTTAATAAACGTGTTTAATAAAAAAAAAATAGCTGATAGTGAAATCACATCTCCAAGTTTTAATATACATAGACCTAACAGGAAAGATAAGAGGGCAGGTTGCATTGTCATCATCTTTAATATGCCCCCACTCAATAAACCACAATTTATTAATGCTGAGCTTCTTATGTCCTTTGTCATAGTCAGTGACAGGAAAACAATATGTGCTTCAGCCGTACATATATTCCACCAAGTAATAACAGCTCCACTGCTGAAAACATCTTTCACTGGATGACTTACTATATTCACTATGAAACTATTATATTAGACAACCTCAACATAGACTGATAACTCATCAGTATAAATGCCTCTACCAAATAAAAAAAATGTATATATGTATATATATATATATATATATATATATATATATATATATATATATATATACAGCTTTATCCATCTAATCACCTCCATGATCCATGATCCATGAGGTGATCTCTGCCTAACATATAAAGCTATGTCAAACCCAAAGCTGTTGGACATGCTACACCTAAAGAAATCCCAATCCCTCCAAGCTACACACTCTAGGGACCTAAACCTTGTCACCACAATAAACAGAACAATCTGGAGGGATAGATTCCTGTCCCAGAGACTTCCTATACTCTGGAACAAGCTACCCATCTATGTCAAGCAAAGTTGTTCATTAGCACTCTTCAAGAAAAATCTTGATGAGTGGATGGGAAATAGGAAATACACCCCAGTGATCACTTCTGTGTCTCTGCTGGACAGTGGCACAGGAAAATAACTTTCTTGGGTGGCGTAAGGTATGGTACCTTGCTGCCTAGGCTTATGTAGGCCCTTGGGCCGATAGCCTAGTACCTACCTATGAACCTATGAACCTATGACTACAGCCAACAAAAATTCTAATGGGTACTCAGCATGAGATTGGATCCTTAGCAACAAGCCAAATAAATTAAAAACAGCTGGACGTCTGCCTTTAATCATAAGTGGTTACCTTCGTATTTATGCTGTTAGCAATCACAGTAGCCAATCAAAACAAGTCATTTACAACCAAAAATGTAAAACAACCAAATTCGATCAAGAAAGCTTTGTCAATACACTAATGCAGTATAAATGGAACATACTAGAAACCTTGCTATTAGATTCTACTGTCTCACATTTTAATTCTCTAAGTAATCTTGTCCTAGATTGTACCAAAGGGTCAGATCAAACTCTGCACCATGACTCATGTCGGAAACAAAGAAACTTATGCTTCAGAACGATAAAGCATGGAAAGAATGGTGCAAAAATAAAATGATTAATTCATAATTAATACTTCAGGCACCTTAGAAATCTCACAAAGAACTTCATCAAACTAGACTAACAAGCCTATTATGCTAACCTACAATCCAAGCATCGCACACTGTAAAACTATGCTGAAATTCTGGTATTCGCACCTTCTTAAGTCAAAAATTTTCTCTAAATCTATTTGAACTATGATATCTGTCTTGGGTGCCCTTTGCAGTCCTTGCTCATATATCTATAATGTCGTAGATTGACAGCATTAACACTTTCTGGATAAATTCTGCCTGACTAGGATGTGTAAGCTTTGCCAGTTTTGTCATTAGCCTATCTGCTAATATGTTATCTTAGAGCTTAACATCTGCATTGAGAATGGAAACTGGTCTGTAGTTGCTGACTTTAGTAGAATCTTTCCCAGGTATAGGCGGAACAGTAACAGTTGAAGTTTGTGATAGGGAGGGGTTATTTTTCCACTACTCTGAACATTAATATAACCTGCTACTAGTCCTGGAAAGAGTAGAAATTTCAGTTTTATATACAATTCCACATTCAGCCCATCTGAACAAGGGGCTTGACCTCTTGGGGAGCAGGTAATGGCTGTCATGAGCTCATCAACTAAAAAATCCTGACATAAAGTTTCTTTCTTTGCCTGTGTTAGTTCTTCTAGATATATTTCTTTAAGGAAGTTTGAGATATCACCCTTCTTTTTCATCCTGCTATCTTCTTGTGTGTATAGAGATGTATATTATACCATGACCCCCCCAAAACGTGCACGCTGATTGGCCAGCGTGCACATTGTAAATCGAGTTATACTAATGGAAAAAGGTCCGGTCGCCCGGACTTTTTTCCATTAGTATAACTCTACTTTTAAAACACTGTCTCGCTATGTTAAATGGGTTTAACATAGCGAGACAGCTTTAAAATAAACAACGGAGATCTCCGTTGCTTATTTTAAAGCTGTCTTGCTATGCTAAACCCATTTAACATAGCGAGACAGGTTTTTAAAAAAAAAGCAAAGGAGAAAGAAAGATCTCCATTGCTTTTTACTGTTCGCTATGTTAAATGGGTTTAACGTAGCGAGACAGTTTTAAAATAAGCAACGGACATCTCCGTTGGTTATTTTAAAGCTGTCTCGCTATGTTAAACCCATTTAACATAGTGAAACAGTAAAAAAAAAAGCAACGGAGATCTTGCTTTCTCCGTTGCTTTGCCAACTCTGATGTACTGCGCAGGCGCACAGTACATCAAAACTGCCACGGATGCCAGACATCTGCGGAAGGGCAGTAAACAGGCATTATACTATGCCATTATTTAAGAAAAGTAATAGTTTCTTTTCTTAAATAATGTCATGGTATAATAGCAATAACCCACTTCTGGGTGTGGGTAATGCTGCATTTACCCATGGTTGGCTTTGTTTGGTCCCGAGGGACCAAACCACGCCAACCGTGGGTAAATCCAGCATTACCCACACCCAGGCATGGGTTATTGCTATAATATTCCATAAAGGCAGTACTAATACCTCTCCCATAAAGCACTAATCCTTGCATTTGCTCAGACTGAATTGCTTCTAACATGGGCCTATGTATGTCTGCACTTTAATTTATGTGCTAACAATGCACTCAGATTCTTCCCCTTGGCTCATGATCTAACCACTGCCCTCCCCAAATATAATTTCACTCTGTCTCTACATTAATGTAAAAGATATCATAACCTCCTTATATTATTTGACTAAACAATGATTTCCAAATATATGTTGGTGACACACTCTGTCTCTCCAAACAGTACTTGCTCATTCTTAAAAGTTCTAAAAAAAGTTTTAATTTCTCTATCCCAGCTAGTGAACAATTTAGCCTTTATCTATTCACATACTGCCATAAGCTCACACTTAACTGACTCTCAACAGACCATGGGTTGGACTGTAAATGCAGGGTTAAGTTCAGGGTATTTGGTCACACTGTTGTAAATATCTGCACATATGTCTGTTTCATCCAATATCAAAGAGTCCAAAGCAAAGTTTGTAGCTTTGTTAACTAACTCACTTGAAGTCAGAAAGCAGTGGATTCTGCTTGCAGAACTTCTCCAAAGGGTCATAAAGATAAACCTGTGCTGGTTTGGTATTAACAAAGGACCAGATATCTAACAGCCATCATTGGGCACAACTTTCCTGAATAACAACCTGGGAGTTTAGATGTCTCTCTGAATGTGGTCATGTTATATCTAATTTTGAGTCAATAACCAAATTAAAGTCCCCACCTATAATTATGTTAGGGTATTCTCTCTAACAACTGCGAAACCCCACCAAAATTACAAAAAACAAGGTTATCCTCATTTGGCCCATATATTCAGGCAATAGCAACTGCACCTGCAAGGTTTTAAACACTTAAATCACCCATCTTCCTTTAAGATCTGTCAACCTTTTTAAAACAGACCTGCCTTGGTTGGCTGTTGCATCAGTCAATACACCAGTCCTAGAATTCTCATTTAGGTACGTAGGTTCATAAGTGTTTACTAGGCTAACTACTGCAAGGGCCTTTTTAACCCTAGCCATGCATCCCAAATCTCTGACAAGTTTTGACACCCTTGATAAGTGTAAGCATGGACCTGGGAGATTAACCATTTACACATTACTTGTTTGCATTAGAGACATAGGTGTTGAACCAGGGATGAATTTCCGGTTTCCTATGCAATTGTCCAAGTTGCACTTAAATTGGGTTAGGGAGGAACTCTGTACATGGATGGAGCCTGTTCCATAGATGGGGTAGTCTCTGGAATGCATACCTGTCTCTAAGCAGGTCTTATTTATATCACAGGCAAGGTTTAAGTCTTTAGAATGGGTAATTCTGCTACTATTTGTTTTGTGGATATGCAGGAGGTCCATCAGAGTATGGTCTGACAATACCCTGTATGCCAGGCATAGATCTCCTCTCAAAAGCCTGTAGGAGACAGAATAAAGGGATAGGGCCTTGAGGCAGTCTGCATAGCACATATTACTTATCCTCTGTATTCTTTTAGAGAGGAACCTCTGTTGGCATTCCAGTTTTTGGATATGCCTGGTTAGGTACATACCAAAGGGTACATTGTACTCAGTGATAGGTCTGATGAATGCCAAACACAGGGGGACAATGACTTCCTTGGACTTAGATGCCATACATAGAATGATTTCCTCACTACTGTAGACACGTGATGATCAAAGGCTAGATTACTATGCGTGTCCCTAAGTCCCTAACTACTGGGTCAGCTCTAAGGGGTGTGTAGTCAATATGATAGTTACCAGGGATGGATGACTTCCCAAAGGATACTATTATGCATTTATTGGCATTTACTTTTAGTTCATGACTCTGATGACATTGATTTATCTGTGTCAGTCCCTCCTGGAGAACATTTGTGTCAGTGTGAGATTCAATGACAGCTCCTAATTTGCAATCATCTGCAAATTTAGTCAGCCAGAGACCAGTGACACTGGCCTTAACTTCTGAGAAGTAAAGGCCAGAAAGGAGTGGTCCATGGACTGATCCCTGAGCGATTCCACTTGTGTCTGGCATCTTTGTAGAGGTGGACTCCCCAGTTCAAAATTCCTGGGTCTTGATTGAGCCAGTTGGCTATTCAGTGGGTGACATATGGGTTTGTACCTAACCTCTTGAGTTTGTCAACAATGCCTGAGTGGGGTAGTGTGTCAAATGCTATGGCCAGTTCAAGGTAGGCAGTGTGAACGATTTTGTGCTCATGCATTGTTTTGGTGAACTTCTCAAAGAAGTCCACCAGGTTGAGTAGGCATGATCTGCCCTTGAAGAAACCAAAATAGGTTGGGTCCAGTGTCTGCGGGTTTGCTATATCTCTATTGATCATCTCCATGATAATTCCTTCCATGGCTTTACATATAAGACTAGTGAGACTTATGGGTCTGTAGTTTCCATTCATGAGGTGTGAAGCCTATTGGAGGCTAAAATTAAATAGTAATTCCAGAGGCACTGACAGGTCATGTTTCATGCTATTTAGAAGGCATCCTGAGATATTGTCTGGGCCCACTGATGCAGTGTTCTTGGTCTTAGAGAGAGCATTAAGGACCTGTTCCCTAGTGATAATAGGGAGGTTATATTTAATGATATTTCCTGAGGAAAGGTGGGGGGGATAGAGGAGTAAAGTTGGAGCTGAATTTATCAGCCAGGAGGTTTGCTATATCTTCTGGCTCAGTATAGGCAGCTCCATTTACAATGAGATCTCCACACAATTGTATACTGCCTTTGAGGTTGTGGACATAGCTAAAGAATTCTTTGTGGTTGTCCTTGGCCTGGCAGGCCAAACTTACCTCAAATATGGCTTTGGTAGACTTTGTTTGTCATCTGAGTTGTTTTTTTTAGCTTGATGAGAGACTAATGCTGTTATCCTTCTGGGTGCTGCACCTCCTAATTTTTGCCATGATGTTCTTCCTCCTGTTATACACCCAACTGATTTTGTGATTCCATCAGGGTGGCTTGTTTTTGAGTAAGTTCTGTACTTCTTCCTGGTGGATACAGCTGCCTCTATGCAGCTATTAACCTGCTTGTACACAGTTTCTGTGAACAGTCCTGCATAGGCGGTAGAAGTCTCAGGGTTTATATATAACATTTTGCCAGGTTCTCACATAATAGCAGGAGGTTACCTTAGAATAGTTCCTGAATATTCCCGGTTGAGCTGAGGGTCCAGGTTTTATTTTGCTTCAAAGGAGACCATTTTGTGATCTGATCTTACCAGGGAAGGCATTACAGTAGGGGGTGTGCAGCACTCTTCCATATTAGTGAGGACCAGATCCAGTATGGTTGCACCCCTGGTTGGTGTATTGACTATCTGGTCCAGGGAGTTTGTTTACAAAATCCAGCAATCTCTGTGCATGTACATTTGATCCCCAGTTAATAATGAGGTAATTAAAGTCACCCATGAATATAGTATTGGGTTGGATGGTTAGTGTTTCGAATAAGTTTAAATATATGGTATGGGTTTCCTGGGTCATAGAGGGGGTCCTATAGCTTACAAGGAAGTGGTATTGGACTGTCTACATACACACTCCACACACAAACAAGCACACATACACCTTCCTCCCTATACTACAAACCAACAAAACACACGCAAACACAACAAAACAAAAACACGTGGACCCTACATATAACACGCTGCACCCCCCAAACCCCGCTACTTATATATACTAACTCAGAGGTCGCACTAAAAACACAAACACACAAAAAACACCACTACACATTCTACACTCCCCTTGCACAAACACACATCACATATGTACAAATACCACCACACTCAACACTTATGCACTCACACGCTTACCTACTTACCCTAGCCCACACCTCAAAGCTCAGAACACACTCACATACACTAAAATCCCTACCCAAAACCCCTAGTAAAACATCACTTACCTGAATCTCTAGCTACATCCACATTACGCACCGCACATCACGAACACAGGGAATCCCACAACACGCAAGCAACACCACAACCATGGATTTGACATTTCTGCTTTTGGGATTCTGCACTTTCGCGCAAGTGCAGTTTCGACACTTCAGTTTTAAGCTACTGAAGTTTGATTTTTCAGTAATTTGAGATTCTGAAGTGAAACCGTATATATATATATATATATATATATATATATATATATGGTCTACTTCTAAATATCTAAAACCTATAACATCTAATTTCATAACACTGAGACCAGAACATCTAAAACCCAAAACATCTAAAACCCATAACATTGAATTTTATAACATCTAACACTGCAAATCACAAGAAAACAGCACCCCCTCCACATATAACGACACAAAAATACCAAACACACTATTTACTACAATTCTGCCACCCTGCATCCCCCATGTGAGGGGCTCCACCCCCACACTCCCCATAAATTAAATATACTTACTCCAAGTTGTCACTACAGTGGGAAAAAGTTAATTTCCTAACCCCACTGTATAAAGCTCCACTGCAGAAACGTTTTCTTGATTGAAATTTCACAATCTCGAACAAGAAATGTAGAAACCCACTTAAGCGAAAGTGCACTACATCGAAAGTCACTTTCGCAAAAGCCAATTCAAAACAAACTACTTTAAACATAAACACTATTTTGCAGGAGGACAAGCCCCCCTGTACCCCCCATGTGGAGGGTGGTGCCCCCTACACCCCCCTACTTAAATATACTAACTCCAAGATCGCACTACAGTGGAGAAAAAGATATATTTTGTTATCCCCACTGTAATATGCTTCGGTGAATAGGCTTTTGCAAAAGTGCACTGTCAATGTAGTGCATTTTTGCTTAAGTGGGTTTGATCTTCTGTTTGTCAAAAAAGTGTGTTTTCAACAAACAGAAGTAGACCTATATATATATATATATATATATATATATATATATATATATATATATATTTATAGGAAAATATATTTCTACATAGTTGATATCTTCTCTCTGTATATATATATATATATATATATATATATATATATATATATATATACATAAGAATATATCTATATAGTTGATCTTTCTCTCTCTCTCTCTATATATATATATATATATATATATATATATATATATATATATATATATATATATATATATATATATATATATATATATAAAGAGAGAAAGAGAGAGAGATATATAGATAGACATACAGATATATATATTATATTTAAATATAAATGCACAAACATACTCTTAGCAGCTGTACTAAACTTATCCTCACACCAAGAGTGGTAAGAGAAGAGTAGTGCTTGTTTAAAACTCCAGCAGTTACTAGACTATTGAAAATGATTACTTACTTACTCTTTCTAATTCGGGTTCTGATAGCAGCTTGAGATGGAGACAAAGGCAACATTCTTTGTGTTGTGATACCAAATGTAATCTGCTAAACATGAGTGCTTTTGCCTTTTAATGTTGTTGATATTTATATACTAGTACTACAGTGTAAATCCGAACTTTTAAAAAGTTGTTTTTTTTTCCTTTCCAGGGGTTGTTAAAATGCATTTTCAGTATAACATTTATTTCAACACATTCTTTTCCAAAGAAGAGGAGATTTAGTGATGTTTAGTATCACTTTTCTCACCCTGACCTTTACCTTCAGATTGTGATGAGGAGTGAACAAATAGATTTAAGTCTTTTTTTTTCATCAGAACACGAAGTTAGTATATTATGTGATAATTGCATCTGTCCTCCTCTGTCCATGTTAATTGTATTTTCACCTTTTCAAAATCTGCCTGAATAAGCCACTAAATTTGACAACTGTTTAAATAGCACTCGCTTTTCCTGAAGAAAATCTTAAAACAGCTGACACACATATAATCATGGCATTTGCAAACACGTAGCACCCCCAGGGAGATATTATACATGGGACAATAGCTTTGGCTTTATGCAGGTACTAAAATACAAATTTCTCAATTTTCAAGGATACTATCTCCAAAAGAAAATAATTTCAAGCTCTTTGCATTAAAAACTAGAAATTACAGAAAATGCTCCCTCACATGTGATAATTCTGCCAAAAAGACATGAGTATACCTCCTACTAACAATCTAATGCACAAAATAAAACAGGTAATGGTTGTCAAGCACATAAGATTTGTTGAGTCTTTCTTAATGCAAGCATTATGGTAGCTATCCTGTTGAATATAAGAGGCAGCAGTGATACTAGCTAGTAGCACACAATATTCTAATTTCCAAGATCCCATGTCAAAATGGTAAAATATACTGGAATGATGCAATACCACTGATTTTGTGAATAACTTTAAGCAACTCCAAAAATAAAATACAGATAAATTAAAAAGATGTTATCACCTCAATGACCAAAGAATCTCCTTAAGTCTCCATTGGTTAAGCTCATTCCTGTCACTGCAATTAATGCAGTTCCTGTCAAAAAAATAGTGGATATAATTAGCAAGCGACTTCATTTTTGTCCTGAACAAAGCTCTATTACTCTGATGGATAGTCTTTGTGGTCTTGAATGTACTGTCAAAATCTTTGAAATAGGCTGTGTTTCTTGCTCTGCACCAACCTTGTTCCCATAAATACATATAAAAAGTATCTTTGTTTATTGGGCAGATTAATTCCCTATACCTCCACTAGAGCCAGGAGGAATCAGTCTGTGAGAAGAAGTCAGCAGAAGACATTCCTGAAAGTCACTGTTCTTATGCCTTGTTTACTAGGGATCTAACAGAAGTGCTAACACATACCAAGCCAATAAATTTTCATCTGACACACTCTGACACCCATGTTAGACATATTTTGTGCTTTTTCCACCTTTGTCGTGTTCTTACTTGAAAAATAATTATTGATGTTGGTGTGAACAGATCTTACTACCAGCAAAAGGTGATAAAGGGCAAAGGATGAATACAGCTCAAAATTATTTTGTTTGCATGTTGTTTTAGCTCAAAATGGGGTAGCAGGCTATGTATTGTCTATTACAAATGGATTCAGTCTAGAATGCTTCAGTCCTTGGCTCAAGTTTGTAATTTATTTATTTATTTATTTATTTAATTGCTGTTACCCTTCCTAATGGATTGATCCATGGACCCTTTTCAGCCAAAAAGACAATAGCAGTTTACAATATACATAACAATTGGATAATATAGTACCAAAGAAGAGAATACTTGGAAATAAACAAATAACGAGTTAAACATCTGTGTGGTGTAGTTGAAAGCAGTAAGCACTTAAAGCTGCAATGGTAATGCCTGTAGCACTCTGCTGAACTGTCAATTTACGTTACACGACAAGCTCAACAACAGTTTGAAATTAACTGAACTTGGAGATTTCCTTGAAGTATTGCCTTCTCACAAACGGCATTGTATAAGTAGTTCCATCCCCAAATGAAGCATCTGAAGATCAGTGCTAAAAGTTGTAGAACCCCAATGAATATCACAAATTCATTATTTAGAGCTTTTTAAATCAAAAGTGGTTGGCACACACAGTTAAGTAGCTTAAAATTCAAGGGTTTTGACAGCAAAAAAGTAGAAGTGACTAGGAGCCAGCTGACCTTAGACATTGACAAACAGCAATTCTCTCCATCAGGTGACAGATAATTTTGTGAATCCCATTCTTGGTTTTCTGTAAGAGGGCCACGTTGGTGGGTGATTAAGGGCAATACAAGTGAGATCATCCTCAGGCCTAGGGATAGGAACATTTCAGGGTACAGCTAGCTGAATCTCCTTAGACAGTAGACTGGATAATCTACAAGAAAATTTTAAGTGACTCAGAACTTTGTCAAAAATCTTTCGGTACATGGAGACTGCTGTAACACAAAGGGGAAAAAAAAACATGTATTTATTTTATTTAAAATGTGTCTGTTGGGGCAGAGCACTGATTACAAATGACAAATTTCAGTCTCAGCCTGGGAATGCAAAGTAAATCAGAATTATATTTTTGAGAAATCACAAGAGTTGAATGAAAATATACATCTTTTAAATACCATTAACAGCTAATAAAATGTAATGAGCATCTACAATTGTAATATATTTTATTTACAATAAATCAAGACAAATCTGATATAGAAAGTGAGATATATATGCAGTAATTTCAGCTGTCTGTTGTCTAATTAGGAATCACAGGATAACTGAATGGAATAAAGCACGCTAGATAGTCTGTGAGCACATAGAAAGACAAGTTATATTTAACAAAGGATTATGTGAGTGACAACAGTGAAATAAAACCTGACATATAAGGGACAGTAAGAGTGTTAGTAGCAAGAGAAAGTGAGAGAGTAGTGTAGCTCAGATTAGGTGATAGAGTTGGATAAGAGTGGCTAATAAGAGAAATTTAACTTTTAATTAAGTCTTAAATTTTGGTTAAGATGGGGTGAACCTATTATAGCAAAGCAGTGATATATACAATGAAGTTTCATTTGGGGGTTGCAGTGGTAGGCCATAGTGGTTCTGGTTTCTGAGGCCATAAGATGAGGTTTGTTTGATTATTAGCTACTAGAGGAGAGAAGGTCTAGTTGATTAAGAGTTTGAATATCTGGGATCATAAGAGAATGTCAGCCCTTTATTATAGGAGACATTATACTTTTTTCAGTGTTTTACAGTAGTGCTCTGTTTTAGGGCACTGGGTGATAAGTCTACAAATGTTATTGGTTAATATTTGAATGCATGTGGATTTTTTTTTTTTGTTTTTATGCTGAAGCTCTGAGAGTGAGGCCATATTCAAGTTAAGAGAGATGAATGTTTTTGCCTACGTCTGTTCTGGAAGTTTTAGTAAAAAAGTTTGAGGATTTTATTGGCCCAAAGCAGAAACGGCTTAACCTTTTTCCTTGTGTTCAAGAGGTAGAAGAAGAAGTTAAGGGAGGAGTCAAGCCAAATGTCAAAGTAATTAAACAATTTTTTTTCTGTGGGAGGTGCTGTTGTGGATTTGGAGTAATGCAAAGATTTTTTTTTTAATATTTTTTAAGTTTTGTTTTGGTGCCAAGAATCACAGTTTTTGTTTTGTTGGAGTTGAGAAAGAGACTTTTGTTGGAGATTCAGTGGATTAACGTTAGGAAATTTGGTTGCAGGTCTTCCGGGAGATCAGGTAATAAGTTTTTTCTGTGAAATAGCACCATGTCATCTAAAGAAAAAGGGGGCAAGATGAGGTAGGTCAACAGGAGGTCAGTTTATAAATACAGAAACTAGTAGGGGAACGTGTGAAGCCATGTGGTACTCCTTTTTGAGGACTGATTGAGAAATGGAAGTATGAATTTTGAAAGGGATGTTATGATCAGTGAGGTATGTCTGAAACTAACTATGTTTATTTGTGACTTATGTCTATTTGTAGTAGTTCATGGAGGAGGATGCTGTGGTCAATGAGGCTGAAGACATTTGTAAGCCAATACAGACTGAACCAGTGATCCAGCATCTATATATAGCTAACAGTATTTCAACAGTCAGGGTTCACAGGGATATGAATGTGCTATGACAATACCAGACCAGAATCACTGTTGTTTATGGGTGATAAAGTAGTAGGTAGTGATGAACTGGATGAGTTGAACACATATTTTTTTCCAGATGTTTACCTAGAGTGGGTAGGATAGTAACTGGCCATATACTGTAAACTTTTGCTGGAGTGAGATTGCTTTGGGATAAGGCTGATAATGCCTGTTTTCAGTATATTTGGCATGATATGTTAGGATATGCAAAGGCTGAAGATGTGTTGCAGGGGGTATTGTTGTGAAGTTCTTTCAGTAGTATATGAACCAGGCCATCTGCACATAGTGGGGTCTCATTTTTTATTTGTTGAAGAAGAGGTTCTAAAGCTCTTGTTTTTACTTGTTTAAAGTAGAATTGAAGAATGTTGAGAGGTGTTTCTGGTGGAGATGGTGGCAGTATGAATGCCTGACATGGGGGTGGGGTGGAGAATTCAGACGGGAAGTCAGAAGGGAGAGAATGGCTTGTTAAGTGTTTTAAATATCCATTCCTGTAAGTCAATTAACTTCTTTCCAGAACTGTTTTGATGATTTAGTTAAGGGTTTTTGAAATATTTTCACATGCTGGATTTTGTGTCATCTTTAATGCTTGTTTTAAGAGATTTGTAGTTAAATATATTGTTGCCTATTGCAAGGGGAGGGATTGTTGTTTTCCATGCCTGCAATCCATCATCTCTATGTTTTAATGCAATTTCAATTCAGTAGTTAGCCGATCATTCTTAATGGTATGGAAAGTTGTGGAATTATAGGGAAGGTTGTTTCCTAGAGGTATCCGTGTGTAAAGGTGATGGCATCTACAGAAAGGTTAAGCTTGGTTAGGATTAATGTGAAAGATGAGTTTGTGATGGAGAGAGCTTATTTAAGTTTTATAATGCTTGAGTCTGTCTTAGACTTGAATTAAATTAACTTGTAAGGAATATTTGTTATGGTGGTATGTATTGTGAGCTTATTGTGCAATGGACACTAATACTAACAGAAGGAGGGTAGATGAGAATATTTGAGATTGGAACGATGGTCTTATTGATGATTAAGTATGGAAGGGAGTGATTGTTAGCGAGGAGGTTGGGCCACGTGGGGTGTTGCAGCAGTTGTTTAAGGATGAAGTGAAACGGAATTCCATTGATGACAGGCTAGATAGACCGAAGCAGTTTTAAAATAGCTACCATACTCATGTAGATTCACAGAAGTGTATACTGGCTTGGTAGAACACCTAGTCATCTAAGAACATCTTTGTATGTTTTTAACCATCCACTTACTGCTTTACTGAATCTACATGACTATGTCAGTTGTTTGTTTACTGCGGTATGATTCATCTATGAACATATAGAAAGGGAATAACAAATTAGTATGGTGATGACTTTTAAAAGCTTTAATTCATCTTTTCCAGAAGATGCTTAACTCCATGAAGTATCACATTCAGCTGCAGGTATAACTTACCAATGTAACATTCCATAAGCTCCTTTTTTTGTGTTGTTAAAGTTATTAGGTAGAGGTATCAATTACTATGTCAGTTCACTGAAAAAATGATGAGCCTCTTGACATCTGTTTTATGGGGAGGAGATTTATCTTCTCCATCAAACTGAAGTGACTTCAGAATTAGGGGTGCATCTCCTTTATGGGGGTGGTAAGATGCTTTAGGCTTGCAAAAATACTAATTCCATTATTTTTATTTTTATTTTTTAAATACAGATTGGCTTTAGAAACCACATCCAGTTTGGACGGGTTCAACAAATAAACTCATATCCACATTTCTCATTTGCACACATTTTGTATTACTAACATCCTATTTTCAGAATTGAATATCATGGGAATAAATTGGAAATGATATTGCAGTTTCTAATGGGTCGGTTTTTCTCTTAGACTTTGCTACATGCAGTTGTAAGGCTATACTTTATTGTTTTATAAAAGAAAGAAATTGAACTAGCTACTAAACTGGTGCAAAGGAAAGGTGAATTCCAATACAACTAAAGATCCTTGGTTCAGAAATGTTTCTGAGATGCTTCAAAAGTCCAAAGAGTGGATAGTTTAAGGTGGCCATTTGCCAGATCCCTTATCCTAGGGGATAATGTGTCATTTCCTTCTGCTTGAATGACCTGTAGTAGATATCACATGCCATGTAAGAACAGTTTTAGCTTTTAGGAATCAATATGTAAGATACACAGTGCACAAGGTGGCATATTAGGGTAAACACCTCTAAATATTAACGAACTAATAGATAGGCTATACATGGCATGTAGTGCTTCTCTTTCAAGATGCAGCTCATGGAAGCTAGTCACACATCCAAGCTGTCTGAGACTGTTCAGAGCATGTTAACAGGAATTACGAATGCTACACATAGCATGTGGAAGAGTCCATTTCATTTGCCGCATATCATTGTATAGCACTCCCTCTGATATAGTAAGTGACCATCTTTCCTGGATGGTAGTTCCTTGCCATACTCCAATCATTTCTCATGAAGACCTTGTTCCCTAGCCTTATGAATGAGTTGCTATGGAGGATATCTACATGATGCTTGTTGAAGCTGATTGCTTCATTGGGTCTCTGCATTTTTCTAAAAATAAAACCCACTAAATAGTAGGTTATAAGTTCACAGGTACATACAAGGTTAAGACCACCATGGCCTTTATAAGCCTAGCCATGCAACCCAACCCAACTGTGTCCCCATGTAACATGGGGATCTGCTTAGAGGGGCACGTTAATTAGGAGGCTGATAAAGGTTTAGTTTAGGGTATCATTAGGGAATATTTATTGTCGGCCTGTCTATCAGAAACATGGGGCCAGACCTGAGGTGAATTTATGATTTCCCACACAACAGTCAAGGTTACATCTGAATAAGGTTTGGGATGGACTCCACTTCACATGGATGGGTAGTTTATACCAGAGCGTGAGAATCCTTTGAGACAGATATCTGTCCTGCCAGCATGTTTATGTTGAAAGCAAAGTTTAAATCCTTGGATCTAGTGTTTCTGGTGCTATTCATTTTGCTGCTTTGCAAAAAGTCCATCAGGGTTGGATCTGAGGATGCCTAACATGTAAATCATAGATCACCTTTCAGTGAGTTATATGAGACTTGAGTGTACACACAGGGCTTTAAGGTGATCTTTATAGCACAATGTGTTAATATCCTGGATTTTCTTGGTGAGGAACTTTTATGGGCATTCCAACTGTTGCATATGCCTGGAGAGGTACATGCTGAAGTACTAAGTGATGGGTCTGATAAGGGCTGAGTAAAGTGGTGCTATAACTTCCTTGGGCCTGGATGCCATATCCTTAAGTTAGGTGACATAGGATGATTTTCTTACTACCTTAGCTACATTGTTGGTCAAAGGCCAAATTACTATCTACATGTGTTTCCAGATCCCTAACTACTTGGTCAGCTCTTAAGGGTGTGTTATGAATAGAGTAATTAACCTGGGTGTTTTTTTCCCAAAGGAAACTATAATGCTCTTCTTGGCATTGAATTCTAATCCATGGCTTTGTCAACACTCATTTGTTTGTGTTAGATCCTCTTGCAGGATATTAGCATCATGTGTGGCATGTATGATAACACCTGACATGCAGTCATTTGAAAACTTGGTGAGCCAGAGACCCTTGACATTAGCTTTGACCCCCAAGAAGTAGATGCCAAACAGGAGTGGGCCCAGTACTGAGCTCTGAGGTACTCTGCTGGTGACTGGTCACTTGGTGGAGGTGGTCTCACCAATCCTGACTTCTTGGGGCAAGTCAGTAAATTATGCAGTGATTTATACCTAGTTCTGTGAGTTTGTCAACAATACTTGAATAAGGTATTGTATCAAACACCTTAGATAGGTCTAGGTTGGCAGTATGTATCGTTTTCCTTTCATCCATTGCTTTGGTGACCCTCTCAAAGAAATCTAACTGATCAAGTAGGCATGACCTTTCTTTTAAAAAAACAAAACTAAACTGGGGTGGGTCCAGTGTCTGCAGGTTGCCAATGTCTTTGGTGATCATTTCCATGACAATTTGTTTCATGGTTTGCTTATTAGACTAGTCAGACCAACAGATCTGTAGTTTCAGGGGTCACATGATGGTGCACCCGTGTAAAGAGGGATAACGACTGCAGTCCTACATTTGTATCAGGGGTCACATGATGGTGCACCCTTGTGAAGAGGGATAACGACTGCAGTCCTACATTTGTATCAGGGGTCACATGATGGTGCACCTTTGTGAAGAGGGATAACGATTGCAGTCCTACATTTGTATTGCTCATAGACTGCTCTGAGGCATTAGTTGAAAAGTGACCCAAATGATCCTGGTAGGTCAGGTTTATGCTATTTAGGAGGCAACCCCGGACAGTGTCTGGAACTACTGAGGCTGTATTTTTGCCCTTAGCAAGTGTCATCATCACCTACTTCCTACTAATATGTGGAAGAGTATGCTAGTAGGTTTTTCATGAGAGAATGCAGGGAGAGAGTTGGGAATAAAGTCAGAGCTGAATTTGTCAGCCAGCAGATTCACTGTGTCAGTCTGCTCGGTGAAGGTGGTACCACTTACCACGAGTTCAGCACATTACTGTGTGTTATCTTTAAGGTTTGGACATAGCTGTGGAAAGCTTTATGGTTGGCTTTAGCCTGACAGGTTTTAATGACCTTGTAATTGGCCTTGTTACATGTAATTAGTCCCTCTTAATAACCTGTTTAGTTTAATTAGTGAGCACTTGCCATTATGCGAATTGCTCTTTCTGATTTTAGCCATGACTTTTTTCTTTTTGTTATATGCTTTAAGGTTAGATTTCCACCAGTGTGGTTTGTTTTGGGCTTACTTCTGGTAGGTCCTGCAGCCTCTATGCAGCCATCTATATGGTTGGACAGGGTTTCTGTGAACAATTCCACACTGGCTGCAGTGAACTCAGGGCTCGGAGTGGCACTGAATTTTGAACAATTGTCACTAATAGGATGTAGTTTGCTTTAGAATAGTTTCTAACTATTAGAGGTTTTGCTGGGTTTTCTTTGTTGATTTTTACTTCAAAGGAGACTGCTTTGTGATCTGACTTCACCAGTGGGGGCATGTCATGGGGGTGGGGTGGAGGGTGCAGTACTCTCTTATATTGGTTAGTACTGGGTTCAGTATGTTTGAACCTCAGGTTGGAGTGTTCACTATCTGGTAAATCGGTAATTGTGTTGATTAAGTTCAGGAATGTTGGTCTACAAGTTGGAGGTAGTATACGATTCCCAGTCTATAGAAGGGTAGTTGAAGTCTCCCATGAATAGGGTATTTGTCTGTATGGTGAGTGCCTCCAGCAGGTCTAGGTATGACTTATGGGATTCTTGGGGCATAGACTGTGACTATAGCTTGCTAGGATATGGTAAGGGACTTTATCTATGGTTATTTGTACATGGATGAACTCCAGGGAATCATCCTGTTTAATCAGCCTAGAGGTATCCAGGGAATCATCCTGTTTAATCAGCCTAGAGGTATATTTGTTGCTAACGTAGATCAAGGCACCTCCACTTTTACTCCCTGTCTGTGGGATGAAGGTCTAAGTATGTGGAAGGTACTGAAGCCTTGCACTGCCAGAGGACTTTCTGCAGCTTTTATTTATTTTTTTTGTTTATTTTACATTTGTTTACTGGGATTGTCTAACTGGACAAAATGTCCTTTTTCAGTGGAGGCCCAGAGAGAAAAGCTCCACATTTATAAATAACCATAAGATACATATACAATGTACAGATACAAATATTGATTCAATCTCAGATATGAGTACAAAATGAAAATACATGTTATACATTTCACTGATACAATCATATAGGATACAAATAATAGCAGTACTGTTATTGTATGTAGAAAACAAGCAAGTAAACTATGCATATGCTTAGTAGGGCTATACTATTCAAATACAAAAATAGCAGGTCGTGTTCCTTTAGTTGCCTTAAGACACCTATTTCCTAACCAGGGTTTGTGCAAGAGCAGGTCCATGATTCTGATAGGTGTGATATGAGGAGGTTTTTAAATAGGAAGTCTTAGTAGTTGTTCTGATATTTAATGACAGGGAATTCCAAGTTTTGGCTATGCAGTTGGAATAAAGGTAAACTCCAGCTGCATTGTTAGATTTGGATATATTTAGGACAGATTTGTTACTGGAACATAATACCCTCTTACTGGAATAGTGTATTGGTAGATTTTGAAGTACTGTTATTTTTTTCTGGCTGATTTTGTATTCGATGGGCGAAGGTGAGTTGATTATAAACAAGTATCTTTGGTAGTTTGAGCCAGGATAGTTGTTTTAAATCCAAACAATGATTGGGATCTGAAATTTGTTACTCTGGCAAACTTTGCGATTTTATTATAGCAAGTTTTGAGTTTTGCTAGGTCAGATTTCTTAATGTTTGCAAGAATTTGTGAGGTGTATAGTAGTGTAGAGATAAGATAGGTTCTTGCTATAGTGTCCTTTGAAGATTTATTTAGAAAGTGTCGATTTCTGTACAGGGTTCCTATTTTTTGTGAACTTTTTTATGGTCTGTGATATTTGACATTTTATATTATTGTGAATGACCACTCCAAGTAAGTTTGTTTGGGAAACTGGAAAAATAATTGTATGCTTTAATGATGATATATAGAATGGTGGGTGGGTGTCTGAAGCTCTAGTTGGACAGAAGAGTGTTAGTTTTGTTTTGGTAGGGTTAACTATAAATTGTGTATTATTTAGCCAAGATTCCACAGCATTAAATAACTGATGAGTGATTTTTTGGAATTTTTGTAGTGTTGCTACGGCACAAATCAGGGTGGAATCATCTGCATATTGAACTACAGAGGCAAGTGAGGTGGCAGTTTGAAGATTGCTAGTAAAAATAATAAAAAGGAGAGGGCCCAGAATAGATCCCTGTGGAACTCCCAAGGTTACAGGCAGCAATGAAGAGAGATTTTGTTTCCATTTTACAGCTTGCTGGGATCCAGTTAGACATTTCTGGTACCAAGTAAGTGCAGAATGGCTAAGTTTAAGTTCTGAGAGTGTAGTTGAGAGTTTAGAATTCGAGACACTATCTAAAGCTTTGGACAGAGCAAAAAAGTTGAAAGAAACTAAATTGCCATCATTGCAATGGTGGTTAATAATGCTAGCAAAGCTAACAATGGTGGCGCCAATGCTATGATTAGGGCAGAAGCCATGCTGAGAGTTAAATAGAACTTTGTTGGTTATTAGATAGTTCAAGATTTGGGAATGGATGCACCTCTCAAGTATTTTTGATAATGGTGAAAGTATAGCTATTGGTCGGTAATTTGATAATTCTGTTGAGTTTCCAGCTTTATGTAGTGGGTTGATATGTGATACTTTCTAAATTTTAGGGACTTGTTCTGAGATATATCAATTTATTAATATGGATACTGGATAGGATATTGCTTCTGCAGTGATTTTTTTAGATATTTGTCAGGAAGAAAGCCGGCAGCAAGTGTAGTAGTTTTAAGCCTTTTGAGATATTTAACTATGGTGCTTATTGGGTCGGGCTGGAAAGAGAAGTTATTGGGAACTAGCATGGGTATTATGTGAGTCTGTGTAAAGGAAGAACAATTATTGTTTGTGAGGGCTAATATGGATTCAGTGAAGTATCTGTTAAACTGTGAGTGTTGGGGAGGAGGTACTAGTTTGTCCTGGCTGTAGGATTTCTCTTTTATGGCAGCCCAGAATTTTTGTGGATTGCTATGATTTTTTTTTTTTTATTAGACACTGCTATAGTAATTTATTTTGTCCTGTCTAATATAATTTTTAGCTTTATTTTGTAGTTCTAGATATGTTTGTTAGTTGTAGTTTTGTCATTGAGCCATTTCTGCCAGTCCTTATCTCTAGTTTTTAAATGAGATCTTGCTTCTTTGGTTTATCAGGAGGCATAATTGGATTTTATCCTTATTGTTTTAGGGGGGCCAGGATGTTTAGGATATTGAGGAAGGTTGAGTGAAAGTATTCACCTTCAGGGAGATCTTTCAGTGGTGCCCAGTTGCATTTTTTAAACTAGTTATGAAGTCTTGGGTGATACTTTTTTTTATCCCGATTTGGTGGTAGGCAGTAAGTTTATGTGGATTTATTCAGTGTCAGGGAATGTAAGTTGGAATATGGTCACTCAGGCTGTCTGAGAGACAGCTAGAGTGTTGGGATAAGTTTGGCCTGTTTGTAAGGATCCAGTCTAGGGCTGAATGTTTATTTGATGTTTTATCTACTCTAGTACATGTTTGGATCATTTGTGAGAAACTGTGCAGGCTAATGTGATCAGAGGGATGTTGAGAGTTGCAGGAGAGCCAGTCCACATTAAAGTCACCCATTATAATTGTTTTCTGAGAGAGGGATGTTGCTGTTCAATTTAGGATGTGTTCTAGAGTAGTCAGATTGTTCCCAGGTGAGATGTAGCCTCCCACTATGTTCAGATGTTTCTTTGAATTAATTGTTAGTTTAGTAAACAGTATGTTGGTGTTGTTAAAGTTTGGGATGGTTAGGTCTAGAGTTTCTAAACCAAGATTGTTTTTGTATAGAAAGATGATACCACCACCTCTTTTCTGTTGCCTGTCTAGCCTATGTATGTTGTACCCTGTGGAAAATTTTTCTTTGATAGAGATGTCTGGTTTTAGCAAGGTTTCTTTTATAAGGGCTATATTTGGAGTATATAGAGCAAGGGTGGCATGCAATTCTTGATTTTGTTCATGATGCTCCTGAGATTTATATTAAGTAGTAGTAACTCCATATGTTTTTTGGAGAGAGTTAATAGTTGTTGGGAATGGGTTAATGTGTGCAGCTCTACATGGGTTGAATTTGTTGGCGGGCCAGGGTTGGGGTGAATGTTCCCACTAAGTATGAGCTGCGATGCAATGTGAACTATAAATTTTAAGCATTCTGCTATAAACATTTCATATTTCTGTGTAACATTAGGGTAAGATTGTTGTGTGAGTAAGGTAAATAGTGCATGGTTTATGTTTCTGGAATTATAGTTGGTGCTATTATTACATTTGTGTGCTTTAATTGTAATAGTTCTGGGCAGGTGGTACTGTACGTAGACTGCATGCTGTTAAGCTCTGTATGGTAAGAGGTTATTTGACCTATAATAGTTAGAAATAGCAGGATTGATGGGTATAAAGTTATAATATTGCTTACTATTAATGTTTCAGATATGTCTAAGTAAAAGTAATAATGTTATGGGTGGCTAGGAATAATTGTGAGTTGTAATTGAGTTTTGATATGTGGGGAATTTAAAAGTATTCTTATGTCTGGTTATGACTTATTACACTAAAAGATGTAAAGTACTTTGTAGTTAAGCAAATGGATTGTTATGTATGGGAGTTAGTATGATACAGTTTAATTGGATAATTGGAATGATATAAATTTGGATTTATCTTAGCTGTGATAGGATTGATTTACTTCAGGGAGTGGCTGTTTAGGAATAAGTTTAGGCATAGCAGTGGTGGGTGGGAAATGGGGTTAGGGTAGGTGACTGGAGAGATCTTGAGAGAAGTGAGGGCAACCGAGTGGGTAGAGAGTCAGTCAGTGTGCTTGTGACCAGAAAAGATAATCAACAAAATGGTCTGGGTTGTAGGCAGGTAGGAAGTTAAAGAAACTGTAGTCCCTTAGTGATTTTTATTTTCAAAGCAAGTATATTTTACTTATTTGTAAAGAACACTCTGGATAAATCATATTGGACTGCAGTAATCACAAAAGAGCTATAGGGCAATTTTGTTTTTGTTGATATACACTAGCAACAGCTATAAGGAGAAAAGCTACAGCTAGATATTAAGCTTACTATTTTCTCAACTATAGCTAAAGCGGCGACAAATATACTTAGAGCTTATTTATCAGATTGGGAGGGGTAAATACAACAGAAACTGCTTGATATTGTCCCTGGTGGCATGCTGTCCAGATACCCTAATAACAAGACATTTAATTAATCAAAGTCTCGACTATGACCTACATTGATTTTTTGATGCTGTAAGTTTCTTTCTTCCAGCACTTTACAGTTCCCGGTCACTTGAGTGGGTTCACTGAGCACAGTTAAAAGAAATTTAAGCTTTAAATCATATCACATTATTGGCACATATGTCTATATGCTCCAGGGTGAGGACAGATTGTAGGGTGTGTAACATCTTGTTAAGGATCCTAGTACTGAGCAGTAAGACCTTTATGTTCCTTTCCGTTTTATTTCCTAAGTTGGAAGTTATGTCAATTTGACATTGCCTAAAATGTTTCTAAGGGAAGGATAACATTTTAACCAACATCTGGAAGCCCGGGAGACAGGTACAGACCATCCTTGGCAAAGCCATGTAATCTATTAAGCATGTTCTCCCATGCTGACAATATCGAATCTCCTGAAATGACACAAGCAACTAAGCCAATTGTTAAAGACAGTCATTTTTGTTCATACTGTGGCATCATCTTTGGTGAAGGTTGAATACTGCTCAATGCAAGGCACATGCCTGTTTGAAACACATTTTCAGAGAGATGCATAATGTCTGTCTTCATATAGTCCAATGAGGTGCCTCTCGTGTCATTTAAACCCACAAGGACTATAATAGAAACATACTGATTCCTGACTGTTTCTTTTTGAGCAGTGAGTGTCTGTTTTAGACCTTCCTGATTTGTCTGGTTGCTATTCAAGGTATCTGCCAGGAAAAGACTGCAACAAGCCTACAGTCCTCTGCATCACCTGGGACAAGACTGTTGAACACCAAAGAGCTTGTGGCCTGCTTCTCATTTTGGGATTGGTGCTACTGCTTTACTTCTGGTGAGAGAAGAAGCAAAGGAGCATAGCATGAAGCTATGGTCAGACCAGCAGTAGCAGTAGCCAATCAGGTGACTCTCCTCTTTTCATCATTCTTGAAAAAGCTAATTCTTTGCTTTCAGTAAGTACTGCTGGATTACCTGTTGTCTAACCTAACTTCAGAATATCTTCCTAAATACTTCATCCATAAATCATCAGGGACTACTTATTAGTTTCCCTCAAAAGTATGGCAATGCCCTTTATGGACAAAGATACCTCGAGGTGACATTTTTCCTGTAAGAAGCAACCTTAAAATTTCACCAATACCTAGTTGCACACAGGGAAACTAGTTTGCAATGACAAGCACTGCCTCCCAGATTTTCAAACCAGACTTAAACATTGCCTGCGATATAAATAGGACTGCTGTTGAGACAGGTATGTATCCCATCTTTGTGAAGTAGAGTTCCTCCATAAACCACTTCAAGTGTAACTTGGGCAATTGGATGGGGGACAGGGAATTCATTCCTGGTTTGACACCTATGTCTCTAATGGAAACAGGCAGCCTGTAAATTGTTCACTCCCAGGCCCATGTTTATAAATGTGTCATCTCGCAAGTCCCTGTTTACACATAAATGATACGAGAACTTGTTAGAGATTTAGAATTAATGTCTAGGCTTAAAAAGGCCCTTTGAATCATTAGCCTAGTACATACATATGAAACTATGAACCTCTGAACTTGAGTGTTTACATAATTTGGCAGATCCTGGCACCAGATAAGCAAAAAATGTTGTCATCTTCTTGTCCAGTTTTGTGAGTGGGGCATCTGTGTGTCATACAACAGATTTTCCTATGATGAGAGTCTTGGGTAAAGTGTTTGCTTGTCTTATGGGCTTCATTCTTGGGGGCCAAAGGAAATTGTGTATGTACATCTCTTGCATACTGTGTTAATTTCTTTAAAGACTAAAAGGTTGTCTGTGAACATGAGACAATTGCTGAATTGTCTCAGGATACCCATGTCTACCAAGCTGGCTACAGAAACATTTAGAAATTGCACATCCATGCTTTCCAGATCTGTATTATGATAGGCTATTATAGTTTGAGGACTAGGTTATACAGAGGTATTTAAAGATGGTCTCTAGAGTTGGGACTAGAGTTAGATTGTGCTAAGGTATTGTATTAGTATTGTTAGATGAGCAAGCTAACTGCTCTAAACTTAAGTCTGTGCAATGTCTCACTAAGTTATAGGTTGCAGTCCTAATGCTAGTTATATAGGAAAAATTTACTGTCCAAGCAATTGTCTCTGCACAAGGCACTGCCATCTTCTGCTGTGCAGTGAGCAGCTCTACGCAAATGCACTTAATTTATAGCAACAGAAAATAAACTGAAATCTACCTCCTGAGCACTTTTTCCAGTAAATGACTACACTATGAGATCTTCTGGAGTCCTTCCAAATTCAGTAAGACCAGACAAACACTTTTTGCCACAAGATGGATGATCTAGTCTTCTTAGCATAAAACCACAACCAAAAAGGAACCCTCAAGTGCAATCCAACAACAAAACAACTTATTTCATTGCTAGATCCTCCTCAAGCAAGACAATTTAAATGAAAACAGTTTAGAAAGCAGTTCAATTTCACACAAAAAGTAGTTTACAGGTTTTTAAATGCAGTAAAATAATAGATATCAGTTCAGTAATGAAGTGCAAGTCCAGTAAATCAAATCCAATAACTTAACTTTGGATAGTGAAATAAAAATAAATTATAAAACTTATTTTTTTTTCATAATGTCATGTGAAATATTGTCTATCTCAATGCTTCTCGAACTATCTGTGTTGAAGGACCAGTTGCTTTATCATTGCTCCATCATGGGTCAGTAGTTCTGTGAAATAATTATAATAAACAGAGTATAATAATTAAAGACGGACAATAAAAACTAACCCTGCCTGGTTAACTTACTTCCTGCATTTCCACACCTTGTTTTAAAATGAACAGTAAGACTCTTCAAGACTTCTGTGAAATTACTGAATAAAGTCAGGGGTATAGGGGACCATAGGATCATATGATCATAGGAGGTTACTAGGCTACTGACCTGGAAGTAATTTCAAGTCTAGGCATTTAATCCCAATGTAATACCATAGATACTCTAGTCAATACCCAGAATTGTCTCTAGTAATGACTGTCCATCAGTGGTGGCTGGTAACTTCAAATCAAAGGGGCGCTGTAGGAGACAGCTGAATGGATAGGGCCAATGGAAGGGGTGTGGCCAACTAGAATGGGGCAGAGCTATGTTCAAAACCAAAAAAACTGGGACGTTAATTACATACGCTGCCCTGGGTGCCAAACCATCATTATGAGAGTCCAATCAGGAGAAAATGAAGTGGAGAAGAGAAAAAAATTATTTCAATGCATTAGGTACATGACAGCTTATTTAATATCTAGATGAAAACAAAAAGGTTGTGAGGCATGAAAAAATAAATTACTTTTTAAATACATTACTGGAATGCCAGTCAAAATCAAGTATAAGAAAAACAAGCAGCACTCAACTCAAGCCACTTCTCCTTGCACTACAGTTCTAATTATAATTTATATTCAGAAATCAGCTTTACAAAAGTACCAAGTAACATGCTGAAAGTAGCAATCCCCCACTTGGGAAAATGTTTCTTATCCAAAAAAGACCTGCTGCCTGACAACTATCTACTTGTTTCATGGGAAGACATGATCAAAATAAAAAATGAACAGCAAACAAGAAACAAGCTCAAGATACATTGCTTAAAGGATTACTGCACAGGTTATGGACCACACATGATAGATTGGCATTCTATTTAGTTTACGGTAAAGACTGCAAATATGACTGCAAGTCTCCAACAAATGAGCTTCTGAAAATACTGTAATCCTGCCCTTCATTACATATAATGTTATATGCATTTCGATACCTAATGCTTATATGTTATCTAGGTACGTAAATATTCTCTGCATGGGAACATAAAAAATGCTTTCAATGCTGATAATTCTTTAACAGTATGCTTATTAAAGCTTACTTGCATCTTACAATCTCAGACAAGCTTATCTAATGGTCATTAAAGCACTGCTACTTAAACACAGAGCAACAGGCACTGCAACAACATGCATTTTCTAAATAATAATAAGCATAAATCAACAGTATAAAAAATGACAGAAAAACAGAACATTCTGCAAAATCAAGGACAGATGAAAAGCCACTGTACTACTTGTGTCTACCTTTGATGAGGGGATGCTCTGCACACTTACACTGCATAACTGCTCCTTGCCTTGCTTGGACACATCCAGAGTCACTAAATGGGGGAGTGGGGTACAATAAGTATGTCACAATTTGAAATGTTTCTGGCTAATGGTGATGGCCCTGACACAGTTGTCATACCTGTCAACCTTAGAGCAAGAAATCTGGACAAAGTCATAAATAGAAGTGGGACAAAGGCCCCAAAATAAGGACACTTTTTAAATATTGCTCTTATAAACTTAGAAAGATAATACAATAGTAGGTCTTCTTGCATTAGTATGAATTTTCTGAAGGGTATGAAATCTGAAACTCAAATGTCTGTCATTATTTTCTAACTTCAGTCTTTACTGATTGGCCACTAATTTGCCAGAAAACCACAATTTTGTGATAAACAGGCCAAAATTGTAATGCAAAAATATAAAATCACCATACAATACAGCTGGGAACCAATATTTGTCACACACACACACACACACACACACACACACACACACACACAAACACACACACACACACACAAACATACATACACACATGCGCTGGCACGCTCACACACATGAACATGCGCACAGAGAGAGAGAGAGATCTGAACATTGCTAATTTAGAACTTTGCTTTGACATCTTAAGACTCAAGACAGTTTTAATCTATTAATTTCTATTATAATGTAAGCAAGACACCAAATACAACTACAAATTATATTATTGCAACAAAGACAACAATAAAACAAAGGGCCAGATTCACGAAGGCTTGCACGGAGTCTAAGAGTAGTGTAAGACTCCATGTAGCCTTCGCGATCCAGGAACAGCCCAAAGTCCGTGTAAAAGACAAGCTAAAACGGCTCTTACACGGAGTGGGCGTGGTTAAGCTAATCACCTCACTTGCAGTCGAATAGCATGCAAATGAGGATGATTAGCGATCCAGGAAGCCCAGAACAGCCCGTGTAAGAGCCATGTTAGCTGCAGAAATGTACTCAGTTGACAACTGAGTACGTTTCTGCAAAAACTGTAATGGAGCCATGTCAGCTCCAAATAAAGGGTGCATATATGTCAGGCAGCATGCCAATGGTCAAATATGTGGCCATTGGCAAAGTAACCTGATGCAAATATATAAAAAATATAATTTTTTTTTTCGGCGATTGCTGATGTTTAAACCCAGCGCAGCCCCGAACAAACGGGATGCGCTGTATAAAACATAAAAATGAAGGTTTTAAACCTACAAATGTAGGTTTTATGCAATACATGGAATGTCAATGCAGGGACCAGCAGACCAAAACCAACATGGCCACCGTGTAGTGGTTGCTAAGGGGGGAAGCTGAGTCTAAGACATGTAACTACGCATTAGTAGGCAATCTGATGCAAATGAGTGTAAGGATACTGAATTCCACTGTCACATAGTAAATGAGCACAGTCTGAGTAGTGTAAGAGTTACAGAAGGGGGAGGAACAGAGTAGGAGATAGGTGACATCACAGGGGGGAATGGTAGAAAGAAATGCAGTTCATTGGAGGTCAGAGTTACATGACAGATATCAAACAGATATCATGGAAAGAGGTGTGCCACTAACTAAGCATGAGAAAGTCAAGAAATGGAAGGTGTACACTGTTGCCTACACCAAAGTTTCTTGCTGGATGTTGTATGCACGCAGCGCACCATGAAGCGCGAGTAAGGCAGTGTGCGCACGTGTAAGACAGACTGAGCATGTGGGAGCGTGTTGGGAGATGTTTAACACTGTTTGCGCGGGCATGCACGTGTTTTAATCCGAATAAGCAGATTCTGAACAGTGTAAGTATGTGTGCGCGCATGTAAGCCACTGTGAGCGTGTTTCTGCTGGTTTACACATGGCTCCACCCTGAGAAAACAGAAAGGAAAAAAGAAGCAACAGATTTAGTAGGAAGCTAGCAGGGAATACTGCTGGAGCTAACAGGTGAAAACAATTAGATGCAGGCAATTACACAGGCAGAATAGTAGCCCAGCCCAGCACTTAAAACTCTGCAAACAGCAGTGCAGGATGTTTCTCTCAAGAGACACTGCAAGACAGGAGTTAAGTTATCAGAAGTGAAAACTAAAAAAGCTGAACTCAGAGCAGAAATGTTAGGGGCTGCCATAGCTGTCATAATGAGACATAGGCGACTTGCTGAGGGTGGTGACAATGCAGATGGTGCCAGACAACCCACAGTGAGAAGACAGAGAAGAGTGTACAGGTCCAGGGTCACCTACCACGGGTTACATGAGCTGGAGATAGTAGAGCGCTATAGAGTGGACAGAGACCTCCTGGAGCAAATAGTGGAGCTGTGCAGGCCACGCCTCACACACAGAACCAACAGAGGGAACCCATCCCAGTGGAAACCAAGGTATGTGTTGGCCTAAAAATACTAGCAACAGGTACCTTCCAGAGACCAACTGGTGATATGATGGGGATATCACAGGCATCAGCCTCCAGGGTACTGCACCAGTTCCTGGATGCCATGTCAGCACATGTCGGTGATCATGTATATTTCCCCAATGCCCGTGAGGTATTGGCCAGCAATATGCGTCTCTTCCAGCAAATAGCGGAATACCCTGAGGTACTGGGTGCAATAGACTGCACGCACATTCGCATCATAGCACCAGCCTGTGAGCGGGGTAGGGCATACATCAACCGCAAGGGCTTCCCCTCCATCAACTGCCAGGTCGTGTGTGATGCCCAGGGCATAATAATGAATGTGTGTGCTGGCTGTCCTGGGAGCTACCATGATTCCCACATCTGGCATTTGACGCAGCTGTACCAGACATTTGCCAATGGAGACATCTCGCATGGACACCTAGTGGGGGATGCAGGTTATGCACTGGAGCCGTGGCTGATGACACCCATCAGAAACGCACATACACCTGAACAGGAACGCCATAATGAGGCGCACGCACAAACACGTAATGTAATAGAGCGTGTGTTTGGGCTGCTCAAGTCACGGTTCCGGTGTCTGGACACATCTGGTGGAGCCTTGCAGTACACACCAACTACATGTACTCAAATTATCATGGTATGTGCTATGCTACATAATATGATCTTGCGAAAACAGCTGCAGCAGGACCAGCATAGGGCTGGGCCAAACAGCCCCCCACCATTGCCAAGGCCATCACAGGCAGAGCGTGACTCGGAGGAGGAACAACCTGAGCCTGCCCCAGTAGGCAGAAGGAGGTGTGCCCAGTATGCCCTGGCCTTGGCAAAGAGGCAACGCATAGCACATACACTGGCTCAGTAGGAACCCTGGGAATGATACCCCTCTCTGACTCACTCATATAGTAACAGGGATGCCTAACATGACACAACCTGCTCTCAAACATGTACAGGGAAGTGTAATATGTGCATCCGACAGAGGCAGCCCTGCAGCACCACCTGAGGCATGAATGCTATGTGTTAAGTAATGTAACACCATGTACTATATGCACACCTGAGGACCCTGACTAACATACTACCCTCACCAAGCATCATGCCACAACATGACAATGAAATGATCAAGTGCAATAATTGACGGAAGTATCGCAGTTAGTCAAAAGGGATCCAATGTGTGCCAGTTTGGGATGACATGCTGAGCATGACATGATGCACCACCTGCTAGGACTGGCTTGCACCTATCAGTGCAGGCCGTATGGATACTGGCAAAGGCTGTTGTTACCCACAGTGTGCCCTGAATAGGTAAGGCTCAAAACACAAACCTATTTCCATAGGTATCAGAAGGGATAAGAATAAGATAAGGGATAAGTTGAAACAGCAAGATGCATGCAGTCTAAACTCACCCAGCATGGAGAATGGTGATATCTGCGCTGTAACAGAAAACTGAGCCAAGGCTCACAACAGCACCCTAACACTACCAGGTTACACCTCATACTGTGCTGTACAGCCTCAAAACATGGAACAAGCTACAAAAGGAGGGTGACTAGCAAGAATTGTCAAGGATAACCACACCCCCATGTTGGTACCACAACAAAAGCAGCATGGACTAGCCATGGTCAAGTAACAGTGGCTAAAACTGCCCCCCAGTTTATAGCCTGCTACAGACTACTGTCCCAACACCAGGAACTGCACCTGGCCTATGCTGGAATACATGAATATATCAAGTCCTCCAAACCACATTATATTGGGTGACTGAAAATACCCAGACATAGACTGGGAGCATTATACTATCTCCAACAGTGTAGGACAAAAGTTCATAGAATCCATAAAGCAAAAGGCCCAGGAACAACGTACCACTCCCACAAGAGGGGTAAGCATACTGGATGTGATAATCAGCAACATGGGTACTGGATGGCAAGACGAGAAGTGTATTGCTCACTGGTAAAACCAGACCATAGAGTAATCACACTGGATATACAAATCCTGACCACAGTCCCTGGCAAGAAAACCACAGTGGAAAACATGTGTAAAGCAATATTTGCACTCCTCCAAACTGATGTGGAATCCATTAAAGGTCCTGTGCAGGTGCAAAATATGGGCCACACCTCAGAACCTGTAATACAGCCATTCCATGAACACTGGCAGGAATGCTTGGATTATGCAATCCTAAATTAAAACAAGACACAATGCCATACACACAGGAATCTGGCATGGTGGACACCAGCCATAACCAAACCATGCAAGAGAATGAGGAAGCTACTACATGATAGAGCAAACATAAACAATGAAGTAATCACTGATCAGTAGTATGGCAATAAAATCTGTCCACACATACAATCCACTAAGGCCAGCCACAACAAGTTGAATCTGTGAATCCTGAGGCAATGTTACACCTGCCCCAAGTACACAGACAACCCCCAACTCCACCCAAGAAATACAAATATATGTGAGAGATACAACCAGCTATCCAAACTGGAGTCTGAGCACCCTCAACTCAGTACTCCCAAAACTAGTCAGGAGGAGAAGGTAACCACACACACCACAAACACAGTCCCACATAGACCTATCACAACTGCAAACCAAACACATAAACACAGAAAAACATTCCCGGAGGCACAAATTACAAACACAGCACACCAACAGAGGCCTCTAAAGCAGACACCCAATCAAACAACCTCCAAACAAAGCACATGCAACACATAGTACACAAAGCTGGTGTGCCAAACAGTCACAGGCCAGAAGGAGATACAACATGCCTGATACAGTTGTAATAGGTGACTCCGTAGTCAGACACACTGCTGTCCCGCACACCAGACTGAACAAGGGAAAGGGTACAGTAAGCTGCCTGTAGGCTGCCACAATACGCCACATAACAGAAGTATGCAGGTCACTCCAAAGCAAGTAGAAATATGATGCAGTCATAGTCCATGCTGGTGTGAATGACCTGAGATGTACCTCCCAAGACTACATGAAAAGAGACATAGATGAGCTCTCTGATTATGTAGTCCAGGCCGGTATGACACTCACCGTTTGCAGCATCCTACCCTTACCAAGAATAATGCCACAGTACAAACATGGAATGATGAGTCATAGCAAGTGGCACACTTACTGGTGTCATTCCAAGGGGATCCAATGTCTGTCTGCTTGGGATGTCATGCTTGACAAGCCATGCAGCTGTTCTTGGGATGGCTTGCACCTGTTACCCCTGGGCGTCTGAATATTGGATAAGGCCTTTGCCACCTCCATAGAGCCTTTTGTAGGCAAGGCTGAAAAGACTGACCCACCACCCTAGAAAACATAAGTGGAAAGAAACATAAGAGTACTGCTGACCAATGTCAGATGTGTAAACCCCAATATGCATGCTCCCAAGGCCATCCCCAGTATGGAGAACATCGATGTCTGTGCAATGACAGAAACTTGCTACAAGCCTCCTGACAGCACACCAGCACTACCAGGTTATACCATGTATCATGTGTCGTGGCCCCAAAAGCTGGAAAAAAACATAAAAGGAGGGTGAGTATCCATATTCAGCACAGACACCCATACGTCCAGGTAACTGACAATGCACAAGGCATTGCAGTCCACCCATGTGCAACTAACTGTAGGCAAGACTGCTGTACAGTCTGTAGCATTCTACAGACCACACTCTCACACACAGGAACCCCACCCAGCCGTCCTGAAGACACTGGACAGTATGAATGTCCCACCAAATACCAAACAAGGTACCACAAGTTACCACATAGGTGGTACACCATTATGTATGTAAGGAGTAACCAGGGACCTAGGGACACAAGTGGACAGTAACCTGTTATGTGACACCACATTGCCAATGTGGCTAGGAAGACTGTCTACATTTGACACCGTATCAGGAAAGGATTCACATCTACGTCAACAGAGGTCAATGTGCCCCTATACTGTTCTCTAATCACACCCATAATCTAGTACAATGCCTCATATGGGATGTACCTTACCTGACACCTGCAGCAGTTAGAAAGACCTCAAAGGTACCTCACCAAGAGGATAAAGGGTCTCAAATATATGTCATATGCTGCCTGGCTGTAGACACCCCAGCTGAATGCAGTCACATACTGCCTACACAGAGGCATTGCATGCCTGTTGTAGAAGGCCATGCCCAACACAGGAGTAATGGACATGCTCCACCCCAGAAAACTCAAATCCATCGGAGCTGTGAGAGTGAGAGATGTCAACCTCAACAAATAATGAAATAGGATGTGCTGGTGGGACAGATACATAATCCAGAGGCTCCCCACACCCTGGACCAGAATCCCACTCCATGTTAGGCAGAGCCCCTCACTGACACTCTTCAACAGGAATCTTGCCAAGTGGATGGATGATTGTAGAGTTACACTGGGGGTCTTCACTGTGTCATGTCCAGACAGAGGCACAGCAAAGCAAATCATAAATGGCCATAATATTCATATAGCAAGGGGTGGCAAAAGCCACACACACTCTAGCTAGGCTAACAAATGTCCTAGGGTGGATAGCCTAGTATGAACCTATGAACCTATGAAGTAACAAATTGTACAGGACACTAAGGATAATCCCAAGGCTTTCACAACTGATGGTAAGAACCATGTTGGGAATTCACAGATATGCTCTGAATCACACAAATATCACAAACACACACACATATTTTCAACATACATCCTGACAGGTGCAGTGCAAACCCCACCCCCCCCGAATGCAGAATATCTATCCCAGCAGACTGCTGGCCCCCTGACATTGCAGATGCTGAGGTAACAGCCAACATCTACAAAGCAAAACACACAGCAGCAATGGTATGAGATGGTGTCCTGGGCTTAGTGAAACATGGACTCCAAGATGAATGGAATGCCAAACCACACTACTGCTCAATGTCAGCCTTACCACAGAATATGTACCCAAAGAGCAGTGTACAACAACAGTGGTCCTTCTCAACAAAGGTGTTGCCTGAATGGATACTGAAAACTACTACCCCAGAATCCTGAGAAGCTCGGTCTGCACAGCTATGGAAAGGATCAGCATGTACCACAGACATAAAGATATTGGGGACCTACTGACACTGGACCCTACCCAGTGTGGCTTTCTTTAGTGCAGATCCTGCCCCTAAACATGTTTGACTCAATTGAAACAGTCATTAAGGTCATTGATGATGGCAATGTGGTCCACACAGCGTAGCTGGACCTTGCAAAGGTTTCTATACAATATCCTACGTGTTCATTATAGATAAGCTCACCAGCTTAAATATAAACCCCTATGTCAGTAGAGGGGTTGCAAACCAGACCAAGGACAGAACAGATATGGTCAGACATGCTGCAGCCATGTCAGACTACAAACCAGATATAACTGGCATCCCACAAGGCTTGGTCCTGGGATCTCCCTCGTCTGGTATATCTGTCCCATAGGTACAGGCAAACATGGAAGGTCTGTGTCCGAACATGTTTGCAGAGGACTACAAACTGCTCACCACATATGATCCACCAGCTGACACAAGCATCCCACAAAAGGGCCACATAGAAACAGACAACTGGTGCCATAGCCATGTCAGCAAGCTAATTGCAGAAACGTGTATAGTCAACCCCCTGGATATACAGTAAGTGCCCACCAATTACCACACAGGTGTTAACCCATTATGTAGTTAACATGTAATGAGAGACCTGGGGACACAAGGTGATAGATATCCTGCAGTGGACAAACATGTGCTGTAGTGTTTACAGAAACATAGAATATACCCACCTAATCATGAAGGTTGTCAGATCTAGATAAGGGGAGGTCATTGTGGCTCTGCAGTCATCCTTCATCAGTGGTACAATTGACTACAATAGCCCCTGTGGGATGTACCTCAGCAGACATCTCCATCAACCGTAAAGTCCCCAACAGTACCTCACCAGGAGTATCAAAGAGCTTGCACAGATGCCATGTGTTGCCTGTGTTGCTGGTATCAATAAACATGCTGCACCTTGTACAATCTGAATGGCAGTGAGCTATGCACATGAGAGACCTGATCCCCAGCACTGACTTACATAGGACAAGCTGTACTGCATGATCCATAACACAGAATCCACCCCCACCCATGAGTGAACCCCCAGTACAGGCTACCCATAGAGTCACTTATCAATCTTCCTCAATAGGAATCTTGATGAGTGGATGGGAGATGGTAGCTTTATCCTGGGTATCACTGTGATGTCACAGGTAGACAGAGGAACAGTATACTAACCATGACATATGTCATGGCAAACTCCACTTACAATGTGTGTTGAAGGACAAACACACTCTCCAACTAGCATTAGACATGGACTAGGGCACATCGCTAGTGTTTGCAAATGTACACCTATGTTGTGGAATACACTACCAATGTTGGACAAGCCTGGTTTAAGTAGTTCATATCTGAACAGAATGCAACATGGTCAGATGTACACAACTGGCCCCTAACCAGGCTGTTGTGCTCACTATCGAAGTGTAAAGCACTGATAGCACTAAAGCCCAGGATACTGTCCACCACAGTCAAAGTACTACCAGTACACTATACAGTACTACAGTGTTAGGTCAGTGTGAAAGGATGTTGACAACTGTATGCAAAGTATCCCATGCAAACACTGCAGGCACAGTATAATCCTGTTGTGTTCACACACAAAGCAGTTGTACAGTAACTACACAACATGACACACAACACACAACCATAAACGGGTGATATTTGTTGAAGTTCACACTCATCCACAAATGTGGTGGGCTGCAGAGTCCAACATATGGAATGCTCACACTGGGCATGCTCACACACTTTGATAAATGAGACATATGTCAGACAACATGCCATGGGAAGGCTGAACTGGGCATGCTCACACACTTAGGCCAAATCTCAGTTTTGCAGTTGGACACACATATCTGGTATTTTTATGTGTTATTCCAGGAACCAACCACATTACAGCAGTCTGCCCAGTGCACACAGTTAAATGACTACAGAGACATACGTGATATAGTGGGTCCCTCCCATATGCAAACATCTTCCACAGATGCACAAGTTGTTCATACAAACAAGGAATGCTATGGTAATAAAGATGTGCAAACAGTCTACCAGCAACAAATAATGTGCATTTGACAATTAAACATATGGGTGTAGAGGTCAACACTAGGCTGTTTGCCCTTGGGAATGACAGCTAAGCCAGAGTGTGCTTGGTGTCTGCCTCCCCACAGGATGCACATTCCCCTTTCTAAACACCGATGATGTCAGCACCCTATAAGTACAGCAGGAGAAAAGAAACTTCCCAGTAATGCGAATAGCGCGCTCCGCTAATGCGTCCGTCACAAGTGTCATAACATAGTTAGGTAGGGGTTTGAATACTGCAAATGCTCAGTGTGTGTGTATGAGTGAGTGGGGTTGGTGTGTGTGTAAGTCTGTAGGAGAGAAATGTCCCTTTTGGCAACTAGGAAAACACACTACAGGATGCACATTCCCCTTTCTAAACACCGATGATGTCAGCACTCTATAAGTATAGCAGGAGAAGGGAAACCTCCCAGTAATGCGAATAGCGTGCTCTGCTAATGCGTCCGTCGCAAGTGTCATAACCTAGTTAGGTAGAGGTTTGAATCCTGCAAATGCTCAGTGTGAGAGTGGGGTTGGTGTGTGTGTGTGTAAGTCTGTGGGAGAGAAATGTCCCTTTTGGCAACTGGGAAAACACAGTACAGGATGCACATTCCCCTTTCTAAACACCGATGATGTCAGCACTCTATAAGTACAGCAGGAGAAGAGAAACCGCCCAGTAATGCAAATAGCGCGCTCTGCTAATGCGTCCATTTCAAGTATCATAACATAGTTAGGTAGGGGTTTGAATCCTGCAAATGGCAAGTGTGTGTGTTTGTCTGAGGGGGGTTAGTGTGTGTAAGGGGAATGTCCCTTATGGCAACTAGGAGAACAGACTACAGGATGCACATTCCCCTTTCTAAACACTGATGATGTCAGCACTCTATAAGTATAGCAGGAGAAGGGAAACCTCCCAGTAATGCGAATAGTGCGCTCCGCTAATGCGTCCATCTCAAGTGTCATAATATAGTTAGGTTGGGGTTTGAATCCTGCAAGTGTGTGTGTTTGTGGCTGAGGGGGGCTAGTGTGTGTGAGGACAATGTCCCTTTTGGCAACTAGGTGAACAGACTACAGGATGCACATTCCCCTTTCTAAACACTGATGATGTCAGCACCCTATAAGTAAAGCAAGAGAAGGAAAACCTTCCAGTAATGCAAATAGCGCGATCTGCTAATGTGTCTGTCTTAAGTGTCATAATATAGTTAGGTAGGGGTTTGAATCCTGCAAGTGTGTGTGTTTGTCTGAGGAGAGTTAGTGTGTGTGTGAGGGAAATGTCCCTTTTGGCAACTAGGAGAACAGACTACAGGATGCACATTTCCCTTTCTAAACACTGATGATGTCAGCACCCTATAGGTACAGCAAGAGAAGAAAAACCTCCCAGTAATGCGAATAGCACTCTCTGCTAATGTGTCCGTCTCGAGTGTCATAACATAGTCAGATAGGGGTTTGAATCCTGCAAATGGCAAGTGTGTGTTTTTGGCTGAGGGGGGCTAGTGTGTGTGAGGACAATGTCCCTTTTGGCAACTAGGTGAACAGACTACAGGATGCACATTTCCCTTTCTAAACACTGATGATGTCAGAACCCTATAAGTACAGCAAGAGAAGGGAAACCTCTCAGTAATGCGAATAGCACACTCTGCGAATGTGTCCGTCTCGAGTGTCATAACATAGTCAGATAGGGGTTTGAATCCTGCAAATGGCAAGTGTGTGTTTTCGGCTGAGGGAGGCTAGTGTGTGTGAGGACAATGTCCCTTTTGGCAACTAGGTGAACATTCCCCTTTCTAAACACTGTTCAGCTGAAGGCCATGGCTCTGGCACAAGTTGTCTGTTTCTATGATGCCCCTTTGGAAGATGCTTGTGTCGGCTGGAGAGTCGATTATGGTGGCCAGTTCGCAGTCATCTGCATATTTGGTCAGCCACAGTCCGTCCATGTTGGCCTGTACCTCCAATAAATATATACCAAACAAGAGAGGTCCCAGGACTGAACCTTGTGGGACACAACTCGTAACTGGTTTGGAGTCTGGCATGGCTCCAGCAATTCTAACCATGTGGGTTATTTCTGTTCTTGAGCCACTGTGCAATCCATCTAGTGACTTAGGGGCTTATATTTAAGCTGGTGAGCTTCTCTAGAATGCCCAAGTGGAGTATTGTTGTGAAGGCTTTTGCAAGGTCCAGGTAGGCTGTGTGAACCACCTTCCCCTCGCCAATGGCCTTGGTGACTGTTTCAAAGAAATCAACCAGGTTAAACCTGGTAGTGCTGGTGTGCTCTCAGTAGCCCTGAACCAGGCATCTGTTACTGCACAGATATCGATGTTCTCCATGCAAGGAGTGTTTTGGGTGCATGCATCTGGAGGTTTAGACTTCTGGCGTTGGGTAGCACTACTCTTAGTTTCTTATCCCTTGTGATACCTATGAAGGTGGGTTTGTCATTTGAGCCTTGCCTAACATAGGAACTATGGGGGTAGCAAGAGCCTTTGCCAATATCTGAAAGCCCAGGGGTGACAGGTGCAGGCCGTCCCTAGTGAAGCAGGTAGTTCAACAGAAGATGAATATGTGAAGGTGTAGTGCCTGTGATTAGTTAGTAGTAGCATATATGACTGCTCATGTGGACACATGCCAGGTAAGTCATATGCACTGTGTCACAGGCAATGTACATGTGAACAGGACAAACAGTGACATCCTGTCAAGTGGGACATGGACATACATATAGTAAGCTATGCAGATGGCACTAGGACTCCACAGAAGCTCTATAACTATGCATTGCATGTGTGATCAGTATTCCAGGGTAATTGCAAGCAAACATGCATGCAAACAAAGCTACAGTAAACAGGGCTGCATGTAGTCCATTGTACAACAAACAAGCTGTACCAGTTCCAGTAGGTAACACTGCAAATATGCAGGCACTATGCACATGTACATGGACATACACGGGTCAGATGGCTAGGGTCCAGTCTCAGTGCACACAAGTGTACAGACCATGTACTGTCAGGATGTACAATAACTGGATGGAAACCCATGTGCACATACCTGCAGTAATACACATGTCAAATAACAGACACTGAGCCTTCACTCAGTGGTTCCATACTTAGTAGGATGTATGCTACCTGGCCTGCCACCACAGTATCCCGGACATATATGGGGACTCTCCCTCCTGTGACAGTTAGTTATGTGTGTTGGGGCTGTCTAGCATGGTATGAGATGTGAGCATGCAGTGCTAGGGTGCTCCTGTGTGTCCTGTACCAGTCGTGTAGTACTGCACACATATCAACATCCTCAAAACTCTGCATTGCAGAGTCCAGTGTGGGCAACATGCCACTTGCAATTTACATGTCCATCATTGTGTATTACTACATTCATTACCTTATCCCCTGTGCTACCTATGTATGTAGCCTTCTGTTGACATCATTACCACCAGTATGCCAACATGTGCAGATGATACACTATGGTACTTACCATGGGTGTAGACAACAGGACATGACAATCACACACTAACTGCATCAGGCATGCTGTGATATACCCACAATTAATTCAGCACACAGTACTGTTAACAACATGATACTATTACTACACATCTATGTGGTCACCCTGTGCATCAGCAACATGTTAACCTGTACCTGCACAGTTGTTACAGATTGCAGGAGGTGGCACAGTTTCATCATATGCACAGGGTGTGAACTTGGTATGCCTGAGTCAGCCACTGATACCACCAATTGACATGTATGTGTATGTGTGTTGGTGAGGGACAGCAGTAGAAGGTGGGGCAATGTTGATGCAGTGTGTGCATATCACGGTAGCCCTAGGTGTTGTCAATTCGCATGTGTGTATGGATGCACACAGTTCCACCTCATGGCTGCCATATACTGGTGTTTGTGGACAGCCAGAGACTGTACCTGCCAGGTCATACAGATCAGTGTCTCTGGCCACGGACACGGTACCTGTGCCTTGCAGGGGTGCTACGGACCATATCCAGTACCAACCCAGACTGGGTACTGTCATCAGAAGCAGGTGTTCGTTGACTGGACACAGATCCCTGTCGGGCCTGGCCAGAGCCATGTGCACGTGGTCTCCTGGGGCGGTCTGATGACAGCACACTGCTGCTGGCACTACGGGGGCAGCCGTGGCCCTGCTGTCGTCCGCGACGACTGCCAGCTGCTGCTGTTGCTGGCATATGGCCACGTCGACGCCTCAACCGCCCACCATCGCCCTGGCTCATGGACATGTAGTTGTGGAACCGGTCTAATATGTCCCCACAATGTCTGTCTATGACATCAGTGAAATCACGGATGGCAGCCGCAATGTCACGCATACTGTCAGTCATGGCTGTGCGACATGCTGTCAGCTCCCTCAGACCCTGTCTGGTGTACCGTTCCATACGTGACTGTGCCTGCATGACAGCCCGAAATATAGCTGAGGTTGTAAGACCTCTGTGGGCACGTCTGACAGGGGCGACGCCCACGGATGCTCCCACGAGAACCCCTGGACATCTGTCTGTGTGGTACCATCTCTGGGCCATGCCCATGGCTGCTGTGTGGGGAGGCATGTGCCACAGATACCACATGACCCTGGTCAATGCCCACTGTATGCTGTCCATCACCTAGGGACATTGGTGACAAAGGGTGTATTGGCAGGATAACTGTGCGCATTGATGGGGTCGACAGCTGTGTACTGTCAATAGGCTGACCAATGGCGGACCCTGGCATACTTTCCTGTGCCATTACACAGATGTCATCATTATCAGTACCCACGGCACCTGATTCAGGTTCCCTGCTACATGACACCAGAGCAACAGAACCTGTGGGAGGGAAACAGGAAACAGTTTACAATGTCTACACATTACCAGTGATGCACACATGCACACATGCACACGTGCACACATGCGCACATGCGCACAGATGCACACATGCGCACAGGTGCACACATATGCACACATGCACACAGGTGCACACATGCACACATGCACACAGGTGCACATGCACACAGGTGCGCACATGCACACATGCACACATGTGCACACAGGTGCACACATGCACACATGCACACAGGTGCACACATGCACACATGCACACAGGTGCACACATGCACACATGCACACATGCGCACAGGTGCACACATGCACACATGCACACATGTGCACACATGCACACAGGTGCACACATGCACACATGCACACATGTGCACATGCACACATGCGCAGGTGCACACATGCACACATGCACACAGTTTCACACAATTGTACAGTACTCAGTATGCGTGATATCAACACACAGACACAGACACACCTACATGCATACAAAGAGCACTACTAAGTGAGCCAAATAGTTCTATTACTATCAACACTATTACAGGAATTGTTAATACACACTCACCAGCATGGATAGGCTGCATTGCTGTTATACCAGAGGGTCCTGCAGACGTGAAGAAACTAATGTCAGTGGGCACAACTGTGCCATTGTTACTGAGTATGATACAGGTCAGTAGTACAACAGTCGCCTTTCACAGGTCAGCTGCTAATATTGAGGATATCACACTTGCACATTAAATACTATGATGGCAGCTACAAACCAAGGACACACCTCACACATGCATTAACTACCAGTGTACACAACAGTCAACTATACATATGGCATATTACCTGCACGTTCACTGTCTTGCTGCTGCGTGGCTCCAGCCTCCATCATAATGCATGTCTGCTGCTGTTGTTGTTGCTGGCGGACTGGAGCAACTACACTCATGAGTAGTCCCTCTAGTCTGGTGAGTGGGGGATGTGTAGCCACCCCACCACCTGTGGCGACCTGTTGCCTGTGGATATCCAATGCATGCTGATGGACATGTCTGATTAAATCACTGCAGTGATGTCGTACCTGCTCATATGTCCTATTATGCGTGCCTATGTCATTTACCCGACGGACAAGGTCCTGCCACAGTGCAGCCCTCTCCTGCTGATTCTGGCTGGTGCGGGAAAAGAGTAGTGCATAATCCCGCACCAGGCTCTGGTGTATCTCCTCATCCTCAACTGTGGAGTAGGTGGGATTCCACGGGTGGGCTATGTACCTGAGAAAGAAAATAACCTGGTATCAGCAATATATGTCAGCAGAATTTGGCACACATACTACACATGCTACTCGACTGTTATGATACAACATATCTCACATATGTAGCATCTGTCTGTCTATTGGTGGATACACATGTAGATGGCCAGGTATCAGTGCTCAGCCAGCAACTGTGCAACAGTACCTGGCACACTCCATATGACATACTACCAAACCCCAGCAGTCAGAACACTGATTCAGGTCAAGAGCACCTCCTCACTCTGGGAGTTTGTATCTAGGTACTGTATGGCTTACATCATCAACTACTGTGAGCTGACCACACACTGATTGCCCTGGATATACATATCCCACCTCCACCACCAGCACAAACGACTATAGTGCATAACATTACAGATACAAACTTTACACTTTGTAACAGTGACATGGTATCCTTTCAGCCCACTGGGCCAGTGGCAGATACAACCCACAATGCTGACCCCTACACAATTGCTTTCTACAGACATCTCCGAGAATGCATGGATCATGCAATCCCATATATGACCAAGACACTCTCCACAAAGGGACATCATCCTGTCTGGTGGACCCCAGCCATAGACAGATTGTATTACAGAAGATGGAAGCTACTGCAAGACACAGCATAATTCCATAAAGGGAGGGCACGTCTGAGCAGCACTAGTAAGGATCTATTTTCCATCATACAAAATCCATGGGCAACTTTGAGAGGGAAATCAGGAGGGACACTACAGATAACCAGAAGGCCTTCTTCAGTTATGTTAGCAACCTGGTCAGGCTCCATCCTCTATGCCCATAGTTAGTACACAACAACAAATATTTCACTGACACCACAGATATCGACAACATTGTGGCAGACAGGTTCAGTGCAGGTGTCACCCGCCTCTCCCCAAAATAAGACATAGTTATCCCAGCTGACTGTAACCTCCCTGTCATCACAGATGTCCAGGTGAGAGCCACCCTCAGGACAGCAGAATACACAACATGAATGGGACCTGATGGTATCCCCAGTTGCATGCTACATAAACTCTGACAGGAGCTAAACACACATATAGAAGTGCTATGTAACACTAGCCTGACTACAGGATATGTACCTGTACACTGGCACAGCAGCAGTGGTTCCACTCCACGAAGGAGGCACCTCAACATACCAATACAATACAACACAATACATTACATTACAATGCAATACTATACAATATGCTATTGCCCCTGGGACTACAGCAGCGTACTGTTCTGCTACCCTGACCATTGTGACACATGTGGTGTGATGGTACCTGCTGCTGTCACACAGTTATACAGGGTGACTCATATGGCATATTACCTATCTGACTAACATTCAGCAGGGGTATGTGTGACATGTACTCATGGGGAGTCTTGCTTCTTAACACTGTGTGGTTTATTGCAGGGTATGTCTTATCTGTGGGTAGGAACTCTTACCTCCACATGTGCACTCTATTGCAGTGGCACGGACGACACACAGCAAACATGTAGGTTGTGGATGGTGTGAGGTGTTACTATGGTTGTTGGACATCTGTCATGGGTGTGACTTACATATGTAAATCCGGGAGTGGTAACCTCTATGTGGGTAGCATATGTGTACTCTGTGGTGTTGTCAGTCACTGTGCATTGGTAATGTGTTTGAGTGCATTGTGACAGTGTTGTACATATCACTGTGTCCTTCTCCATATCTGTAGCTGTCATGTGAGGTCCATACCATGGCATCCATTATGTGGTGTGGAGGGGTACACCGACCTACATGTCCATAGCTGACACACCATGTCCGCTGACACATACCATGTGCAGGTATTCCAGGGATAGTGTGCCACTGTGAATATCATTGGGGCCACTATTGTACACATTTATGACCCTGTTCACCCCTGACACATGCAGTGGTGGGCAGCCAATCACATATCTGGTGGTTACTGGTATAGGTGATCTGGAATGTGGTATGGTACTCCGGTTTTGACACTGGTGTTCACTCCATGCCTTTGTCACCAGGCACCTGTTGCAATACATCTGTACACATGTGCCTCACTCGGAATTTATATACATCTCTCTCTCTCTCTCTATATATATATATATATATATATATATATATGTATATAGATATATCTATATGTATATATATATATATATATATATATATATATATATATATATATATATATATATATATATATATATATATATATGTCCGTATACATATACACATATATATATATTGATGTACATATATTGCTATAGATGTGGAGGGGGGGACACAGAGGGGGTGTGAGTGACAGAGGGGGTGGGACAAGCTGTGCTGCAGGTCGTCATATACAGTCATACCTGTAGATAGTCAGATCAGTCTGTCTATGTATATGTATCTACATATATCTATATCTGTATGTGTGCATTACATAGATATGTTTGTACAATATTCTATCTACATCTGTCTATGTATTCCTACATCTCTCTCTCTATGTATGTAATGTATACATATATGCATATCATATATATATATATATATATATATATATATATATATATATATATATATACACACACATACATATGTTGACATACATACGTATCCATATGATAGACAAGTATATCAACATATTTGTCTACCATACTGTATACACACACTAACATACTGCTAAACATACATAACTGTGAAACCTATTTTGTACATGGCACTACAACCTACAATCAACCAACATTGATATGTGCACATAGATGCTTTCACATGCAGATGTATGTACAGCCTTCACTGATAGTTGCTGTACGTCCCCTGCCCTTTACACATCTTCATATACATATGGATATAGACCAATGACACATATGGAGGGTTCACAGTATGTAGACCTTTATAGTATTACTTTACATTACCTGTGTTTGTCACAGCTGCTTGTGTTGCTGTCTGTTTCTCTGTCCTGCTGCTCTACTTCCCAGTTGTCAGCTTTCAGGTAGCTGTTGCTGAACAATTTGTTTGTGTCTGCTTAATTGCAATTTTCTCTGTCTCTGTCTCTGTCTCTGTCTCTCTCTCTCTCTCTCTCTCTGTCTGTCTCTCACATCCTTCTCAGGGTGCAATGAAAGTATTGCATGTGTGGACTGGGAGTACAGCATACTTTTGTAGGTATCTGCATATGCCCATGTGATGGCCTCTGCACCAATTGTTAGCCAGCATTTGCTAATTGCATGCAGCCAGTTGTGTACTAATTGCAGTTCTCACTGTGATTTCAGAACAGTGCTATAAAAAGGTATGTGAGATAGGCGTAGCCCTTTCAGATTTTAAGGGCAGGGACCATGCTGTTCTGCTGTGGACGATGTTCTGTGAGTGTAAAGGTTGGTATCTCTCTCATATTTCCAGGTGTGTTGTAGATTAACATTCCTCCATTCATTTCTCCAGTTTCCTTTACTAACTGTGTATGTACACTGACACCTACAACTACTACTACTGTTAATGTGTGTGTGTGTGCTTTCCTTTCACTTTTGCTTGCACTTTGTTGCTAAGGCTTCAATAGTTGCCCTTTACAGTCACTACTTGTATGCCTGCTAGGTGTCTTGACTGTAGTGTGCTGCTGTAGCTTTCCTATTTTCCATGTACATTCACACCTTGGAATGCTTGCTATATCTGCTAGGGTGTTACAGCATGCAGTGTGGTCTGGCCATGGTGTGGGCCTTGAAATCTATTAGGGTATTTGAGTATGCTGCTGAGCGGGCCCCAGAGACTTTCAGGTTCATCTGTTATGTGCCTCATGGAATGGTACATATCAGTGGGGTACACCCATTAAAATGTCTGGTATGCTGCAGTTGTGACTGTGGGTTAGCATGAGCATATGTATTACTACACTTTTTCTGCCATGCAAGTGATGAATACTTTCAGGACTCCATAGTTACCATTGCATGTGTTACACCTTTCTGCCTACTGTTTGTACATTTCACATGGGGTCTGTGGGGCATCCCTGTAAGTCATTCACTGTTGCTATGTCTAGGCTCTTAACTATTAAAATATGGTGGTGTCAGACCCGTCATGTGTACAGATATTTGCAGGTTGTCCACATTTCTGCCTCATATTTTGGTCAATATCTCATGCACACCTTTTTCTGGCAAGTCACTCTGGGCTGAAGTCAGAATATGGTGACAAACATTTAAGTTTCAGACTGCATACCATTCCAAACATCCCACAAAGTGCAGACCCTGTTACTCTCTGAACTGTCTGCGTTTGTTGTAACATTATTTGTAATGTGTCCCTGGTTTTGGGCCTTTGCTCCACATATTTTATTACTTGGTCCAGATGTGTTCCTGTAAGAGGTTGTGGGGTATGGGCAGTGCTTATCCTGCTGTGAGTATGTGTGTGGCTTGCAAGGTGCTATAGTGACATTATTACCTACTAGCTTCCAACTAGCATGGCTGTTTCTGTTCACACACTACTATTATGGAAATCCACTAGTTTTGATAGTAATTCTAAATGGCATGCTTTGTGTACTACACATCTATATTCCCTTTACATTCATTCCTACTATTACATGATATATTTATTTTAGCACAATGTTCTTGTATAAGAGTCATGGCTTAGTGGTAAGTCATGCAGACTACTGTTTCCTGGGTTCAGGACTCACAGTGGGATTTTATTTTGCTTTTGAACTGAGTACAGGACCTGTCAATCAAAGTGACTAAGGCACTTTTAAGCAGTTGTAACTGGGTTAGCGCTGGTTTGCTCGGAGCTCACGCATGCTGGCGTTAGCTCTGCATACATATGCACACCGCTACAACCGCTAATGGTGCTTACTCTGGCGCAGACCCGCGCTATTTTCTTTGAAAGAAAAGAAAATGGGAGGACAGGAAAGTGGTGAAAAGGGGTCACAAAGAGGGTAAGACAGTAGGGGAAACAAGCTTGGGATGTGCAGGAGGGATGTAGGTAAGGCCCATAGCTGCCCATTTCTTCATCAGCAACAGCTGTGCATATGTATGTAATTTGGTGTGACATTTGAAACCTTCCACCCCTGAGAGAGGTGTCAGGACAACAATAATACTTGTTGTACAGCCAATTGTAATTGATAGGTTCCATGTCCAGTAGACATGTGTGCGGAATGGGCAGCTATGTATGGGGCATAATTATTTTGTGGGTACAGAGTGCCCTTTTCTTTTTTTTCAGGTGAGAGTGGTACGTCAGTTGAAGGAAGTCGGTACAGCTGGGGAGGTAGGTTGGGTAGGTAAACAGACAAGACAAACAAGACGCATACAGGGGCGGTGTATGACACATGTGGGGGGGGTTACACAATTGCCAGGGACGGAGGTTTGGATATCCAGAGCCCATGATCCCACAGATGGCAACAGTGGAACTGATATCCCCACCCATAGGCAGTTGCCACTGTTCCTTCACTGCCCAGGACGGGGCTGTGCTGGGGGCTGTGTAGGCAGGGCAACAGGCATGCCCGTTAGTTGCACCACCCATGCCTCGAGCTGGCATAGGGGTCGAGAACAGAGTCCCAAATCTCCCTACGCACCACAGTCCGGACGCTACGGAGGGTGAGTGGTGGTCCTCCTCCGGCCACACTTGCAGAGGGGGGGCGAGCCATATCCCCTGCAGTGCTTCCACCCGCAGGTGGCACAGAGCCACCGGAGGAGGGTCCGGACTCGGCACTAGTGCCAGGTGCACTCGCCAGATGAGGTGGGAGAGGTGGGTCCGCTGGAACCCGCCTTCCCTGTCGTACTATGTTTTGCATTATGTCATGACAGTTTGGGTTAGTGACATATAATACCATTCACAATTAGTTGTAACAGCATGCATTAGTATTCCCATTAACCAAACACCCAGATATTCACACCATTGAACAGCGTGCATAACACATGCATAATTTGAACAGAAATACACAGTCCAACTACATGCAGGGTTAATTGATGGCAACAGGCCATCAGGTGTGGATGTATGAACAGGGCAGATGCATCAACAGACATGCAAATATATATGACCCAACAAGACAAACGTCCAGGGGTGTTAATTGTGATTGCACATACCATTTTCACGTGGAATGGGTTATATGTAGTTATAGGGTGGGGTGAAGAAAGTAATATTAACACCTTCGAATAACAATACATATGCTGTACATTTCCAATAGCTACAGTTATATACACACTACTGTTCTAACTACAGTTTCCTATATGATAACTATTTCAACTTGGTGATAGGACTGTTACTGCAACATCAATATACATTTTATGGTTCTTCATACACATTCATATCTAGCTTTGTTCAGCTACATCATCCTGCTACATTTGCTTTATATAGCTGTAGACAAGTGTGGATGTTTGGTATATCAGACAATCATCCTATCTGCATATTGCAGACTGAGAGCAACATATCCAGACTTTGGGATACACATTCCAGATGCAGCAACACTTTGAACAGACTTTGCTGTTTGGTTTTGAATCTCACATGCATTTCATTCTGTCTTGACTGCAGTATACTTTATTCAGGGGTTCTTACTACTGTATTGCTGGATTCATGACACTTTCTCACACTCTCTCACTTGCTTTCATTTTACTATTCAGGATGGTACGTCTAGGCTTTATTGACATGTTTTACCAGTAGTTATTACAATCCTTTCCAGCAGTCTCACTTCTGTCATGTTTGAGTATTTCCACAGGGATATATTTCACACATGTGATTTCATCATCTTCTGCAGCTATACTTTTCAGCCTGCTGCAGGTTGTGTACTATTTTCTTACAGGCAGGGCATTTTTATTTCAGAATATATGTTGGACAGTTTCATGTTTTGGTTAAACTTACAGGCTGACACACACTTTTGTAATCAAGCAATACTTGCATACACTTTCACACTGTTACTTGCAGATTCTATTCCTTACTGACTACACTGCACTCTTTTGCTGACTGTCATACTTTTATATTTCTTTACAGTTACTGGTAGTGGATTATTGACCTGCCTGGTGGTGCAACCGCACCAGCCTATCGCCATAGGCTCTGCGGTTCGCAGAACAGACACCTGCAGCTGTAATATAAATGAAGTAATATTGGAATACACATCTCCATAATATCAGCTAGTTTAATTTCTTACATACATAATTAAATGTTACTTACTCAGTAGTGGGGCATTGGGTGTTTGCCGGGCCTCCTGGATCCAAAGGTTCAGTTGGTCCTGCTTGCGTCTCTTCAGGTCCGCATGGTGGTGACAGACCTGTTCACCAGTCCTTGGAATCCCTGTGGCACTGGTGAGATCATGAGCCAACCGGTCCCATGCCTCAGCCCTGTATGCTCCCCAGAGGACCTGGCCCTGCATGAGTTGGGCCTCATGATGATGGACTAGGAGCCAGACCATGTACCTGGACTCCTCAACACCCCACCTCTGCGCTCGAAAGTGACTACCCTCTCCTACTCCTGTCATTCTGCCTGCAGGTCAGTTCTACAATCGTTTATGCTGTGTTTTCCCGCCTATGGGGCTTATATAGTCCGTTTTTCCTGCACATATCTGTGATTGGCCATTTTGGAATTATATCAACTTCAGTAAACCTGCATTGTCATGCTCTAGTTTGTATTCATTCCTATATATTAACTATTATTGCATTTACAGGTACTGCTGTCATGGCTTAGTGGTTCTGTACCTTGACTATGGTGTATAGCATCCTGGGTTCGAACCTGGCCACTGCTTTTTATTTTTCATGACTGTCTAGACATGCTGAGGGGTGTGTCTGTGTAAAGGCAGTTTTGATACGGCTTGCTCAACGTTGCCTGTCGGGTAGCTTGTTTGCGCGGTGCGCAGCTCCGCGCAAACGGGGTACGCTGGTTTAAGCCTCATTTGGCTATCGGCACGCATATTACGCTCAGCTCAGTTAGGGGCACATAGATTTAGCGTGTTAGACCACTGCTCAGCTACAGGCACTCATTTTGCACCAGTTAAACCACTGCTCATCTACGGGCAGATGCACTCACTCTGTTAAACTGTAGCTCAGCTATGAGCACATCTGGCATTTTTTCTTCTTTTGTTACCTCACATGTCTTCAATATAAATGGGCTATTTCATTACATTTTACATATATTGGGGTTTTATGTGTACATATTTGTCAGGGACTTGTTTCCTGCTTATTTTGAAAAAAAAAAATGGTGTTGTGGGGGCTTGAACCATGAATGCCTGCTCTTCAGCCAACATCTCTACCGCTACACTATTGCTTCCTGGCTTATTTTGCATATTTAGTTCTTATATGCTTTCCCACTGACTGCTAACTGTAGCTGCGCTTACGGCACGCCCGCAAAGCGCACTCATGGTTAAACATCTTTACAATTTAAAAAATATATAACATGTTCATTTATATATATTTTATGTTCATAGTCTGTGGGGGCATGTGTTGTGTTGTGTTTATTCACATTTCCGTGGACTCTGTTGTGGGTGTTTACTTTGGGCACTTTTACACTTCTGGGGACGTGTCTGCTTGCAGGGCTCAGCCTACGGACACGCCCCCTACTGTCTTACATGGACCGTGTTAGACTTAGGTGTGATTCAGCATGCTCTCATGAATATGCAGAGCATGCTGACATCACTCCGTTTAACTGCAGCCTCCGTGTAAGAGTTATAACTCTTACACGGAGGCTTTGTGAATCCTGGGGAAAATCTTATTCTACAACTTTTTTGTATCCCCTTCACCTTCTATTTACCAAGTACAACTAATAATTATTGCAACAAAGCCAACAATAAAAAAAAAATATTCTACAACTTTTTTGTATCCCCATTTACCTTCGCTAACCTGCTATTTACCAAGTTCAACAACTAAAAAGTAATAAAGCCAACAATAAAAAAAAAACTTATTCTGCAAATTACTTTTTTGTATCCCCCTTCACCTTCACTAACCCGCTATTTACCAAGTACAGCAACGAAGAATTAATAAAGCCAACAATACAAAAAAAATTTTATTCTGCAAGTTACTTTCTTGTACCCCCTTTCACCTTCACTAACCTGCTATTTACCAAGTGCAACTACTAAAAATTAATAAAGCTAATAAAAAAAATCTTATTCTACAATTTACAAGTTTTTTTGCATCCCCCTTCACCTTCACTAACCTACTATTTACCAAATACTTTACAACAATGAAGAATTAATAAAGCCAAAAAAAAATCTTATTCCACAAGTTACATGTTACATCCCCCTTAACTAACCTGCTATTTCAGTTGCTTTCCTCCTTTCCCCCTTCAATTCTTTGAAGTCCTGGCCTCTTCTTTCTTCTACACCAGCCAGGTCAAGGTGCCCTGCTCGGCTTCATGTGTCCACTGTCCTCCGTGACTCCTCACTCTTCCGATTAAACGAAATCCAGGCCTCCAAAAAAACAAAAATATACTGCTGCTGTTTCTCGGCTCGCTTTTTCCCAGCATGCAAAGCATGGGGAGAGAGAGCAAGAGCCGAGAACCAATCAGTACCCATTCAGCCAGCCTTGTCACGTACATGACTGTGGACGTGACAGTCCGAGCCCCTTCCATTCAGTGCGGCTAAAAACTGCATAGACTTGTGGGCATATGTATAGTAAACCTTCATTTATTAATCTGGACTGGTTTAACTGCAGTGCAGATTGAGAGAAATTATTTTTTTTTTAAAAACCCGGAACTCAACGAGCATGCATGCACAGTTCGAGTTCCGGGACTTACTAAGTTAGTCGGACTCACATGCATCTAAGGTAGCCTGTAGCCAAGCCAGTGAAGCCACTAAGCCAGTCAGTATATATATTTTTTAATGTTTTTCTTTACTTTTACCTGGGGGGGCTGCAGTTCTGCAGTTCAGTAGCATGAGCCGCCACTGCGGTCCATGTCCAGGAGGGTTGTGGGCACTATCCCCATTAAAAATGTATGCTGCCTCATCCATTCGTCCAGGTTCCTTTTGAGCAGTGTCATAGAGATGCTCTGCTTTACATGAATTGGCAGCCTATTCCAAAAATGTGTCAGTCACTGGGAGACAAATCTCTCCCTCCATTATGTCCAATTCAAGTCACAGGCCATATTTACATGCCTGGAATGGGTATCTCTAGTCCTGTTTTATTTATGGATATGCAGCAAATTCATTAGGTTTGGGTCGGAGATTGCTCTGTAAGCTAGGCATAAGTGTCCGCTAAGATGTTTATAAGATACTGAGTATAGTGACAGGGACTTTAGTTGGTCTATGTAAGGCACATGCTGGAATCTCTTGATCTTCTTAGTTAGAAACCTCTGAGTTCTCTCCAATTGCTGCAGGTGCTTTGTACGGTACATGCCGAAAGGGGCATTATACTCAATTATGGGCCTGATTAGTGATGAGTATAGAGGGTTATAACCTCCTTTGCTCAAGAGGAGATGCCTTTTCTAATTAAGTGTGCTAAATAGAAAGCTTTCCTTACTACAGTAGACACATGGTGGTCAAAGTTAAGGTCGTAGTCTACTTGTGATCCCAGATCTTTTACCACTTCTTAGGTACACAGCGTATAGTTGTTAATTTGATAGTGTGAAGGGACATTGTTTTTACCGAAGGGAGTGATGATGTATTTATTTGGATTCAGTTTGAGACCGTGACTAAGACACCAATCATTGGTCTGCATAAGACCCTCATGAAGTATACTGACATCATTTGTAGAGTCAATAATTACACCCAGTTTGCAGTTGTCTGCAGACTTGGTCAGCCACAGCCCCTTAGTTTTGGCCTGAAATTCTGACAAGTATGTACAAAACAGTAAGGGGCCCAGCACTGACCCTTGTGGCACCCCTCTGGTGACAGGTCTGCTGGTTGGTATGGAGTCATCCACTTTGATAGTGATTTGATAGCCAGTTGGCAACCTATCTTACAACAAAGGGATTTATATTCACCTAGCTTACAACAAAGCAGTTTATATTCAGTTTGCTAAGTTTATTGGTAATACCTGAGTATGGTTTTTGTGTCAAAGGCCTTTGCCATGTCAAGGTATGCTATGTGCACAGATTCGCCCTCGTCAATGGTTGTTGTCACATTTTTGAAGAAATCTGCCAGGTTTAACAGGCAGGATCTGTCCTCAACAAACCTGAATTTGGTTGAATCCAGGGTTTGGAGGTCTCCTGTGTCTTAATTTATGAGGTCCGTGATGCTACATTCCATGGCTTTACAGATAAGGCTGGTCAGATGTATGGGTCTATAATTCCCTGGGTCTGTTGCTAAGCCACCTTTGTGGAGGGGAATAACTGTTGCTGTTCTCCATTCCACAGGAACAAAGACTGGTTAGGTTGGGATTCAATAGGGTACTTAATGGTGATGCTAGTTCATGTTTTAGTTTGTTTAGAAGACAGTCTGAGATGCTATCTGGTACCATAGAGGCTGTATTATTTTGCCTTAGACAAGGCTTTAATAACCTGCTCTTTTTGTATGTAGGGTGAGGGGAAGTTAGACAAGGTTCATGATAAGTTTGGTGGGGATAAGGAAATGAAATTTTCACCAAATATGTTCACTAGCAGGTTTGCTATCTCTGTGAGATCAGTGTGTGTGATACATTAGTCACTAGTTTGGCACATACTTGAGTCCTACCTTTTAGGCTATGCCCATAGATGTAAAATGCCTTATTGTTATCCTTGGCTGTAATTGCTAAGTTTTTTTCTCAAAGTTACCCTTAGAGAATTGGACATGTTGTCTTATTTGCCTGTTGAGGCTGAGGTGGGTGCTTTTCCATTGTTTTGGCTTTACCTTAGTTTTCTTAGACATCAACCTTTTGCATATGTTGTAAAGTTTATTGATGTTGGATATCTGCCAGGGCGGCTTGTTTTTACTTGGAGCTCTGACTTTGATACTCTCTGGAACAGCCAAGTCTATACACTTATACAAGTGATTGTACAGGGCTTTAGTGCAAGCTTTGGTGTAGTTACCACTTCCAGATGGGGGTGGGTTTGGAATGCATTTATACCTTGGCCTAGGAGAGTATAGTTTGCTTTGGTGAAGATTTTTAGTCTGACTTCACCCTTTGTGAGTTCTGGTGCTAGTGTTAGTTCAAAGGTAACTGATTTGTGGTCAGATTTAATGAATGAGGATCTGACAGTGGCAGTGGTGCATCTGTTTGTCATGTTAGTGAGGACCAGCTCTACTATGTTTGTTCCTCTTGTTGGGGTTTGAACAAATTGTTCCAGGACACTTGAGTTAACTAAGTGAAGGAACTTTTGCGCTACTGAGTTAGGGCTAGAGTAAGTTTCCCTCCATGACCAGAGTGTTTGGCAATATTTGGATAAAATCCAGTTTGGCTAGTAGGCCTCCTGTGCATAATGATCCATGGAAGGGAATATATAACTAGTTATAACTTGAATGGGGTCTTTCCCACAGTAATCTGAACTTGGAGTACCTCAATGGAGTTGTCCAGTCTAACTAGCTGGCAGGTGAAATTATCTCTAATATAGATAGAAATGCCGCCTCCTTTGGTTCTCACATATTAATTTTGCATTCTGAAGGTGTGAAAGGCATTGTAGCTTTACAAGGCCGGGGTACTCCCTGAGCCCTTGAACCAGGTTTCTGTGAATGCACAGACATCTACATCCTCCAGTGATTGAAGTGCTTCCAGGGAGTGCAGTTTTTAGTTTAAGCTCCTAGCATTTAGCAGCATAATCCTTATTTTGTTATGGTTGGCAATTAAAAAAGGTACTATGGGAAGGCAAAAGCCTTTGCCAGCAGCTGAAAGCCTATTGGTACCAAGTGCAAACCATCTCTGGCAAAGCAGTGAGGTTTGTCGTCTATGTCATCCCAGGGTGACAGAAATGGGATCCCCTTTGAATGACACCAAAAACTAAGCCAATTATTGAAATCGATATTTTTTTTTGTTTATATTGTGGCATCAATCTAGGTGAGGGTAATTTGCTGCTCAAGGCTAGGGAAATACCTGTCTGGGACACATACTCAGAGAGCTCAATCATGTCTTTCTACATATGGTCCAGTGAGGTACATCTCATTTCGTTCACTCCAACATGAGCTATGACAGAATCATAATGGTGCTTGTTCCAACAGACCTGAGTGCATGCATGATCTGATGAATCCTTGCACCGGACCTGCAGCTGACCGTGACTTTCTTCTTATCAAACATGGAGAGCTGGACATCTGTGTGTCTCACTATGGTGTCTCTAATGACAAGAAAATTTGTTTTTTGAGTGTTATGCCTTGAGGGCTTGGAAAGTGAGACGCTAGTGTTGCTATGTGTTTTGGGTATTGTGGGAACTGTACTTCTTGTACTTACTACAAGCTGATTCAAGATAAAGTGAAGAAAAGCAATTTTCTGATTTAAAGCAAATCACCATCAGAAAAAATAAGTAGCTTTTATTGCAACAAGCAGAACTTTTGGTCAAACAACCTTCTTCAATGCTAAACCAATGCTTTGGTTTAGCATTGAATAAGGTTGTTTGACAGAAAGCTCTGCTTGTTGTAATAAAAGCTACTTATTTTTTCTGACAGTGATTTGTTTTACATCAGAGAACTGTACTTGTTGTAGCAGTATTTTGTCTTGGAGGTCTCTGGTGTTTTGTTAAGTTTTTTGAGAGAACCTCTGCATATGTTGATTTATGTGTTGGATGCATACCAGGGGTGGCTCGTGTTATTGGACTGCAGCCCCCCCCCAAGCTGTAAATAAAATAAAATTATCCCAAAACTGCACAACTCAAAGAAATAAAAACAAAAGTGATCCCAAAACTGTACAACTCCGCCCACACATGCTATTCCAAAACCCCACCTACACATACGTGTTATTTCCAAGTCCATCACACATAGGAATCAATCCGGACTGCTAGTGAACCAGTCCGGATTAGGGAAACACCATTCAAGCAACAGAGATCCCAGAAGTCTACGCAGTTGCAACTGCATAGACTTGAAGGGGAATGGACTCCAATGTCTGCAAGCTGGGACCTATTAGCTTGCTCTGTCTCTGTCTCGAGTCTCACAGGAAGGGACTGCAACGTCTTGCTGGGTAGCTTGCTCTCGCAGGGCAAGCAAGCATGGAATGGAATATTTAGGTTGGTTCTTTTATGAGAACAGAGGTATTTAATTGGTTTTCTTTCTTTTGTATGAGAACTGAAGTTTTCTTATATATAACTGCTGCTGAACAGAAGTTACTTTTCTATGTGTGTGTGTTTTCTTAGTTATCTATGTGTGTGTGTTTTCTTATATAGCTGCTGCTGAATGGAGGTTAGTTTTCCATGTGTGTGTTTTCTTATATAGCTGCTGCTGAACGGAGGTTAGTTGTGTGTGTGTGCGTGTGCATGTGTGTGTGTGTGTGTGTGTGTGTGTGTGTGTGTGTGTGTGTGTGTGTGTGTGTGTGTGTGTGTGTGTGTGTGTGTGTGTGTTTAAGGCACTGCAATAAGCTGCACTGTAGGCTTCTGAAAGAAACTATTTGAAATATATTCAGCAATGGTATAACCATTACTGAAAGAATGTGGATGTCTGTTCAGAATTTTGTTTCCACCATGAGTAAATCTCAATCTGTCTACTGAAAAAAGGCAAAGTAACAGTATCATTAAATATTGGTCCAATCATATCACAATACGCACACCTACCATTTTATCCAACTACTAAATTGTGAAACAACTTGAAGCATTCTGAATTGCAATCATATGCAAAGAAATGCTGTACATATCTTAAATGCTATGTCTAACTTTACCACTCTGATATTATTTTTTCATTTCAATATTATAACATTCGTTTTTCACCTGTTTAAACTTTATACTTGAGGTTGTTACTAAATGAGACAGTACTATAAAGAATGAAGGAATAGATTTTAAAACCACATATCATTTATTGGTTCATTTTCACTTACCAAAATACCTTCTTTATAACCAATTTCCTACAGATGTGTGAAACATGTATAAATGCTCTTTAATAGTCAAAACCATGTCTGCAGTTGTTTTGCTGGCCTGGTAAATTTCAGGTCTGTAACACAAATGCAGAAAGGTTGATCTCCAAGTTCAACATCAAAATTAAACTAATCTGCAACTACACTATAACTCTATCTGCTGGTACTAACTTGTGATATGAACTCTCTGTGAATGCAAGTACAACAGGTGTGGGCATGTAATGCTCCAGTTCCATATAACTGGCGGCTAGAGAGAACTCAAGAGCTAGACTCAAACCGTGAGCCTTGGGAAGGCAGGTAGCTTCTGCTTAGCTTCCCTACTCACCACCACTTTGAAATTTTTGCCTCAGATTTTTGTTCTGTTCCTCATAATGTCTGTAGTTTTCAGGATTTTGAATTCACTAAATAATGACAGGCATTTAATTTCAGACTTCATATTCTTCAGAAAGTACTTGGTAACACAAAACCTTTTATTCTAGCAATTTTCTGTTTATATGATCAATATTTGAAAATTGTCCCTATTTTGGGGCTGCATAGTGGCTTTGTCTAGTTTTTTTTTTGTCCTAAGAGGTTGACAGCAATGGTGAGAACTGAATTCACTGAATATGTTTGGGGGTTGTACTCCCCATTATTGTCTTTGTCTAGGTGTTTTCTGCTAGGAGGGTGAGAGCTATGGTGAAAACTGAATTCACTAAATGATAGCCATTTAAGTTTCAGTCTAGTTTTCACAAAACAGATGAGTTGGTATAGTGGTTTGTAGCTCTGACTGTAGTGCACAGGGTCCTGTGTTCAAGGCTTAGCAGTGCAATGTATGGTGATAATGCAGTATTTTATTCTAGCAACTTTCCAAGATTATACAAGCAATGTTTAAATGTGGCCCGAGTTTTGGGGCTTTTATCCCCCCCAATATATTTTGGCCTTTTCCAGATTTCTTGTGCTTCAAAATCGACAGATACAATTCAGTGTTGAGTGGATTTTACAAGGAGCTGAGAGCTTGAAGAGAAGTTTAGTGCTGCTTATAGTAAAGCTGCTTGTGTTGTTAATAGCACAATGGGTATTGCACTTGCTTTTGATGCAGAAGGCTGTGGGTTCTACTCCCACAGTATATAGATGCATTGCTGATATTATACTGTGTTGCACTTTTAAAGGGGGCAGATGCTGCAGTCCTGAGAATGTCCTCTTTGGCGGAGAAAGCTAGTAACGATGAACCTATCAGTTTGCCATCCATTCTGTATTGCAATATTACTAGCTTATTTTTTTTTTTATTGTAACATAAGCAATTTATTCCACAAAGGCAACAGGCAGATCAGGAAGGTGTATCTAAGAACACATGTATGTTTCCTGTGCAAGGGGCCTATGATTTGAAAACAGCCCAAAGTTAATCTTTATCTGTCACTAGCCAGATGTATTTTCTCTGAATGTAGGTTTCAATGCTGTTTCAATAATTGTGAGTTTCAAGGGCAGAGAAGTTTTAATGCTAAGTTTATTTTCATTGTGAGACTGCATTGCTTTGTTTATCAAATGTCTGTTAGTGTTTGTGCTGTAAAATGTAAAATAAAACTTTTAAATGAAATGCAAATCATTGTAGAAGTAAAGCAGTATGTACATTACAGTGTTTATGGTAAATGGGGTGAAATAGTCAAGTAATGGGACATTGGAATAGCTGCTGGGGAGAGGCCCCATTCGACCATAATTTTGTGAAGGGGGAAGGGCAGCAAACTCAAATAGCCCCGGCTGAACTATACCTCTCAACTGCCCAGATTTTTGCAAAATGAAGAGATTTTTGCTTCTTATTTTTGGTTTGTTCCTCATAACATTTGTGGTTTTCTGGCAAATCATTTAGGAATGAAGTCACTAAATAATGACAGGCATTGAGTTTCAGACTTTATACCCTTCAGAAAAATGCATGCTAAAGCAAGACCTGTTATTCTATCAACTGTCTAAGTTTATACAAGTGCATTTTTTTAGTACTGTTTGTATGTTCCCCCAATATATTTGTCCTTTTCCAGATTTCCTGCGTTAAGAGATTGAGAGCTACATGCAAATAAATCACTTGATAGAATTAGGTATATCCAAACCTCTCAACTATCTCCAATTGTGGCTCAAAATGTTGCTCTCCCCCTAATAATCCCTCTGCAAAATTCAAATTTGGAAGAAAACATGGAGGGTTTACAATTAATAAATAATTGTAATGATCAGAGTTATAGATTACTTTTAATTTCAGAAATGCATGTAGATTCTCTTATTTTTCAGCTGCTCAAGTTAGCAGTACTAATATTAAAAAAGTATCCCTTTTATGACAGATTCCCAGTTGTATTGTGTGGCTATTTTATATTTTTGCATCACATTTCTGGTCTGTTTTTCATAAAATTGTGGTTTTCTGGCAAATTAGTAGTAAATCATTAAAGATTGAAGTTAGAAAATAATGACAGACATTTGAGTTTGATTTCATATCCTTCAGAAAATTCATACTAATGCAAGACCTACTATTCTATTGTCTTTCTAAGTTCATAAGAGCAATATTTAAAAATTGTCCTTATTTTTGGGCCTTTGTCCCACTTCTGTTTATGCCTTTGTCCATATTTCTTGCTCTGAAGCTCAGAGGTATGACACGTGTCAGGGCCATCACTGTCAGCCAGAGACATTTAAAATTGTGACATACTTGTTGCACGCCACTCCCCCACGTAGGTAGTGACTCTGGATGTGTCCAAGCAAGGCAGGGAGCAGTTATGCAGTGTAAGTGTGCAGAGTATTCCCTCATCCAAGGTAGACACAAGTAATACAGTGGCTTTTTATTTGTCCTTGATTTTGCAGAATGTTCTGTTTTTCTGTTATATTTTTATACTGTTGATTTATGCTTCTTCGTATTCAGAAAATGCATGTTGCTGCAGTGCCTGTTACTCTGTGTTTAAGCAACAATGCTTTAATGACCATTAGGTAAGCTTATCTGAGACTGTAAGATGCAGGTAAGCTTTAATAAGCTTACTGTTAAAGAATTACCAACATTGAAAGCCTTTTTGTTGTTGCCATGCAGAGAATATTTACATAACTAGATAGCATATAAGCTTTAGGTACTGAAATGCATATGGCAGTATTCGCAACAAAGGACAGAATGACAGTATTTTCAGAAGCTCATTACATTTATTGAAGAGTTGTAGTCATCTTTGAAGGCTTTACTCATAAACTAATCAGAATGCCAATATATCATATGTGGTCCATGACCTGTGCAGTAATCCTTTAAGCAATTTTTCTGTTTCTGTTCATTTTTTACTTTGTTTTCTGTTCATTTTTTACTTTGATCATGTTTTCCCCATGAAACAAGTAGATAGTTGTCAGGCAGCAGGTCTTTTTTGGATAAGAAACATTTTTACAACTGGGGGTATCACACAGATTGCTACTTTCAGCATGTTACTTGGTACTTTTATAAAACTGAATATAAATTATAATTAGAGCTGCAGTGCAAGGAGAAGTGGTTTGAGTTGAATGATGCTTGTTTTTTTATACTTGATTTTGACTGGCATTTAAAAAATAATTTATTTTTTCATGCCACAAAACCTTTTTGTTTCCATTTAGATATTAAGTAAGCGGTTATGTAGCCAATGCATTGAAATATTTTTTTTCTTCTACAATTCATGTTGTCTTGATTGGACTCTCATAATGACAGTTTGGCACCCAGGGTGGCATATTTAATTAACTTCCCAGTTTTTGTGATTTTTAGCATAACCCCACCCCTTTCTAGTTGGCCACACCCCTTCCAGTCCTCCCCACCCATTTAGCTGTCTCCTGCTGCCCCCCTTTGATTTGAAGTCACCAGCTGCCACTGATGCATACTATGCATATGAGTAGTGGTACTATATGCATGAGTAGTAGTGGGTGAGTTGACAACCTCTTCAATGTTACTGTTTTGAATACAAGACAGCAGGGATTCAAATTTCTTGGTGTAGATACATCTCTTGCACTCTGTACTAGAGTAAGTTATTAGTAGAGAGTTGAAAGTGTACATGAGGTAGTTGTTACACTACCTCAGGAGACCCAAGTCATCAAGACTGGTGGGAGAAACAAGGGTAGTCCAACCGTCCATAATGATAGGCTTGAAGAACTGTTATCACAAAGGGGGTGCTTTCAGGACTGATCTAGGAGGTGCTCTATAGATGGGCATTTCTGACAGGGTTTTTGGCTGGTGGCTTAATAGGTAACCACTGACTAGCAATACTTCTTAGACAGGAGATATACTAGAGATGAAGACTACACTAATGTACTACAGTTGTGTCTAAGGGAAAACAATGTTGAAATTAAATGTCTGGCTATGGCACACAATTGCATGCCAGTGCATGGTGCTGCTTGATGTAAAAACAAGTGGAAACCTGCTCAAATGTGGGGCTTAAATACCAGAGGCTAAAAACTTAAAAAAAAACTTTAAAAAATCAAAAGAACCAATGAAGGTGCTTACTCCAAGCCCTAGACCAACCATCCTTCACCAGACAGGTTCCAGTCAGCACACTTCTCTCACAAGGGTGCAGAAGGGCCCCTTTCAATCAAATATGGATTGGAAAATGTGCTCAGAATACAACAATCACTACAAACAGAACTAGATGCAGCACACCTGCACCTGGACTATGCTACAGCTACTAGCTACACTAATTTAGGCAGAAAACATGAAAGAAAATTTTAAACAGCAGAAAAAGCAGCAGTGACACACTCAAAATGTTTTAAATAGCAGAAAAAGCAGCAAGGAGACACTAAAGAATGTTTTCAACAGCAAACAAATCAGTTATTTTAAACACTGCTTGGTGGGAAAACAGAATGAACAGTGAAAATAGCAAAAACAAAAAAGCTTTGCAAACAGTAAAAAGAGCAACAAAACACAATTTAACAAGCAGAGTAAGGCAAACCAATGCAGTACAAACAGTGCAGTTTAGTCTACAGTATTAAAATAAAATATTAAACAAACAGAACACAATAAAAAGTGCATGATTTTTGAGAAGCTCAGATGCTTCTAGTTGTCTACTATCTCAGCTCAGAGCTGTGGCTGCTAGCCCAACTCAGTTTAGCTTGGTTCAAACAAGCAGAAAGCCACTCAAATGCAGGGCTTAAATACCAGAAGCTAAAAACTTAAAAAATACTCTAAAAGCTCAAATGAACCAATGAGGGTGCTTACCCCACTCCTAGACCACCCACCCTTCACCAGACAGGTTCTAATCAGCACACTTCTCTCACAAAAGTGCAGAAGAGCACTAGGTCCGCAATATCTGTCTTCATTTAGACAAAATTATACTCTGAGATATGCTTTAGTACTTGTTTTCAAATTTTGATCCAACAATGACCTTGACTTGACTAAGAAAAAAATACAGTCAAATTTTCTTTAAAGGAAGATGTAAGTTGTGATCAAGCTTTAATGTTTAAAGCTAGCAAAAACTGTATTTCTAATAAACTGAGGTAACAGCTGCTTATTAGATAGAAAAAGCATTCATGGAAATACTGTCTCCCAGCCCACTGCAACTCCCTGCCCTCTCATCTTTTTAAGTAAAGGATCTATACTTGAATAGTTGGCAAAATAAAGGCTGGTAAATTGTAAATATTCTTAAAATAAATGATAAAAAAACACAACATAGCGATATTTGGTAGACAATATAGCATATAACAATGGTGATGCCTTACTACAAAATGAAAATGTTGGAAACCTGGTAGCCTGGGTTGATAATTTCTTCTCCTTTGATCACCATCTAGCAATCGAAATCCTTCAGTTCCCACAGCTGATCACTAAAGGAATATTATCCCAAAGTAAACATGCCATTATACCCTTGAATTTAGTACTGAACAGACCAGTTAGAGAATACCAGTACCTTATCAGTCATATCAAATAGTTGGACAGCCCCAAGGGTTCCTACCAAAATGGATCACAACTGTAAAGTTCCTAAGCTGCCACAAATGACTTTATTTATTATTTTATTTTATTTTATTTTACATTTGCTGACCGGGCTAGTCTAACTGGATACATGTCCATTTTCAGTAGAGGCCCGGGGAGATAAGCTCCAACATTAAGGTAATGTATCAGGACTACAAATAAAAATAAAAGTAAATTGTAAATAGTACATTATTACAAAGAATTAATGCAAGCTCCAATATAAGGTAATATAACAGGATTGCAAATAAAAGTAAAATTGCAAACAGTAAATTATTACAAAGAATAAATGCAGTTCATAGCTAAAAGGGTGTCTAATAATGAACTAAGGTAGCTTCAATAGCAAGCAGATAAAAAAAATACATCAATAATGGTACAAGGAAAAAAAATTAAGATTAAAGAAGGATTGGGTTAGCAAAGAAGCAACAACAACATTAGAGAAAGAGTGGTTAGCGAAGAAGTAACAAACAAGATTAGAGAAGGAAAATTTAGGGTGTCGAGTCAGTAGTATTAAGTGCAGTATATACAAGAGGAATAATTATTAGCAATATTTGGACAAGAAAAAAAGAGTAGAGGGGGTTAAAGGTACCATCTGGTTGTTATGTTAGACAAGGTTTGCTTGAAATGTTGTAAGGAGCATAAGTATTAACAAAGACATAGAAGAATATCAGGAAGTGTGAAGTGTCAATGGTAGCATAGGAGTTAACATTGATGTAGAACAATATCAGTAGGTGGAGAGTGATTATAGAAAAAAGATGAGTAAGTTTAATGAAGTTAGAAGGAAATATAAAACTGCATTATTGACTATGAGTGAATAAGATGTGATTGTGCTCTAGTGGGTAGTAGAGGGGGAAAGGAAATATGTTAGCTGGCAGGTGTTAATCTGGATTAGTACATGGGCATAACCAATGTTCTTTAAGGTGTAGTTTTAGCTGCTGTTTGAATAGTGATAAGGATGGAAGTAATTGTAGGTTGCAGGGGAGTTTGTTCCAACTCTTACCCACAGAATTTGCAAAGAGGGAGTCTCTGGCTTTACTGAGGGATTTCAGGGTGGATATTTGTAGTTTATTTGCTGAGTGTAGGGTAGTGAGATTTCTATAAGGAGTTGCAATGTTACAAAGAATAGGAGTCCTATTTGTGTGAAAAAGAATCTTGTGGGTAATTGTAAGTTGCTGAAATAGTAGCTGGTTTTGGAGTTCAAGCCAGCCTAGTTGTTTGAGGTTTAAACAGTGATGAGTTCTATATGGTGAACCAGTGGCAAATCTGGCAATGTTGTTTTAGGAGGTTGCTACTTTGTTTAGGTTAGTTTTGGAAAGGTTTGTATAGATAGATGAAGCATAGAGGAGAGTAGACATCAGGTGAGAATGGGAAATGGTAGTTTTGGCTTCAGGGGTAAGGAAGGACTTTATCTTGTACAGTGAGCCCAGTTTTCTGTTATTAGTTTTAATTGTAGTGATAATGTGTGTGTCAAAGTTGAGACTGTGATCTATAGTTACCCCTAAGAGCTTGGTGGTTGGATCAGGTGTAATTATAGTACCATTGCTTGATTTGACTGTTATGTCTATTGGATGGGACTTCTGTGAAGGAGTAAAAACAAGTAACTTGTTTTTTTTGGCATTTAGTAGGAGGCAACATTGCAAAAAACATTTTTCAACTGAGGTAAATACTGACTGGGTGATAGATTGGAGCTCGGATGCTAAGATGGCAGAACACACTAATGTGGAATCATCTGCATATTGTATGCAGATAGATTGTGGAATATTTAGCTGTAGGTCATTGATAAAGATAGAGAAGAGGAGAGGTCCCAGGATGGAGCCTTGTGGGACCCCAAGAGTAATAGGAAGAAGAGTAGAGAGGTTGTTGTCCCAGAGAACAGCTTGCTGTCTGTTTTCTAGGTAGGACTTGAACCACTGTAATGTCTGTGTGTTGAGTGAGAATTGTTCTAGTATTTGTAGTAGTAATTGATGGTTCACCATATCAAAGGCTTTTGATAGGTCTATAAACAAAGCAGTAGAGAGCCTATTATTGTTACGATGCTTGCTGATGCAATCAGTGAAGGATAGTAGGGCAGTAGTAGTACTGTGGTGTGGCCTAAAACCATGTTGATAGTCTGCTAGAAGGTTGTGTAGGAGAAGGTGATCAAGTAGTTGGTGGTGTATACATTTTTCCATTATTTTGGCTAGAGGGGAGAGCAGGGCTATGGGACGATAGTTGGATATTTCGGTTGAGTTACCACCCTTATGAAGAGGAATTATGTGTGATATTTTCCAGGGAAATGGGATATAACTTTCAGTAATAGTTCTATTGATTAGTATGGAAATAGGACAGGAGAGAACTTTAGCTGCAATTTGCAGGTATTCTGCTGGTAGGAGATCAGCGGATAGGGTACATGGTTTAAGTTTTGTTAGTAAGGTGTGGATGACAGATGTAGAGACTGGATTTAGTTGAAAGGTAGGGGGTTTGCTAGTCATGGAAAATGGGAGGTTTGTGGTAACAAGAGGTAAGGAATTTGCGAGAGATTGTACAGTTTCAGTAAAGGAGGTATTGAAGGTGTCAGCAATTTCCTTAGATGTACTTAGGGAAAGTGCTGTAGAAGTTGGAATCTTGAAGTGTTCTGGGTGTAGAAGTTTGTTAATAGCAGTCCAAATGTTTGGGGGGGTTTGCTGATGCCTGTCTTGGAGTTTTAGGTAGTAGTTTTTTATCAAGGAGTATAGCTTTCTTTGTGGTGTTTCTATGCTGTTTATAGTTCTGGTGATCAGTTGGGCTCTTAGTACATCTCCATTTAGACAAGATCTTATTTCTTACTAGATTTTTTTGTCTTGTTTCTTTAGAGAGCTATGGTGCTGCTATAATTCTGGTTCTTATGGATTGACTACATGCATGGTATTCCAGTATTTGTAGGAATTTAGAGTTAAAATGGGATACTGCTTCATCAAGGGAGAGTTCTTTTAAGGGAGACTAATCACAGGCTTGTAGCTCAGCTTGGAAACTTATAGCATTAAAGTGTTTTTTGTTTCGTATGGTTTTAAGGATAGGTTGTTTAGGGAAGAAGGTTGTATGCCTAATGATATAGGTGAGTGAATGGTCACTAATGTCATCAGGTAGGGTGTCTGCAGTATAAATGAGGGGGTGGTTTCTTACTAGGATCCAATCTAATGTACTTTCTTTGTTAGTAGGCTTATGGATTCTTGTAGGGATTGTGATAAATTGAGAAAAGCCATACAAGTTAATATGGATTGAAGGTTGATTGGAAGTACAACAGTTCCAGTCTATATTGAAGTCTCCAAGTACTAGAGTTTCTTGAGGGAGGGAAGATGAGAGGAAGCATAGGATATTTTCCAGGGTGTTGATATTATTGCCTGGAGGTAGATAGGTGCATATTATATAGATAGCTTTACTAGAATTGAGCTGGAGTTTGGAGACAAGGATTTGTGTGTGATTATCTAATGGTAGTTGTAAGTCTACTAGAGTCACATTGAGATAAGATTTAAACAAAATTGCTACACCTCCACCTTTTTTTGCAGTTCTGTCAGCCCTTATTATATTATATCCTGGTGGGATGACTTAATTATCTTTTGTTCCTGGTTTGAGCCAGGTTTCTGTTAGGCAAAAGATATCAAAGGAATGCATGTCCAGTAACATACGCAGTTGGCTAATTTTATTGTTTAAGCTCTGTATATTAAGATGGGCTATCAATAAAGAGTTAGTAGTTTTGGTCAGGGTTGTATGAGTGGTGGTTTGGGGCACTTGGGAGTTTAGTGGGGTATTGTTAGGCCATGGGTTGGGGTGGATATCCCCATGAAGAAGAGGGTGTTGTTGTAATGTATATAAGAGTTTCAGGAGTTTGATGAGAGTATATAATGTTCTTCTGGTTTGTTTGGAGACTAATGTGGGCTAGCCTATGATATTATGGGGAGAGGTAGGTTGAGGTAGAGATAATGTTTGCATGGTTATGGGTAGTAGGTGAATTGGTAGGTAAGGTTTGTTTTAAAGGATGAAGGGGTGTAGTGATGTGTGAGTTTTCATACCATGTAAGTATGAGTGGTATGAGTAGTATGTGTATAGATGCAAGAGAGAGGAGTAAGTATTTAAGTTTAGGTTGATGTGATTTAAGCATGGTGGAATGGGGAGAGATGTAAGTAAAGTAGTAGTAGGATAGATAAGAAAGCCAGGAAGGATAGAGGTAGTATGGAAGTAGAAGTGATGAGGAGGGGAATGTGTGTAAGAGAGTGTCTTTATATAGTGTTTAGCTAAAGATTATGGGTAATTGGATAATTATGGGAAGGAGAGTGTCTTGTGAGGTATAAGTGTAGGAACACTGGGGGTGGTTGGGAATTGAGGTAGGGTAGAGGAGCGGAGTAAGCCCGCAGGGCAAATGGAGCAGGGAAGAAACAGGTAGCTAAGGACTAGCAGAAAAACCTATCTGTGTGCAGGTGAATACTGAGGAAAAGTTCAGTAGATACAGGTAAGTATTGAGGGGTAGAAGCTGGGAAGTGCAAGGTAAGGGACAGTAGAGAGATGGGTATCAGGTATTGGGAGGGAGTCTCAGACAGAGTGATAATAGCAAGATAGGAAAGAGCTTCTTAGGCTGTGTAGGAGAAAAGATACTTAGTATAGGATCTGAGCCTTACTCCAGTTAAAGTCAGGGCAAAAAATGCTAGGAATCAGCCTAAGTTATGGTGCCATCTAGTGGGCAAAGGATGAAATTGCAGTCGAAGCTGGTGAGCAGAGAAGGATGTTATAAGGTATACAGAGCACAAGAAACAGTTTCTGGAGACAGTGCAAGGATAGAACTTAATTAGTTTGGTGTAAGGGGTAGAGTGATTGGGTAGGTAAAAGAGAAAAATCTTTAGGGGTAGAGGGAGGGTATGGCTGCTAGGTATCCTGGCTAGGTAGCATGCTAGAAAGCATATACAAATTGTTAGGCAAGTCTTCAGGTTTAGACAGCATGTACTTCTTGCCTCTTTAGGTAACAGGGATCTTTTACAGGACGGTGAGAGACTTTTAATTAAGTATCTGTTGTAAGGGTAGGTTGCACAGGTCCTTTTGCCAGCTGGGTTGGTCCCGCTGTAATGCTACAAGGTGGTGGACAAATAAACCTGAGGATAGTGGGTAAAAGAAAAACAGTGGTAGGATAAGTGAGTAGACATATCAACAGTATAGACTCTGAAACATTCAATCATTTCTTTTAAAGCATTCAGGTTAATGGCTAGATCAGAGTACAGTGTCAGAGTAAAGCGGCATTGCTAAAACATAATTCAAACTGGAACATGACACACATAACAAGTAGATTGAATATCCTATTTGTAAGTGCCCTTTACTAGAGCAGCTATGTGTTAATAATTACACATAAGCACCAAGATTCTTTGGACACAGTATGAGGTCTAAAAGGTAGCCATTTTTCAGCTAAGGCAATTAAAATAAATCTGCGATAGTGATAACAGTAACAACAGGAATATACAGAGCAGTTGCAGCACAAAATGAGGTATTCACCTTTTAAACGTGAATAGTCAACTTATATTGCCAAATGGAATCTAAAGCACATACAACATAGTAAGCGACAGTACCATTTATCTCCGCCCACGCAAAACAGTGTAACCGCAAGCATTACTCACTAGTTAAAGAAGTATAGCAGAAGGTATAACAAATAAAACTCAGGGTCTAGGTTAAATCTCCCTCATACCTAGAAACTAATGCCTAGTCTAAAAATAATAATGCTATTATTATTACCACTAGGTCATCGGCAGCTCCTAAACCTTATAAAGTTTCCATATAGCCTCAAGCTATAAAAAACAGTAGCAGCGCTATCTTCAATTAGAAATAATTCCCCAGGTGTCTACAAGCATTACTCACTAGTTAGAGATATGCTGCAGAGGAATAACAAATAAGCACAGGGTCTAGTTTAAATCTGCCTCATACCTGGAAACTAATGCCTGGTTTAAAAATAATAACACTATTATTATCACCGCTAGGTCACCGGCAGCTCCTACACCTTATAGAGTTTCCATATAGTCTCAGGAAATGAAAAACAGTAGCAGCGCTATCTACAATTAGAAATAATTCCCTCGGTGTCTACGTGTAAGTAGGTGTACTATATAGTCAGAGGAGTTGTGTAGTAGGGAATAAACAAATAAATGCTTATAAGGGGACGTGCTAGCAGTGCCATATGGGCCTCTCACGTTTACAGTTAGTACATAATAGAGTGAGGAAATCAGAATAAGCCCGCACTACTTGTGGTTGTCGTGTTGGAGTACAAACACTCATTTGTTCTCTGATGCCATCTGAGAGCAGCTAAAATAAAATAAAATAAAATAAATTATAGACTGTGAGAGGGGTGTGTGCAACCTACTACTACCACTTCTAGTAAGTGAAAGTACGACAGAATGCTCACACAAACCCAGATGTTAAAGTACAAGCCTCTGTTGCCGCCAAGAGGGTTATAGGAACATAAAGCAGGTTCGTCATAGTATAAAAGAGTTCACAAAGTAGTGAACCAAGATTAATTGATAAGGAACCTTGTAGGTGTTTAAGCTTAAGGAAGCTAAGGTCATAACATTATTTGCTTTAGTGCCCTTCCATGAGTATAAGTGAGTAAAGATGAAATTACACAGCTCTTACATCAAGTGGGTTAGCCTGCGATTACTCCATGTGGTACGTGCAGATAACAGCTGTACATTTACACATTCCTTGCAACTGTACTTTCATTAAAAGCAGCTAACAATTACAGATATATAAAGATTAATGTCAACCAACAGTAAAACAATTCAATTAGTCAATTAAAAACAAACAGAACAAATTACTTACAAGGACGCTAGGGCCAGGTACGCAGAGCAGCCTGGGGGTAGAATGCTGTATCTAAAGAGTACTGTCCCTCTTTTCTTTGTATTATAGGCTCCTCAGAGGAGACCTGTGGCTTGCCTTCCAGGCATTCAAGGGCCCAGTAGTTTAAGATCTCTTGCACCTTCACTAATCAAACAGTTACACAAATACTATAACAAGAGATATTAACCTACTTCAGCAGATAAACAAAACAAGATAGAGGGACAGATGTGTTATTCAACATGTCCTACAACTTTGGAACAGACTTCCCCTGCAGATAAACCAGTGTGGTACACTATCAAACATCAGACAAGATCTAGATAATTGGATGGGTATTCATAAATTCACCCCAGGCTTGGCTGGTCTAGCCATTCCTGAGAAGGGAGGTATAGTCTAGGGTAGGAACTGGCAAGGTATTATGGTCACAAGCCTCTGTAGCCATGAAGTTCTTATGGTTCTTATAAAAAAAAAAAATAAATAAAAAGGATACTTAGGTAGTAAAACAACAGTGGAGTTACCATGTGTACTACCATTCATGCCAACAATTTTTTACCTAAGGAAATAAAAAGAAATCACATATTTGGCCAACAATTTTTTACCTAAGACAATAAAAATAAATTATATATTTGAGTGTAACTAATAACCTTGTACATGTAGCATTGATCAGTATAGTTATGTGGTATATGTACAATATTTGCAAACATTTATTAAAAATATGTCTCATATCTTTCTAATCTTGCTCTTATAGCTTTTATTTTTTTCCAAATGTTTCCATGAAAATATGTAATAGTATTTATTCATTACATTTGGGTGGCCATGGTGGTGCAGCAGTTAGTGTTGCCACCTCACAGAAAGAGGTTCTCCAGTTCGATCCTCAGCTGGGGTACCTTCTGTGTGGAGTCTGAATGCCCTCCTTGTGGTCGCATGGGTTTCCTACGGGTGTTCCAATGTCCTCCCAAAGACATGCTGTAGGTGGATTGGACTCTTTAAATTGGCCCTAGGTGTGAGTGTGTGCATGTGTGTGCCTTCTGTGGAAGGTTGGTTGCCAGGCTGGCAACTCAACACTGTAAAACTCCACTGCCAATCATGAGCGGATAGGTGATCCATTGTGGTGACCCCTAACCAGGAAAAGCTGAAAGAAGATTTAACAAGAAGATGACTAGAAGAATAATATGTGTTAAGGTTGTTGAAAAAAAGTGGGAAAATAACTGATGGTATTTTTTTATTAATTTGATATTTGTTTACCATGGTACTTCAACTGGGCAATAAAACCCCTTTTGGAGGAGGCCAAGGGAGAAAATTCCAATACAAGAAAAATACAGATAGCATATTAGTTACAATGATTAATACCTGTATATTACACAAACAATGTTAAAATTAATGAAAGAAGCATTAAAAGTAAGAAGTATAGAAACAGAGAATATAATAAAGTCATGAAGTATATTGACATAAAATGAATGAAATTCTGAAGATCAGCTGTAGGTAAAAAAGCATAAAAAAGAACACTGTGCTCTGAAGGACACAAGAAATAGACACAGTGCCAGATTCAATAAAGCCTACACTAAGTGTACATGATATGTATTCAAGAACATTCTTATCACATTTTTTGTGCTTTCTAGTCACTCAGAAAGATTATACTAAGTGTACATGTAATCTACACTTTGTGGTAACCTTTATAAATCCCTGTCAATATTTAAAGTTGCAGGAATATCAGTAGGAAACCCACACCTACACAGCACACTCCCACATGTGTGGAGGCCCTCAACAAAAGCATACCAAAACAAAAGAGACCTCCGAGGCATAAGCGCTTGCAAACTCCACTGCCCACCGCACCGCACACCACACATAGTCCACACCTATATCTCACAGCCACTAAGGCCTAACACTAAACCCAACATATAAGTCATAGGAGACTCCATTGTGAGACACACAGATGTGCCCCTCACCAGGCTGTATAAGGAGAAAGACATGGTTAGTTGTTTTTCGAGTGCCAGAATCCACCATATCAGCAAAGCACTCTAGTTTCTCAACAGGTACTGTTATGACACTGTCATAGTCCATGTTGGAGTGAATGACCTAAGACGTACCTCCCTGGACTGTATGGAGAGACATGATCAAACTCACTGAATATGTGCCCCAGAATGATGTCTCAATACAAACAGAAAATGATTGACTTTAATAACTGGCTTAGTTTCTGGTGTCATTCAAAAAGGATCCAGTACCTGACAGCCTGGGATGACATGATTGACAAGCCATGATGCTTTGTCAGAGATGGCCTGCATCTCTTTCCTTTGGGCTTCAGGCTCCTGGCAAAGGCTTTTGCCTCCCCCATAGTGCCTTTTTTAAGCAATGCCATGAGGTCGAAACTACCAACTTGAAAATTTCATCAAAATGTAAATTAAAGGTTATGCTGCTAAACATGAAACTGCACTCATTGCAAGCATTCTTAACCCTGGAAGAAGCTGACATTTATGCAGTCACAGAAACCTGGTACAAAGCTGCGGACAGCACCCAAGCCATACCAAGTTACTCATCCTATCATTCATTCAGACCCCAAGCCGTGGGCAGCAAAACAAAAGGAGGTGGAGTTGCAATACATATAAAAGACATACACACCTCTAGGCTGGTCAAACAGTATGATGCACAGGAAATACTCCAGATGCAGTTAACAACTGACAAGATCCCTATTCAAATCATAGCTAATAACAGACCTCCAACTCTGACTCAAGATGCCCACTCCACCTATCTGGACTTCTTTGAATCTATCAAAATTCAACCCTTTACCCTGATCTTGGGCGTGTTTAACTGTCCAACTATAGACTGGAAGAAATACTCATGCCAAAACACAAATGCCCATAGATTCTTTGAATTCATCAATGTAATTGTCTTGGACCAGTTGGTTGACACCCCCACACGAGGTGATAATATCTTGGACTTGGTATTAACTAACATGAGTAACCACTGCACCATCTCTACAGTCATTATCCCTGGTAATATCCGCCCACAAAGCAGTTACTTTCAAAGTCACCCCCCCCCCAGCTAGGGTCAAACAAAAACTTCTACAAACCTCCTCAGGGAAGGTATAAACAGCTTCACAGCCCCATCCCTCTCCACAGAAACTGGCACACATGTCCAAACTTACACCAAAGTACCATAGCATCACATCCTGTTCTTCTGGTCCAGTTGCATCATGTCTGTGTGTGCATTGTCACACAGATGTTCTGTTCAGCCAGGGCAATTTAAAACAGCACATCATTTTGCTGCTCTACCTGGTGGATAGCATTATTCAGGCTCAAACCCTGTACCTTCAGTACAAGAAACAAGAGCATCATTTTGCTGCTCTACCTAGTGGATAGTATTACTCAGGCTCAAACCCTGTACCTTCAGTACAAAAAACAAGAGCCTGAATTCTCTATCCGTACCACCATGTATGATGCAAGGAGTTTAGGTCATAGCTCTCAACTGTCCAGATTTTCACAGAATGTCTGTGATGTTTGGCTCATACATTTTTTTCTGTTCTTCTTAAAACTTGCGGTTTTCTGGCATATCAGTGAGAACTGAATTCACTAAATAAAGATAGCCATTTCAGTTTCAGGCTTCCTATCTTTCAGGAAATGCATGGTAACACAAAGCATTTTATTTTAGCAACTTTCTAAGATTATACAAGCAATGTTTAAAATGTGTCCCTGGTTTTGGGCCTTTATCCCCCCAATAAACTTTGGGTTTTTCTAGATTTCTTGTGCAACAAAGTTAAGAGATATAGTTGAGTGTCAAGTGGATTTTATAAGGAGTTGAGAGCTTCAGGAGAAGAGAAGTTTAGTGCTGCTTATGCCAAACCTGTCTGCATTGTTAGTAGCACAACAGATAGTATACCTGCTTTTGATGCAGAAGTCTGTGGGTTCTACTCCCATAATATGTAGTGGGATTGATGATACTGTACTGTGTTGTACTTTAAACGGGGTGGATGCTGCAGTCCTGAGAATGTCTCCTTTGGAAGAGATACCTAATAACTATGAACCTGTTATCAGTTGTCCATCCATTCGCTATTGTAATATTACTAGCTTATAATTTTTTAATGCAACATAGACAATTTATTCTTCAAGGGCAACAGACTCTTTATTTGTAGATGAAACAATAAAATATAAAGTTGTTTGCTAGCAGCAACCTGTTCATTAGTTACAAATCTCTTTAATGTGGAATTATTTAGATGGCTTTTACTTTTGTAGAGATTGTGCATATTTACTGAAATTGGTGGATTGTAATGACAGAACTTTGCATAGACTTTCAGATGGAAATGGAAATTGGGCAGTTTTGTCATTATTGGGTTATACATTTTGTTTCATTGCTTACTGGAAAAATGTTCAAAAGAATAAATTTAAAATATGCTCTAACACATGTGCTGTATTTTACAAGGAATATAATTTAATACAATCTGGAATGTGAATCAAAGAACACATGTATGTTTGCATGGTCCTAAATATGTGTGTAAGAGGCCTATGATTTGAAAACAGCCCAAAGGTAAACTTTATCTGTCATTGGCCAACTACATTTTCTTTGAATGTGGGTTTTAATGGAGTTTCAATGAATGAGAGTTTCAAGGGCAGAGAAGTTTTAATGCTAGGCCTGTTTTCATTGTGAAACTGTTTAGCAGATGTATATCAGTGTTTGTGCTATGAAATTTAAAATAAAAGTTTTAAATGAAATCCAAATAATCATTGTAGAAGTAAAGCTAAAGCAGTATGCACATTACAGTGTTTACGGCAAATGGGGAGAAATAGCTAAGTAACGGGACACTGGAATGGGTGTGGGGGGGCTGTGTATGGAGGGAGCCCCATTTAACCATGATTTTGTGGGGAGGAGGCAAACTCAAAGACAGCCTTGGAAAGCACAAACTCTAGCTATGCCACTGGAAGGTACATAAGAGCCCTCAAGAAACCCATGCAGGTTAGCTCTGGCAAAGTCAGGTCTTGCTCTGGAAACATCCAATTTGTAATTTTAGTGAAAGTATTGACAGAGGTCCAAGTAATAGCCTCAGGAATGGAACTGGTATCTAATCCTTTAAAAAAAATACCAGAGGAAGCTACAGCCTTAGCAGAATGAACCTTTACAGAGGCAGAAAGGTATTCACAATGACAGGATTAACAGAAAAATGGCCTTAGACATCCGGGAAGGTATGGTTTGCTTAGAAACAGGCAAGCTTAGAGATCTGTGATGAAAAGAAATAAAAAGTTGCTCAGATTTGTGAAGGGGCTTAGTGTTATCCAAATAATATCTGATTTGTCTATGCAAATCCAATGTGTGAATAACCTTCTCATTAGCAGACTGTGGAAAAGGAAAAAAGAAGTGCAAATTAATAGATGGATTAAGAGACAAATCATTAACCACCTTGGGCATAAAAGAAGGATTAGTAAGAAGACACCCTGTCCCTATGAAAAACCAAAAAAGGAGGAACAGCTATAAGAGCCTGGAGTTCAGATACCCTTTTAGCTGAAGTAAGGGCCAAAGGAAGAACAGTCTTCCATGTACGGTGTTCCAAGGAAGCCAAAGCTGCAGGCTCAAAAGGAGTCAAATTTTCACATGCAAAATTAAAGTCCTAGGAAAGTGGAATAGGCTTCCTGGGAGGCCTGATATGAAGGATACCTTTAACAAATTGTTTGACCTCAAACCTAGAGGCAAGAGGAGCAGCCAGTGCCAGACATGCAGAAATAGCTGAGAAATGAGCTTTAACAAAAGAATTTGCTAACCCAGCATGGAACAATTCATACAATTAAGAGAGAACTAGAGGGATCCCACAAAAAATGGATCCAGGTTATGAGCAAGGCATCAGACAGAAAATCTCTTCCATTTGGACATATATGATTTCCTAGTAGTGGGTTTCCTGGCCTCCTGCAGAACCCTAAGTATATCTTCAAGTGGACAAGTGAGGATGGATCAAAGTCCTCTTGTCTTGTATAAGTAGGTCCACCCTGTGAGGTAACTTGTGGTGATTGCCCCTGGCTAGGTGAAGAATGAGGGGGAACCAATACTGTCTGGGTCAAAAGGGAGTCATCAACAAGAAATGTTGAGACTCCTGCTCTATCTTGAGCAGGGCCCTCAGAATCAGAGGAAGGGGAGGGAAGGACTAGAGAAACATACACTTCCAAGAAAAAGATAGAGTATCTACCTGCAAAGCCAGAGGACTTGGGACTCTGGTGCAAAAAAGAGGAAATTGTCTGTTCAAAGGGGAGGCAAAAATATCTACTTGTGGAGTACCCCACCAATGGACAATGTCCAAAAACACATCTCTGTGAAGCATCCATTCATGAGCCTGTGTACCAAACCTCCTCAAAGAGTCTGACACTATATTTTGCTCTGAAGAAATGTATACAGCCTTAAGAGTCACTTGATACTGAACCTCTAAATCCTAAACCTGAAGAGACAGTCTGCAAAGAAGATATGATGGTACCCCCCCTTGTTTGTTGATATACCACATCACTGTGGTTTTGTCTATGAAGATTTTGAGAGGCACTGAAAGAAAGAAAGAGGGAATGAAAGGCCTGAAGGCCAAAAAGGAGAGCTCTCATCTCCTTTATGTTGACTTGGGCTGACCTCTGATGAGGAGGTCAGAGACCCTGGACCTTGATGGATGCAGAAGAGGCTTCTCACCCCTTGACTGAGGCATCCAAGAAAAGTTCATGAGAAGGGACTGGGGGCAAAAAAGGAAGTCCCAGGCTGAGAGACAGCTGATGAATCCACCACTGAAGCTAAAGTTTGAGGCATGGAGAAAATAGACTAGAAAATGTAGGGGATGGCAGTGTTGGAGCCATACTGAATTTAGGAACCACTGTAGTTTTCTCATATGAAGTCTGGCTAGCTGTAGCATAGGAATGGTGGAAGTGATGAATCCTAGAACCCTGAGAAATACCCTGGCTGTAATTAAAGCCAGAGGAAGAAGGACTGAAAAAAGGAGATTAGAAAAATAGCCTTAGGAGGAGGCAGGGATGCCAGCATGGGAATGATATGGATCTTGCAACTGCAAAACACATGATCCTGAGAAGGAACCAGAATTGATTTCTGAAAATATATTGTAAATCCCAGGTTTTGTAAAAGACAAACAGTATACTGGAGGTACTGAAGCAAGACCTCAGGGAAGGAGGCTTGAATGAGCAGGTCATCTAGAAAGGGAAAATTTGAACTCTTCTCATAGGTTCATAGGTGTTTACTAGGTTAAAGACCACACGGGCCTTTTTAAGCCTAGCCATACATCTGAAGTATTTCACAAGTTCTGGTACCCTTGATAACTGTATTCACGGGCAGTGATGAAACATTTACAAGTAGGGGCCTGGGAGATGAACCATTTACAGGTTGCCTGTGTCCATTAGAAATATAGGTGCCAAGCCAGGGATGAATTTTCTGTTCCCCATCCAATTGTCCAAGTTAAACTTGAATTGGGTTAGGGAGGATCTCTGCTTCACATGGATGGGGAGCCTGCACCAGAGAAGGGGTAGTTTCTGGGATACACCCCTGTCTCTCCAGCAGGTCCTATTTATATCACAGACAAGGTTTAAGTCTTTAGAATGGGTAATTCTGATGCAGTTTGTTTTACTAATATTCAGGAGGTCCATCAGAGTGGAGTCTGACAATGCCCTGTATGCCAGGCATAGAGCTCCTTTACAGCCTGTAGGAGACAGAATACAGGAATAGGGTCTTGAAGTGGTCTGTATTGGACATTTTACTTACACCCTGTATTCTTTCATTGAGGAACCTCTGTGGATGTTCCATTTGTTGGATATGTCTGGTTAGGAACATACCAAAGGGGGCATTGTAGTCAGTCATAGGTCTGATGAATACAGTGGAACAATTACTTCCTTGGACCTAGATGTCATACCTTTGTTTATAAGTTGCACAGCATAGAATGATTTCCTCACTACTGTACACATCTTATGCTCAAAGGCTGTAAAAGGAAATCACAGGAGTGAGGCATTTGGTGAATACCCTTGGGCAGTATAAAGGCCAAAGGGTAAAGCAGAGAACGAATGCTGAGAGAAGAAAGGTGCCACTTTTGAGATTTTAAGTATTTTTCTTCAGATTATTTGTTAAGATTTCTGCATTGCCGCCTACTTTTTTGGCATTTTCCAGCTTGCTAAACTTGATATCTGTTTTAGGAACTGTATTTAGAACACATCTAGAGCCTGTTTACTGCATTTCCTGTGTTGCACTTATTTTAAAATCTTTTTTTTATTAAAACTTACATTTTACCTGTCACTGGCCTAGCACTCAAGTATGGGGTCATTTATTGCACTGTTCTAACTTGTTGCTACTTGTGTATCTCTGCTATCTTTAAACAAAACAAAAAAAACAAAAAATCTTGCTTTTTTCCCACTTTCTGAAATTTAAAAAAGTTCAGTTACAGATTTGCTGTTCTGAACTGTTTGTAAGTTTCTTGGAGGCCATTGCTTGCTTGGGCTAAAGGGAAGTCTCTGTGTTCATCAGTGGCAGTGGTAAACACTGAACAGCCTGCCTGCCCCTGTGGGAGTGATTACTGCCTAGAAACTGTAGTTTTATTGGCCATTTTGGGTCAATTCCAAACTCCTTGATCCCCCTCTCTTAAAACCCGATTGCCTTGTGGTTTTGGCATCTTTTCAGACTTGTTGGCTGTTGGTGAAGCACCCACCAAGAGGAGAAAACGCTGAAGGGAGGAAGGAGCCACTGTTGAGATTTTAAGTATTTTTCTTCAGATTATTTGTTAAGATTTCTGCATTGCCACCTACTTTTGGCATTTTCCAGCTTGCTAAACTTGATATCTGTATTAGGAACTGTATTTAGAACACATCTAGAGCCTGTTTACTGCATTTCCTGTGTTGCACTTATTTTAAAATCGTTTTTTCTTAAAACTTGCATTTTACCTGTCTCTGGCCTAGCACTCAAGTGTGGGGTCATTTATTGCACTGTTCTAACTTGTTGCTACTTGTGTATCTCTGCTATCTTTAAACAAAACAAAAAAAAAAAAAAATCTTGCTTTTTTCCCACTTTCTGAAATTTAAAAAAAAGTTCAGTTACAGATTTGCTGTTCTGAACTGTTTGTAAGTTTCTTGGAGGTCATTGCTTGCTTGGGCTAAAGGGAAGTCTCTGTGTTCATCAGTGGCAGTGGTAAACTCTGAACAGCCTGCCCCTGTGGGAGTGGTTACTGCCTAGAAACTGTAGTTCTATTGGTCATTTTGGGTCAATTCCAAACTCCTTGATCCCCCTCTCTTAAAACCCTCCACACAGGTTTAAACTATTCCCGGCTCCACAAAGTCTGCTCTTCACTTTTTCCCTTAGAACTGTTCCAAATCTCAAAGTAAGCACTCTATTTTCCTTCTAAAACCCAGCAGTAGCTAGGATAAGTGTCTTATAAGTAAGCACTAATAAACTAAAGCACTACACCCTCTTATACTCCCTTTAAGTACTTGGCTCCCTATTGGTCCTTTTTGATCAAGTCAAAAAGTAATTCCTTATACTATTCTGGCATGTCCAAAAGTCAGTTTCAGGTTTACTTTCCAGTCCAGCTGGTGAATATGGGAATCTTGAGGCAAAGTTACAACTACCTTATGTACATAGACCACCCTCTCCTCTTCCCAACAAGCTCAAATATATGTGAGAGATGCAACTATATAGCCAAACTGGAGGCTGAGCTCTCTCAACATAGTACTGGCATGGTCAGTCTGGAGGAGAAGGTAATCACACACACCACAAATCCAGTCTCACATAGACCTATTGCAACAGTAAACCAAACACATAAACACACAAAAACATACTCAGAGGCTCTAAATAAAAATCTGCCCAAGCAACAGAGACCTCCAAAGCAGACATCCAAGCAACTGCTACCCCACAACAATACCCATGTATCACATAGTTCACAAAGTCAGTGTGCCACACAGTCACAGCCCTTAAGGCTAAACAACACACCTAATACACTTGTAATAGGTGACTCTATTGTCAGACACACTGACATCCCTCTCACCAGGCTGAACAAGGAGAAGGTTACTGTAAGCTGCCTGTCGGGTGCCAGGATCCACCACATAACACAAACACTCAGGTCACTCCAAAGCAAGTACAAATATGACTCCGTCATTGTCCATGCTGGTGTGAATGACCTGAGACATACCTCCCTGGATTACATGAAAAGAGACATAGAGGAGCTCTCTGATCATGTGGCCCAGGCCGGTATGACCCTGACCTTGAGTAGCATCTTACCCTCACCAAGAATGATACCACAGTATAAAGACAAAATGATCAATTTCAACAATTGGCTAAAGTATTGGTGTCACTCAAAGGGGATCCAGTCTCTGTCAGCCTGGGATGACATGCTTGACAAGCCATGTTGCTTCACTAGGGATGGCTTGCACCTGTCACCCCTGGGTTTTCGAATACTGGCCAAGGCTCTTGCCACTACCATAGTGCCTTTTTTAGGCAAGACTCAAAAGACAAACCCACCTCCTTAGACAACACAAGGAAAAAGAAACTAAGGGTAATGCTGCTCAATGCCAGAAGTCTAAACCTCAAGATGCACACATTTGAGGCTCTCCTCAGTATGGAGCATATCGATATCTGTGCAGTAACAGAAACCTGGTTCAAGGCTCCCGAGAGCACCCCAGCGCTACCAGCCTATACCTCATACCATGCTTTTCGGCCCCAAAACTCGGACTGAACCACAAGAGGAGGGGGAGTATCCATATTCATCAAAGATACCCATACCTCCAGGCTAGTGGCACTACCTCCAGGCTAGTGGCACTGCATGAAGCATCTGAGACCATCCATGTGCAACTAACAGTGGGCAAAACTGCCTTCCAGTTTGTAGCCTGCTACAGACCACCCTCCCAAACTCAGGAACCCCACTCGGCTTTCCTGAAGACACTGGAGAATATGAAGGTCTCTCCAAACACCATTATATTGGGTGACTTTAACTACCCAAACATAGACTGGGAGCACTACTCAAGCCCCAACACCCTAGCCCAATGGTTCCTAGAATTTATAAACTCAAATGCTATGGAACAACTGGTCACCACTCCCACAAGAGGGGAAAATATATTGGACCTGATCATCACCAACATGGGGACTCTATGTTCCATACCAGAGGTATACCCCTCATTGGTAAGATCTGACCATAAATTAATCACTATGGACATCCATATCCTGTCCCCACCCCCAGCAAAGGAAACCACAGTCAAAAACTTCTCAAAAGCAAACTTCCCACTTCTCAAAAATGAGGTGGAATCCTTCAAAGCCCCAGGGCCAGTGGAAAATACGGCCCAAACCACAGAATCCTTTACAAATGCATTCTATGGATACCTACAGGAATGCATGAATCGTGCTATCCCAAATAAAACCAAGACACACTCCTCCAAAGGCAGGACACCTGTCTGGTGGACCCCAGCCATAAATAAGCTGTACAACAGAAGGAGGAAGCTACTACATGATAGAGCAAAATCCCTGAAAGGGAAGGCAACTCTGATCAGTACTAGCAAGAAATTACAATCCCTCATAAAATCATCTAAGGCTAGCTTCAAAAGAAAAATTGCACAAGATGCTAAAGATAATCACAAGGCTTTCTTTAGTTATGTCAGAAACCTGGGTGGAAACTCCCAGATATGCTCTGAGTTAGTGCAAAATGACAAAAAATACACTGAACCCACAGACATTGCAACATCCTGGCAGACAGGTTCAGTGCAAACTTCTCCCCCCTCCCCCCAAATGAGCAAATGACTATCCCAACAGAGTGTAGCCTCCCTGACATCACAGATGGGCAGGTGAGAGCTGTACTCTCCAAAGCAAAAAACACAGCATCAATGGGACCGGACGGTGTCCCGGGCTGCGTTTTACATGAGCTCCAAGAAGAACTGAACCCTCACTTAAAATCACTGTTCAGTCTCAGCCTTACAACAGGATATGTACCCAAAGAATGGCGTACAGCAACAGTGGTCCCACTCCATAAAGGTGGTGCCACAATGGAACCCGGAAACTATCGCCCTATAAGCCTAACTAGCCTGGTCTGCAAAGCTATGGAGCGTATCATCATGGAACTCATAAACAAAGACATTGGGAACCTCCAAACACTGGATCCTACCCAATTCAGCTTTGTTAAGGGCAGATCTTGCCTCTTGAACCTGGTCAATTTCTTTGAAACAGTCACCAAGGCCATAGACGAAGGGAAGGTAGTCCACACAGCCTACCTTGACCTTGCAAAAGCCTTTGACACAATACCCCACTCTGGCATCATAAATAAGCTCACCAGCTTAAATATCAACCTCTATGTCACAAGATGGGTTGCAAACTGGCTTAGGGACAGAACCCACATGGTCAGAATTGCAGGTGCCATGTCAGACTCTAAACCAGTTATAAGTGGCGTCCCACAAGGCTCAGTCCTGCGACCTCTCTTGTTCAGTATATATTTCTCTGAGGTACAGGCTAACACAGGAGGACTATGGCTGACAAAGTTTGCAGATGACTGCAAACTGGGAGCCATAATCGACTCGCTGGCTGACACAAGCATCCTCCAAAAAGGTCTCACAGAGACGGATAACTGGTGCCAGAGCCATGGCCTAAAGCTAAATGCCAAAAAGTGCATAGTCATCCCCTTTGGGAAAAACAAAGTGCCCACAAATTACCACATAGGTGGTAATCCATTATGTACGGAAGAAGTAATTAGGGATTTGGGGACCCAAGTAGATTGCAATCTCTCCTTTGACAATCACATTGCCAAAGTGGTTAGAAGGACATTCTATATAGCCCACCTTATCACAAAGGGGTTCACATCTAGATCAAGAGAGGTCATTGTGCCCCTCTACTCATCACTCATCAGGCCCATAATTGAATACAATGCCCCATTTGGGATGTACCTTACCCGACACCTTCTACAACTAGAAAGACCCCAAAATTACCTCACCAAGAGGATCAAGGGACTCAAACAGATGCCCTATGCAGTTAGGCTAAAGAAACTCCAGCTCTACTCAGTTGCTTACCACCTACTCAGAGGTGATCTGTGCCTGAAGTATAAAGCCATGTCCAACCCAGAATTAATGGACATGCTCCACCTCAAGAAATCCAAATCCATCAGAACTACATGCTCCAGTGACTTAAACCTCAGCACAGAAATAAATAGAACATGCTGGAGGGACAGATTCATATCCCAGAGGCACCTTCACTCTGGAACAAAATCCCAATCCATGTCAGACAGAGCCCCTCAATGACCCTCTTCAAGAAGAATCTTGACGTTTGGATGGGAGATCGTAAATTTACCCCTGGGATCTCTTCTGTGTCACTGCTAGACAGAGGCACGGTAAACTAACCTTAAATGGGCTATCTTCTGTAACCTACTATACAGAGGCACAGTCAACTAATCTAAGAAGGGTGGTGAAAGCCAAACACACTCTGGCTAGGCTTGTAAATGCCCTAGGGCAGATAGCCTAGTATCAACCTATGAACCTATGAACCTATGAAAATGCAAGGAAGAGAAAGAGAAATGCAAAAACTTCCTGAAAAGGGGATGAATTGGGATGTGGAGATAAGCATCATTGAGGTCCACAGAGAACAAGAAAGCCTGGGGTGTGAGGGAGAAGAAATAAGGTTTGAAGGAACAACATTCAAAAGGAAGGGACCTTCAGAAAGGTGTTGAGCTGAGAAGGTCCAGAAAGATCTCCAGATGCCTACCTTTCTGGAAACCAGACACATTCTTGAATAAAACCCCTTCCCTTCCTGGGAAGGAGGCACATCTTGAATAGTACCTTGTGCCAAAAGGCCCTGAAGCAGTTCTGGGAAGAAAATAAGTTGTTCCTGAGAACATTGAGGAATGTCCAGAAAAGGAGGAAGGGATTTCCATAAAATGAAGTATCCCTGAGGGATGAAGGACCCTTAGCAAACTGGGAAAGGATTGGTAAAGACAAAGGTATAAGCGAACCTGACTTAAGGAATGGGGAAGCAAACTGTCAGATAGAACCTGGCGTATCATGAAAAGGTAGCTTCTGTTGGGAAGGATTCTGAGCACACTTAGCAGGAGGAACCCACCTAGAACCCTTCTTACCTTTGAGAGGAGGGTAGGGTTGACTTCAAATAAAGGCATATTTGAATGAATAATTACTCTAGAACTTAGGGATAGGAGACACAAAAATATGCTTCAATTCCTGTAAGACCTTACCTTTATCATGAGGGGACTTAAAAAGCTCACCAGCAGTAGAACCAAATAGTTTCTTATCATCAAGAGAAACACCCAACAGTTTAGTTTGGGCATCAGTGTAGCAAGCAGTTGCTATGGTTAATAATCTGTATGAAGTGCTACAGCATCCTGTTTTCAGTTAAAAAAAGATATTTCCTACTTTTAAAAAGTAGCAACAAGCAATTGCTACAGTGTAGGTCACATTCAGAATGCTACAGTACTCAAGTCTAACCACAAATGTAAAAGCTGATATGCATTAAAGATTGACTGGGATCAGCTGATCTAATCCAATTTGTACTTGGGGTAGTTGCCTCCTTCACTTCACCCTATGTATGCTGTCTTGAATATTTTGGAGCAGCCCATCTGTGTTCCTCCCAGGTCATGGAGCAATCATCCTCTTCTCTTCCAGAGAAATTGTCACAGGATCAGAGAGGTGGCACCAGTTCTGTAGGAGTACACTGGCATTTGGTAGACTGGCAAGCCTCACAGACCATGGGCAATAGGGCTTTGCCAAGGATGTAGTCAAGCAGGTAGTGGAGAGATGTGTTCAGTCAGCCCAGGATGCCCTTTACTGGGATGAAGACTCACTTCCCCAGTCAGTGAAAACCACCACACCATCTCAGACCTACACTCCCTCAGCATTGGAGTCCCCCATTGCAACACCATCAGGCAGTGGAAACATTTGAGGTCCTGTGGACCGAGGTTCCTTTTGATCTTAACTCCCGTTCACCTACTCTATCTTTCCTAATCCTCTGTCCTAAACCCTTTCACCTTCTTCCACACAAGCTACTGTCATATTAAAAAAAATGAAAAAATGCAGGATTTATGTCTCACCAAATACCCTCCCCACAAAAATCTTCTGTTCCCTCCCTTCTCCAGCACAGCCCTCTTGATGTTTTCCTTCTGAGTTTTTCTCTTTGTTACACCTTCCTCTTTTCAATCTTTCCCCCTTATGAAAACAACAAGGTGTCCACATAAAGATACCCCACCATAAAACAAATAAACCCCTTTATATTAGTAAAATCTGCACTATCTGGCAGTTTTCTTAACTACTTCAAGAGTAGCTGCACATAGCAGCATTCATCTACAATATCCAAAAATGTAGGAAACTATATGAACAATACCATTTTCACATAGCATTTCACATGTACTTAAGGATTAATTCCATCAACTTTATACTTTTGTTGCAAGTAGATGTGTTTTTTTTTTAAATACCTTCACTTTTCTTAAGCCCAGATAATCTGTGCGTAGTATATTTGCATACAGGCGTAGCAACACTCTTCACAGATAACTGCTAAATAAGTGCAAACCTCAGGACTATACCACACTTTTAATATCAATAGTAGCAAAACATGCTCATCAGACATTTGTACAACTTATGAATCTCTCACAAATTTGGTGTTTTTATATAAGCAGGCATTAACTGAAATTATTGCTTATAAATCTTAATCAGTAAGAAACAAATTGAATGCATGGCAATGGGATTTTTCAAGACTCTTATTATATATGGAAGACCATATATTGCAGCAATAAAAGTATTTAGTGTATATGAAAACATTAACTGTTCAAGCATTCAAGTGTAAACAATCTTTTAATTAATCAACAGATTCTCTTATAAATCTCAAATTAGAACTGCCCCAGTTCATTTAATTCCATGCAGAAAAGTTTGTTTAAATAACAATCACATGTACTAATTTCTGTATATAATTCATAAGCTAAATTTATTAAATCAGTATCAGCACCAAGGTATTAAGCTAAATTTATTAAATCAGTATCAGCACCAAGGTATTAAGCTAAATTTATTAAATCAGTATCAGCACCAAGGTATTAAGTCCATGATGTCTGCTAATAATTTTTCAGTATTATTAAGAAGGACCTCCTGTGGACTTGATCATATTTTTTAACAGCTTGGTCTTAAAGGAGAGAAATGGGTCCATTCGCATCACAGTATTAGAAACCCAAAATACTTTGAGAAATTAAAAAAAGAAATGTTTTTGGTCTACAGATTAAACCCCCAAAGTATCAATGCTTTTCAGATTAAGGACATGCTATATCTTGCTATCAAACATGTGGCAATTTATTTTCATATAAAATGTTAAGTGATAAGTGAGATTCACTGCAAATCATCCCTACCGAAAAGCTCACATCACATTTCTCCAGCCAAAAATGCTCAGAAATTACAACTTCAGTATGTGCACTCGCAGGATGTGTGTACATAAACTGATCAGTTTATGTCTGAGTATTACAAAAATGATAATTTCTTTTCAGTGACCAGTCCCAGCACCCAGAATGTGTGTGGTACAAGGTGCTTTACCCTTCCCCAACTTTATTACTTTTATTATTCTCTTTTCATACTCTTCTGCCTGCCCATGACATATAATAATAATAATAATAATAATAATAATAATAATAGCCATTTGTTAATTAAGTAGCCCAACTGGACACACAGTCCCTTTTCAGGGGTAACCTAAGAGTAATGCCTGGTTAAGTGACTTAACCCTTTTTGCCATCTACCAGATCTGGCCCATTCCTTCCTCATGAGGATAAGACCCATTACTGGCCAATTTGTTCCCCTTTGAGGTAACAGCCATTTAGGGGGCTATCACTAGGAGCTCTTAACAACCCTCAGCAGCTTCTGAGAGATGCTCTAGCAGCCATTCTTTGGAGTATAAGCCCAGAAGGTTCTCCACATGACTGCTCCCTGACCGATACAGCTGTGCCATGGCAGTATGTCCCTCTGGCACAGACTTCCTATTGATGGTCATCTAGGTAACCAACCACGTTGATGCCTTCCCTCCAGAACTGGCAAGCTGTGCCCCACTTCCTCCTACACTGTTCCCTCCAACGCCCATGCCAGCTAATGAAACTACTGTCTTTTGGGTCACATTTATGGTTTTATCCTTCTGTACCCTAAGTGTGCAGAATTATATTATTCCCGCTACAGTATAACCTCCTCTTGTTGAAGGCATAATCACTGACTAACAAAACAATGCATTTTACTTTTTTCTCCAGCACTTGCTAATCACTGAATATATAAATTTCATATGCAATGAAATTCTGAACCAAAGTCAGCTTGAGTGCACAAACTCAAGGAAATTTGGCTGGGGCTTCAGAGATCAAGCAAGTGAGAATAAGATCTAACTGTTTGTAAAATAAGGAAACATAAGCAAATCTGATAGCAACAATTTGGGCAGATTATTACTGAAAGATTATCTGCCTAATTTTACCCTCTGAATGTTTATTAGCATAATTAAAACTATTATCTAAAATGATTATTAATCTGGTTTTCTCTTTGTGTATTTCCAGTGGAATCGCTAGATATAATTTTATTTGTGACTTCCTTTAATCATTACTTTTAACAAATTGCATCCATTTTACTACTTTTTAACATTATAAAAAACACTTTGAATAATACTTGCCTCCTTTTAACCTACTAGTAATATTAAAAGGATGTTTTAATAGTCATATACTTTTCTCAATTTACTATTAAGAGTTATTTTAGATTTTTAAATTAGCCTGTTTTCAATTTATTTTTAAAACAAAGTTCACACTTTTTAGGCCTGCAGTTACTTTGCTGTGTGTGGGCTTTTCCTATGAGAAAAAAAAAATGAAATATGACGAGCAAAAAATATATAAGACCCAAAATAAATATTCCTAAAGAATGTAAGGAAAGATAACAGAAGTCTGGCACTCCTTTTCTCCCACTCAGCAGGATTGTTCAGTTTCTCCAGGCCATGCTTTTCAGTAAGAAGGTAGAGGTAGAAATGCTCCCAAAGGCTGACACAACACAATTCTTAAGAGATTTCCAATCATAAAGAAAACAATTACTAGCAATGCACTCCCGAGTTTTCTTTTAGTACCAGTAGTTGAAATACATTGTGATTACATTATGGTTTATCGCTCCATGTTACCCTACTCCTGAAGTTTAAATGACATAGCCCCATAAATTTATTTTGAATGTTCCACAGCATTACATGTAACAATCTTGAAGTGCTTGAAAATTGACTTAAATGCATTTCACAACCTTTATCCGTTTTTATCTCCTTTCCTCCAAGTACAATGGTGATAAAACATCTAGAAGTTGAAAAATGACCCGGCGGCACATAGAATTCTTTCATTACATTTTCTTCAACTTATACAGCCTGTTTTAATGCATACAGATGTTAGGGATACAAAGTTTTGTTGCCATAATGTGTTACCTCAATGGTTGGCTTTTGAATATGCTGTTATGACTTGGTATGTTTTGATCAAATTTCTCTAAAAACGTGTACTTATTAAGTACTGAAAGATTTAAAGGAAACTGAACAGCAGAAAAATATCACGAAAGGAAGAAACCCCACTGTACAGTTTAATTATTTATTTGTGACAATTCAAGGTTAATTAGATAGTAAAGACAACAACCCTCAGATGAACTATTTGTAGTCAGTAGGTATACTTTAAAGATTATTTGCGATAATAGTAATAATAATAATAATAGAATGAAAAGGAGTGTTACTACCAAAGAAATAAAACTGTTGTTTCAATTTTCTCCATTAAATGTATTCCACTACAATACTTACAAAAATCTGTTTTCAGAATTCTCACATCTACCTGTTGCTTATTTTTGTCAGTTTTGCCATCATATATTGAGTTATGGTGAAGCATGCCACCCTTTATGATTTTCTTCACTAAAGTGTGCTTTTCAGCTGCGCTAAAATGTGGACACAATAATGCTGTCATTCTTCCTGCCTCAGTATAAACTTGGTAATTTCATACATTTATCTCAATAATGCAAATAAAGTTATTAATCAGAGCAAAACATGAATTAAGTCAACACTGCAGATACCAGTGGTTAAATGAATAGCAGTGCAGCTGTGTGTGTGTGTGTGTGTGTGTGTGTGTGTGTGTGTGTGTGTGTGTGTGTGTGTGTGTGTGTGTGTATGTGTGTGTCAGAATATGGCACATTTAGATCCTTTTGAAATAGCTAGGGGACTGAATAGACACGGTAACAGCTGATTCACATTTAGCAGAGTTTTTTCTCCTTTACAGCTAGTTACCAAACCAGAGAAGGGTAGCAAGAGTAGTACAAAGATTGGCCATCCCCTTTAACAAGAAAAGATGATTTGCCACATTGAAAGCCTTGGGCATATGAATGAGAAGGGAAGCAGGATCAACCTAGTGCTTGGACATACAAAACTGGATTGAAGAGCAGCATGAGTTCCAATGACCATACTGGGGCCTATAATCGTGTAGGAAGTCTGAGCATATGTTACCATTTAATGAGAATGAATAACTTCATGGGTTTTAGTGGGAACATAACAGCATGATACAAAGGAAGTTCTTGTTTTCTGTTGGCTTCTCATCTATTCAGATATATAGGAACAAACTACTTCCAGAGGCCAGATGCTTGACTTACAGTAGGACTGTTTATAGTCCATCAAGCAAGTACACTGACAGTGAACCTGCTGATAACATGACTTTTGGCAATCACTGTCGCTGATGTTTGACATAGCATTTACCAGCAAGGATAGCTGTGCTCTGTGATTTCACCTCCCCTGACATGCAGGCAGTATGCAGTTAGTTACCTTAGTGTTGGGGATAAAGAGCAGAGCTCTCTGCATAAGGGGTTAGTTAGGCTGTATCCTCTAGAAATACAGAATGGTTACTGTCTTTCTGTGTTGAGATCACTTATAGTTTGCAGTACTAGCTTCACTGTGCTATGTGTTAGAACAATGATTGACAGCTGTCATTGTCATATATGTCTTCCAATTTTATAGCAGCTAACAAGTATCACCATGCCACTTAATTTAGTGCTTTAAACAACATACATTTGTTTATAGCAGCTAGCAAGTATCACCATGCGACTTAATTAAGTGCTTTAAACAACATCATTTGTTTATAGCAGCTAACAAGTATCACCATGCTACTTAACTAAGTGCTTTAAACAACATAAACGTGTTTATAGCAGCTAACAAGTATCACCATGCTACTTAACTAAGTGCTTTAAACAACATACACTTGTTTATAGCAGCAAACAAGTATCACCATGCTACTTAACTAAGTGCTTTAAACAACATAAACTTGTTTATAGCAGCTAACAAGTATCACCATGCTACTTAACTAAGTGCTTTAAACAAAATAAATATGTTTATAGCAGCTAACAAGTATCACCATGCTACTTAACTAAGTGCTTTAAACAACATAAACTTGTTTATAGCAGCTAACAAGTATCACCATGCTACTTAACTAAGTGCTTTAAACAACATAAACTTGTTTATAGCAGCTAACAAGTATCACCATGCTACTTAACTAAGTGCTTTAAACAAAATAAATATGTTTATAGCAGCTAACAAGTATCACCATGCTACTTAACTAAGTGCTTTAAACAACATAAATCTGTTTATAGCAGCTAACAAGTATCACCATGCTACTCAACTAAGTGCTTTAAACAACATAAATCTGTTTATAGCAGCTAACAAGTATCACCATGCTACTTAACTAAGTGCTTTAAATAACATAAATCTGTTTATAGCAGCTAACACGTATCACCGTGCTACTTAATTAAGTGCTTTAAACAACATAAATCTGTTTATAGCAGCTAACAAATATCACCGTGCTACTTAACTAAGTGCTTTAAACAACATAAACTTGTTTATAGCAGCTAACAAGTATCACCATGCTACTTAACTAAGTGCTTTAAACAACATAAACTTGTTTATAGCAGCTAACAAGTATCACCATGCTACTTAACTAAGTGCTTTAAACAACATAAATCTGTTTATAGCAGCTAACAATTATCATCATGCTACTTAACTAAGTGCTTTAAACAACATAAATCTGTTTATAGCAGCTAACAATTATCATCATGCTACTTAACTAAGTGCTTTAAACAACATAAATATGTTTATAGCAGCTAACAAGTATCACCATGCTACTTAACTAAGTGCTTTAAACAACTTAATCCGTTTATAGCAGCTAACAAGTATCACCATGCTACTTAACTAAGTGCTTTAAACAACATAAATCTGTTTATAGCAGCTAACAAGTATTACCATGCTACTTAACTAAGTGCTTTAAACAACATAAACTTGTTTATAGCAGCTAACAAGTATCACCATGCTACTTAACTAAGTGCTTTAAACAACATAATATGTTTATAGCAGCTAACAAGTATCACCATGCTACTTAACTAAGATGTTTTAAATAACATAAATCTGTTAGTTTCTAGAAACAAATTATCTCCAAGTAATGCTTGTTTCTGTGCTGTTCTTCTTTATTAGTGATCATAAACCTTACAGATGTGGCCTTAACTGTAGTGAGATCTTAGTATTGACCATTCTTACTGACAGATGCTTGATTTAGTGATACTACTGAAGAAACTCTTGAGGAAATTACCTACAGAAAAATATAAATCTAGAAAACATATGTCTTTGAACCCAGAAATTTGCATGTGACAGCAACTAAAAATAAGATAGAGATAGAAATGCAGATAGATTTAGAGATAGAGAGAAATAGAACGTAGTTTCTGAGGATCACTGAGACCCTGGACATCAGTGAAGCCAATAATACCATGGCACAGGCTTCAATAAGAACTAATACTGCATCACTGTTCATGGCCGACAGTGCAGCAGCAAGCTTAGTGGTAAAACAATGAGAACACACCACTTTAATTAAACCAGAATATACCTGCACACACTTTTACAGAAATATTAACACGGAAATGACTTTTTGTATGAAGCACAGGTCACTGGAATCTGAAAAATGCTTACTTTTTAAGAATGGCGTCCTACTAAAATATTTCTACAGAATAGCTTGGAAAGTCATCATATGCTACATTTTTTGTCTGTAGCTTAATACTCTATATTAGGAAATGTTTACTCAAGGAGACACCATGTAATGCCAGCTGAAGATAACACCTTCTGTTGAAAGGAGGAGCAGATTGCAGGGACACATATGGCTGGCTTACAACAGCTGAACTAAACTTTAGCTTTTTTTTTTCTAATTAACATCAAAACACAAACACACACACACACATATGCATGCACACATACTCACACACAAACTCACACATGCATACATAAAATCAAGTGCAGAAACTTCAAATAACTTGTTCTGTGAAGTGACAATTAGAAATTATCTGTTTTAGTCTATGTTGATCTTTGGAGCCATTATAGGGGATAAATCAGTTGGCACAAAAGCACTTAGCTCATTTGGCTCATTCCTTCAACCAAAGCCCTTTCTTTGTTTCAGTGAGCCAAATGCAGCCAGTTGCCCTCCACAGCTTCCTTCCTGCCAAATAATGTATCATTCACTCTGTTTATCTATGCTTCCTTAAAACACACCACACTTCTGCTGTCCGTCTGATCCTGGCAATTAAAATTCCATCTGTATCCAAAACATTCCATCTGAACCTTCAAACTTCTGGAATTTTTACTTTAGGATCTCTTAGTGCATATATCTTTGACATTAAGTGCAGGCTCAATACATTTAGGATCTCTTAGTGCATATATCTTTGACATTAAGTGCAGGCTCAATACATTTAGGTGCAGGCTCAATACATTTAGTTACTGTCATTTTTACCATTCTTTCTGTTTTCGTAGAAGGCAATGCTTACAAAAAGAGAAATAGTGACACCTTCTGCTTTTCTTTGCTGGGATTCCAGTTCCCAATCATCTCAGGATGCCAGTGCTCTGATACATTCCTTTGTATATTTTGAGACCTGTGCATAAAGTGCTCTCAAGATCATCTTTTTGTGCACATTACGTCCAGCTATTCCATCTGAATTTTTATACTTTGAATAAGGTTCAACTTCTTTTTAATCAATGTCTTACTTCTTGCTGTATTCCACTCCTTCTGCTTCACATCACTGCTGCGCATTTCGACATTGTACCATTGATCTTTAATTCCAAATCCTCCTTAAGTAATCCATATCACTTAATGTGAAAAAAATGCTTTATATCATCATCCCCAAATTACCGTCACTTTCTATCCCTTTCTCCTCAATTTGTGTTCCTCTTTATTTCTCAGCCTCTTACCATCATCCAATAAGGATTCCAAAATTTTTGCTTTCTGTAATTCTCTTAAGTTAGTCTTATGTTACTTAAATGGTCTGCCACGTGCCTATCTTTATGTTACTTAAATGGTCTGCCACGTGCCTATCTCTGTAATTCTCTTAAGTTAATCTTATGTTACTTAAATGGTCTGCCACATGCCTATCTCTATGTTACTCAAATGGTCTGCCACGTGCCTATCTCTATGTTACTTAAATGGTCTGCCACATGCCTATCTCTATGTTACTCAAATGGTCTGCCACGTGCCTATCTCTATGTTACTTAAATGGTCTGCCACATGCCTATCTCTATTTTGCTTTCCACAGTTTCCTTTTTTTCTATTTCTTTTTCCTACACTCATGCCTGCTGACCATATAGCCCTGATGCCTTTATCATGTTCCTCTGTTCTCCAACACTCAAGTAAGAGACATTCATGCTGCAGCAGTCACCTAGGTAACAATGAGGTGGTTTCCTTCTTTTTTTTTTTTTTTTATTGCAAAACCATAAAAAATTGAAATCCATAATCAAAGAATGAAAGCAATGCAATCCATATCGGTAAAAATGTTTATATAAACCCAATATACAATAAACTAAAATATGTCAGAAGGGAATAATTACTCAAGCACTCATTCACAGATATTTATTATTGCTTGTCATATATTTACTAAATGACCTCCTGTCTGCTTTACAGTATACCTGGCAGGTCTATATTATTTAATTGAAGGCTCACTTCAGTGAACCATACCATTCATCAAACAAAACCTGTCAAACCTTCACTTGAATGTTCATATTAGAGAAGGATTTACACAGAGAAAGGAACTAGTTAGCCAACATAAGGAGATTTGCACTTTACCACACTGTAGTCCAATCTTGGAGTTGGTATATATAGTTGGGGGATGGGGGCACAGCCCCCCACCTGGGTGGTTTTAAAATACTCCAGGACTAAATAACTATGAGAAAATGTTGGGCAAGTAGTTACTTTCCCCATGTAACACATTCACTAAAGTGAACATTTAGTGAAGTGACCATTCAATGTTTTTTGTTCGATGAATGGATTCATTGAAGTGAACCTTCGATAAACTAATACAGACCCCACCTGGCAGTGCCAGTTAATTTTTCTAGATATAAGGAGTCCAATAATCTTTTACCAACATAGTTCACACATTAACCCAGTCTACCACAATCATGTCCAAGTTCTGAGATTCCAAAAGGGAAGCAATTTACAACATAAATATTATCACCAGATGAACAACCATTAACCTATAACAATAGCAACACTGATCAAACTCTTAGAAAGTCTTAGTCAGACAGTAAGTCAAAGTAGGAGCATATCTCTGATAGAAGGCCTTCTGAACCAGCTTAGCTCTATAAATATATATATATATATATATATATATATATATATATATATATATATCCATAAGGGCTGTGGGCTTCTGACAGAAAATAGTTTTCAGTCTTAGAAGGAGAGGACTACTAGCAATCAAACATGAACATCGGTTGATGCTCATATATCCTGGGACAATGAAAGAGAAATCTGCAAATCCATCTGCAACCTAGAATTCCTAGACACAATAACATGGACCCCTGCTAACCACTCCTGTTGGAACAGTTGCTTCCTTGTATTTAAGAACTGTGGTTAATGGATGATTATAAATGTGTGAAGCTTTGAACGACTTTCTTATTTACTACCTACTAAGACTATTCATCCAAACCAGTCTTTCAGAAAATGACGGGTTTTCTTTTAATTATGTCTAGTAGAGATTTGGCTATTGCATGCCTTAGTTATAAACATTTTCATAAATCTCTTTGCAGTGCCCAAATATCTCTTTTAAATGCTCAAAGAATGTTAAAATGTCCACATATCATATTGCTGGGTACGAGTGGAAGTAAAGAACCATAAATACTCCAGATGAGATAGAACCAAAATATAGCTAAATACCTCAGAGATTAAAAACATGCAAATACTGGGGAATATATCATTCACAATATAAACACAGTCAATATAAGAACCATGCAATGAGTATAGTAACATTTTCAAAAAATACACATATAAAACCATCAAATGCAGTTAAGCATGTACCTAAGGGACTCTGTAGATGGAAATACCCTAGAGAGTTAATTGAGGGTTCTAAGTTACACAAGGAGCTTATAGACTTGTTTGATTTATATTTTTGTGAGTTAATGGAACTTTTGATGAAATATAATCAACGAGCAATGAATATTACCAGACTTGACCATGCTATGACTAATACAACAGCGTTTTTGAAAAGGTAGAGAAAATGTGTGCTAATATTAAGACTAGAAAAAGAGAAGAAATGTGAAAGAGATATGGTTGATTATGCTAAATAACATTAGCAGTCATATCTGAGAACTTAGATTGTTAAGTAAGTCCTGAATTGCCCTTGGAACAAGGTGATAGTAATGTCCCTTTACAATCCCCCGTGCTCATAGAATTTTGAATCAAAAAATCAAATTGACTTGAATGTCTATCTTCAGTCGGGGGTGGTTCAATTCAATGAACAATTACCCATAGAAGAATCAGAGAAAAAATTATAGGAATTATTTTTTATTCAAAAAGATGTGTGAATTTGATCTAAGGTGGATGCTATCACAAAGACCCAAGTGTATCTTGGTACAACATCACACAATTTGAATAGTCATTGATGAATAATTTATGTTCCAATGGGGACTTGAAAATTATGAAGCTTGATAAGGGGTGGGTGAGGGTTGTGGCGATGAGCAAAAATGATTATATTAACAAAATGAGTATACTACGTTTTGTTGCTTCTTATGATGAAGTGTCTAAGAATATTATTAATATTGCCTATAACTATCTAAATGTTAAATGATTTTTTTTTGCAGGATCAAATAATCAGAGATGTTTTGCTTTTCTCAAAGAGGACCAACCACTGCTTCTAAGTATTTCAGGATCCCCACAATCCATAAATGTTTGATTGACCCACCTCTGTGCCCTATGTTTAGTGTGGGTAAGTCTAAAATTTGACTCACCCTTTAGCTAAATTTATTGATATTAAATCAAAAGATGTGTTGGGACAACTTGCATATTTATTCAAAGAGTCTTGGGATTTTTTGACCAAGTTAAAGGTTGTAGTTTTAGTGATGATGTGGTCTTTATTAATGCTGTTGTTAAAGACCTTTTTATTATCATTCCTCATGACATTGAGTTAGGCTGACTCCATGACTTTTTGTTGGAATCTACTAGCTTAATCGACTGTAAAGTTAATGTTTTGGTTACCTTAATGGAATTGGCTTTACAAAATAATTTAATTTCTTTTGAAGGAAAGCATTATAACCAGTAGAAGGAGGTGGCCATGGGCACTGCCTGTCCCCTGGTGTTGGCAAACACAGTCATGGCACAATGGAAGAAAAAATATCTTTTCAGCAGTCCCTTTGTTAGATCATGGATGCCATTTGTAATATGTAGAGGGATACCAATTACAGATTAATTGAATTTCTGGCATGCATTAATTCCACCATAGCATTTTTAAAATTTACACGTTGTGAGTTTGAAAAGAATTAGCTATTTTGACATTGATTGGTCCAAAGATATTATGAATCACAGGTCTATGTCCAATATTTATAGAAACCCACTTATTCTAATTTCTTTTTCTGTTACACTACTTGCCATCTTCCCCATCATAACAGGGCTATTGTTAAGAGTTAACAAGTTAATTTGGCTAGAATGGTTTCAGAATCTGACAATTTGTTAGTGGAATGTGACAAGTTAGCCTACATGTTTTTTTAGAGGATATCCTAAGGCTGTTGTCAAATGCATATTGGATGAGGTGGTCCATAAAATAGAAGTGGGTGATTGCTGTCCCTTGTTAAGGGAGTTTGAAAATAGTATTTTTGAGGTTAGCAATGACAAAAAAAGTTTATTCCAACTCCATAGTCATTACTTATAGTGTTGGTCAGTGGAGTATACAACATATAATTGAGAGGAACTGGTGATATTTTAGCAATAACGGTTACTAGCAATATGACAAGTGTCAAGCCATAAAATGTTTACAGAAGGAGTAAGACTTTAAAAAATTACATTGCGAGCCAAGAGTATGAAAAGATGCATACCTCAGGCAAACAATGGGGTACCTTTAGATGTGGGAATTGTTCCCAGTGTAGTTATTTATTTATTGAACTGGGAGGTGGCAGTTATGAATGGTAAAGTTGTTCATGCCAAACATTATTTCTCTTGTAATTTCAAGGGTATGTCCTATTTTATATAGGTAAGACCATGAGGAAGCATATTTATGAACATGTAGATAGCATCAAGCATGGTAAAACTATCAATGCTCTGAATAAAAATATAAATAAAATTGCTTCCCATTAATTCCTGTTTTCTGGGATGGATAAACTTGATCTGAACTCATGGGGTAGACCTTGGAGTGAATTAACTAAATACAGGGAACCTTGATAGCAACTGAAATTAAATGCCATAATTATACAGGCTTGAATGGTATGTTGTCCATATATTGCATTCAGAAATTAGAGTCCCATGTTATTTAAGGTCAGTTATAGGGATGTTTTTCTCTACGTACTTGATGATCTTATATAGGTATTAAACATTTTGTTATACTTATTGCATGGGTTTTATACAGGCTGTTTTTATATTGTGAATGATATGTCCCCCAGTATTTACACATTTTTAGCAACTGTTTCTACAAATTATTCATTGTTGCATTACATGACTTTAAAATATATCTATATATATATATTTTGTAACTTTTATTCTGTTGTAGAGGTTTATAATGAGTGCAGGAGGTTTTCAGCTTTTCATTCATTATTATATATGCTTATCAATGTTTTATGATTGGTGTTTTTTAGTCACATGTCCATTGTTGTAATTATTATATATATGGTTTAGGAAGTTGTTAAATTGCTCTGATGAAGTCCTGGCTTTTTAGGGAAGAAAGCACTTAATGATTTATTTTCAATGTTTTTATTTTAATATGTGTGCTCATGTGCTGTTCCAGCGAGACTCTAAGACATTTAGGTTCATAGGTTCATAGGTTCATACTAGGCTATCTTCCCTAGGGCATTTATAAGCCTAGCCAGAATGTGTTTGGCTTTCGCCACCCATTTTAAATTTATTTTGCTATGCCCTTTTTCGAGGTTAGTATACTGTGCCTCTGTCTAATAGTGACACAGAAGTGATACCCGGGATAAACCTACGATCTCCCATCCACTCATCAAGATTCCTCTTGAAGAGAGTCAATGAGGGACTCTGCCTAACCTGGACTGGGATTTTATTCCAGAGTGAAGGGAGCCTCTGGGTTATGAATCTGTCCCTCCAGCATGTCCTATTTATTTCAGTGCTGAGGTTCAAGTCTCTCGGCGTAGCTCAATGGGATTTGGATTTTCTGAGGTGCAGCATGTCCATTAATTCCGGGTTGGACATGGCTTTATACGTCAGGCACAGATCGCCTCTGAACAGGCGGTATGCCACTGAGTAGAGCTGGAGTTTCTTTAACCGGGCAGCATATGGCATCTGTTTGAGCCCTTTGATCCTCTTGGTGAGGTACTTTTGGGGTCTTTCCAGTTGCTGCAGGTGTCTGGTAAGGTACATCCCAAAAGGGGCATTGTACTCAATTATGGGCCTGATGAGGGATGAGTAAAGAGGCACGATGACCTCACCTGATATAGATGTGAATCCCTTCATGATTAGGTGGGCTATATAAAATGTTTTTCTAACCACTTTGGCTACGTGGTTGTCAAATGAGAGATTGCTATCAACTTGGGTCCCCAGGTCCCTAATTACTTCTTCTGTACTTAATGGATTACCACCTATGTGGTAATTTGTGGGCACTTTGTTTTTGCCAAAGGGGATGACTATACATTTTTTGGCATTTAGCTTGAGGCCATGGCTCTGGCACCAGTTGTCTGTTTCTATGAGGCCCTTTTGGAGGATGCTTGTGTCGGCTGGAGAGTCGATTATGGCGCCCAGTTTGCAGTCATCTGCGAACTTGGTCAGCCACAGTCCTTCCATGTTGGCTTGTACCTCCGAGAAATATATACCAAACAAGAGAGGTCCCAGGACTGAGCCTTGTGGGACACCACTTGTAACTGGTTTGGAGTCTGACATGGCTCCAGCAATTCTAACCATGTGGGTTCTGTCCTTGAGCCAGTTTGCAATCCATCTAGTGACAGGTCCAGTATGTTTTCTCCTCTTGTGGGAGTGGTAACAAGTTGTTCCATAGCATTTGAGTTTATAAATTCTAGGAGCCTTTGGGCTAGGGTGTTGGAGCTAGAGTAATGCTCCCAGTCCATGTTTGGGTAGTTGAAGTCGCCCAATATAATGGTGTTTGGAGAGACCTTCATATTTTCCAGTGTTCTCAGGAAGGCCGAGTGGGATTCCTGGGTTTGGGAGGGTGGTCTGTAGCAGGCTATAAACTGGAAGGCAGTTTTACCCACTGTTAGTTGCACATGGATAGTCTCTGATGCTTCGTGCTTTGCCACCAACCTGGAGGTGTGGGGATCTTTGATGAATATCGATACTCCCCCTCCTTTTGTGGTTCGGTCCATGTTTTGGGGCCGAAAAGCATGGTATGAGGTATAACCTGGTAGTGCTGGGGTGCTCTCGGGAGCCCTGAACCAGGTTTCTGTTACTGCACAGATATCGATGTTCTCCATGCTAAGGAGAGTTTCGAGTGCGTGCATCTTGAGGTTTAGACTTCTGGCACTGAGTAGCATTACTCTTAGTTTCTTATCCCTTGTGATAACCATGGAAGAATGGAAATACCTTTAGCATCTCAATCAATCCAACATAAAAGCATTACTCTAACTTTTAAGGATGGATGTCCTCATAGCAGTGCCTAGAAAGGGCCTGCAAGAGGACGATTGCTCTGTTTAAACAATAACATGATTGGACTATGAGTCATATCTATGAAACCCCATGCACTAAGAGGAGATCAGCTTCTTTTTTTTTATTTTTTTCGGACACCTTTAATGAATAATCACTTGTGACATAGGCAAATTTACATTTATATAAAAGTCTGTGTGTCTTTCGGCTTTTCCTGGTTCGGGGTCGCCACAGCGGAACTCCGGTCCGCTAATGATTGGTAGAGGATTTTTACGTACTGGGTTACCAGCCCTGATGCACAGCCTTCAACGAAGGCACGCCCCATTCACGTATGCCTCCACACAGAAGACGGTCTAGCTGAGAATCAAATGGGACAACGTCTTGCTATGAGGCGACAACGCTACCGTAGCACCACCACCGCAGTTATACATTCATATAAAAGTAATCAACTATAGTAACATAACAAGCATTATACTTCACATATATTGCTATAAATCATATGACCTAAGCAATATTACATAAATTATTCAATTCTTGCCTTTTTTTTTTACAAGGAACATCTTTATTAAACCATCACTTACTACATAGGCAATTGTACATTTATATAAATGAAAACAAACCACACCGACACAATCCAAGTTGCAAGCATTTTACATCACAAACCATACTGACACACTCCTAGTTGCAAACATTATGCATCACTTATAATTTACCAAATCTTTCTCAATCAAACATTACATAGCTCATTTAAGTCTTGCCGTCTTTTAGACCTTATTCAAGCATTGTTTGTATTGTTCGCACAATTCTCATTTTTTCCCATGTACATTGCTCCTACCCTTTTCTAAAGATCTCATTTCCAGTTGTTTTATCTCTGTTACTATATTTACTATTTCCAGTATAGTTGGTTAAAATTTTGATTTCCATTTTCTAGTAGTTGCTTTTTTGTCAGCTACCATTATTAGACACAGAAAGGCCTTACCATGTCTAGGCAATTCCAATTTTGTATCATAGCTCAGAAAAATCATCTCCCTCGTCAGACCAATCTGCCCACCCAGTATCTCCAACAGTGCATTGATTTTTGGCTGGTAATGTTTACATAGATGTTTTTATACCCCAAGTAGACTTCACAGATTTTTTCCTCAGGCAGGCAGTAAATGTTGGAGATGTGAAGGGGAAGAAAGAGGTAATTGGGAACATATTTTCTGGGAGTGCAGTGCGTTGGCAAACTTTATGGATTCCCTGCTAGGAGATCAGCTTCTTAACATACCACAAAACTCCCAGATGTGAGGAATTCTTGAATTCTGGAATCCAGTCTGGCTCACAATGGAGAAACTTGTACGTTAACTGAAAGGGGTTTCTGCATAGTAATGTGTACCACATAAATTTTGATATTTAGGATTCCTTCCCCAAAATCCAACCTTAGAAATGGTAAACATTTTGTGGGATGAATTCATATGGAACCCCCTGCCCAAATAAAACTTCAGTGTTAATTTGCATAATTTATTCAATCATGGATTAGATGAGTGCAGACCTCTCAAGTACCACTAAATTAGGCTTGATTTCATCCTGCAATATTCTTGTGTCACCTATAATATAAAGAAGGAGGACAAACATATTACATCTCACTGTTTCAAAACTATCTCAGAACATCACAAAAAGTAAATCTCCTGAAGTTAAAGGGCTTTCAGAACACCAAACCAATGTAAAAAAGCAAAAACAGCTGAAAGTCGACCACAGTTGTCTTTATTACATGACAAAGTTTTCGAGTAAAACTCTTCATCAGTATCTAAAACACACGCAGTCTTTCTGAGTTTAAATATCCAGCAGCAGCCAATTAAAATAACATGTTCTGAGCTTATTAAAGCTATTAAAGTGCCCACATAAAAATATATTTGCTTAGCTAAAATGCATCTTATTTATAAGTAAAATGTGCTTCTAATATAAAATACAAGGCATAAATACATAAAACATAAAAACAATTATTTGCCACATTATTTATCTATAAATCATTTTTAGATGTTGTTATGCCTATCTTTCAATATGGGTTTTAAGCTCACAGTATGATTCAGACCAGGGGGACGGTCAGCCCTAAAGTAATTTATCCATCTATACTCATTGAGTTCTGTTTTATTCACCATATCTCCACCATTTGTATTCCTAGATATTACTTGTAAAATTCTGAATTTGAATTTATGCTCTACACCCTTGTTCTCTACATGTTTTGCTAAATCATTAAAACTTTCTTTTTTATATCTGACATATGTGCACTGATTTTATCCTTAAGTTTCTTATTAGTTTTACCAATATAAAAACTTATGCACGCTATACAGTATGCAAAATAAATCACATTTTCTGAAATACAAGTACCCCTTGCATTACATTTAAAATTCTCTCCACTGATTGGGTGCTTAAAAATACTTCTGTACTTGTATCTATAGAACGTACACGATTATAACATGGAGTTGTCCCAGTCTTCCCATGATATTTCACAACTTCTTTTTTACTATTCATTTCTTTAAAACATAACTGTTGTTTCAAGTTCTTTTCTCTTTTGTATGTGAAGCTTGGCTTCTCTCCTACAATCTTACTAATTTCCTGGTTAGAGGCCAATATTATCCAGTTTCTTCTAACTATATATTTTATCAGATCAGTATGTCTATTACATGTTGTAATATAGTTAATACTCCTTCTTTCTTTCCTAAAACGTCTACCAGTAGTATTAACTTCAACTTTTTCAGTTTGTACACTAGTAAAATACGGTTTAGCTATGTCATTTCTCAGAGTTATTACTATATTCTTAGACTTATCAACTAACTTCACATTATAACCTTTATCCAAAAAATCTGATGCCATTATTTCCATTTGATTAACAAATGTATCATCCTTTGTACTCAACCTACTAGCTCACATAAACTGGCTCTTAATAACACCCTCTAACACATGATGTGGGTGCATACTATGATAATGAACATACTTTGCTGCTTGTATCAGCTTCTTATATATAGCTGTACTCATTACATCATTTTCCTTAGAAATAGTTACATCCAAAAAATTAATTATATTTGGTGAACTATTAACATCAAATCTCAAAAATTCAGTTGTTGAATGTAAATATGCAAAAAACTATGTAAATCATTTACTGACCCTTTCCACAAAAGAAAGGTGTTATCTACAAATCGTTTATAAAAAGCAATATTTTTATGCCTAAATTCAGCTGTGGTTCCATTATAAATATATTCTTCCTCCCACCTTGCTAACATAAGGTATGCATAGGTATTAGCAATGGGCGTACCCATTGCTATCCCTTGTCTCTGATGATAGCATTCTTCATTAGAGCTAAAGATGTTATTTTCTAGAACACATTCTATTAATGTTCAATTAAAAATTAATCAGGTTCTTAAATGAATGTGATAATTTAAAGGAAATGTTTATAAAAAGGGGATACCCATTTAATCTAGTGAATGATGTTAAGATTGAAGTAATAAATGTGAAAGGGGGTATTTTTTACCCTTACTTAATTAATATGTAAAGAATGCTAGCAGCATCATTGACAATGTAGTGGATACTAATAATTTAAATGGTGGTCATTCTAATGATTTGACTAGGGTGGAACCTGGAATATATGACAATTTTAACAATGCATTTATAACAACTTTTAATAATTCTAGTAGGAGTATAGTCGATATACTATTTAAGAATTGGATAGTTATGACTATTTAAGAATTGGATAGTTATGGCTAACAACAGGGATATTACAGAATGTGTGGGTGAGAGACCTGTTATAGTTTATAGAAAGAGAAAATGCCTTAAGACCATTTTAGAAACAACTTCAAAGGGCCCATATAATGGAAGTATGAATAAGTGTGGCGCTTTTAACTACTGCCCCTGTATAAAAGAAGGGTCTAGTTTTAATGTTAACAATATAATTGTAAAGTTGAATAAGAAATGTTCTTGTACCACTGAAAAAGTAGTCTATTGTGCCTTCTGTTCTAAATGCCCTTGTTTTTATATTGGAAAAATTGAAAGGAAATTAAAGAACCGTATATATGAACATTTGAGGGACATAAAGAACAGGAAGAATACTAATGCGTTAGCAAAGCATTGTATAGAATTTAATGACCATTCCTTTAAATTCACTACTATTGATGTTTTTGAACTAGACAGACGGGGTTGCCCCTGGTCATTGATTTTAGAGAAGCACGAAGCACTATGGCAGCTCAGAACTAATGCCACACGGTGGATGGTTCTTAATGATTCATTTTCCCTGCCATACTTTTTAAAATTAGATAAACAAAAAAATAGCTGTTGAAGGCACAAACCCCAAACGATGCTCTGTTATTTAAGAATGCCTTTATTAAGCGCTTTTTGTCCAGATAGTGCTTGAACTTCATCATATAAATTCTAAATCAAAATCCACTCTTTAAAATAGTTAATAGCTATGTCATGTGATCGCACTGTGCAAGTTTGCTTCCCCTTAAATTAAAGTGATACACACAATAAAAATGTATTCAAGTACTGAATTTCTTCTAAAAAGTTTGACATTATGAAGTTTCTTCATTCCAACTATATACAACTCACTCTACACTTTATCACAAATACTTAACACATGCACTACTAGTATAAAATATAAAATATTAAAATCAAACACATCTCATTAATTCCAGGGTAATGGCATGCATCCAAATGGACCGGCCATAATAATTCAAGCTTTTCTAAATTCAATGACTGTGCCCCCCCCCCATGTCACAAAATCAGCTGTCACTTGATCAATACATTTAAATTTAAACTGGTCCTTTTCATTTCTTTATTGTGTCTAGTTAAGGCATTCTCCTGTTTCTGCTGGTTAATACTATAGACATGTTGGTAAATTCTGTCCTTTAGCCTCCTATCGGTTTTTCTGATGTAAAATACAGGACAGCTTTGGCAGGTAGCTGGGTACACCACCATTCTTGATGTGCAGTTAAATTTCTTTTTTATGTAGTACTTTCTGTCCCTTATTTTAAATGTTGTGCCTGTCTCCACATGTTTGCAATCGTTGCACATGTTACACTTGGACATCCCTGGTTGCCTAACCTGTTGTGAACAACCTTTACTTAATATGTCTTTAATGTTCCTACCCCTTCTAAAAACAACCTGGGGGACTTCCATAAATGTATTTACCAAAGATGTGCCATTTTTATCTTATATATGTCATGTCTACACTATATGTTGTAATAAATCTGTATCTTACAAGGGATGCTCCAGTGGTTTCTTCTACACCTCCGTTTTCTTCTAATATTGCCAGTTCTAGGTTGGTTCTAAACAATAAAATAGGTGTAAATACACCATTAGATCTTTTTAATTTTACTTCTTCTGTTAGTCGGCTAATCATCTGGTCAGGATACCCTCATTTAAAAACATGTCCCTGAGCTTGTTACATTCTGTCATAAAGTCAGAATCCATTGTTGTCATCCGGGCAGCTCTTACCAGCTGTCCCTTAACCACTGAACATTTTTGGTAATATGGGTGACAACTGGAAAAGTGTAGAAAAGCATTTGAACATGTTTCCTTTCGGAAAATTGTAGCTGTACAACATTGCTGGTTCCTATCTTTTCTCAAATTTACATCTAAGTATGCTATTGCATCCTTATCAAAGTTGTGTGTGAAGTGTAGGAAACTAGCTGTACTATTAAAGTACTGCGTAAGCTGATCGCCTGCATGTTGTCCCCTTTAATAATCATAAAAATATCATCCAAAAACCCGGTATAGAAATATATGGTGTCCTTAATGTGTGGGTTGTTGTTAATAAATTCAAATTCCCAGAGGGCCATAACTAAATTGGAAAAACTTGCACCAACTGGGGAACCTATGGCTACACCATTTTTTTGTAAGTAAAATTCATTGTCAAAGGTAATAAAGTTGTTAGAATGGATAATGTCTAAAATCTCTTCTACTAATGCAATTTCCTCATTTGTAGCTCTCTTTATTCTCAAAATATGGGCTACCCATTCAATCCCTTCAATATGTGGGATCGAAGTGTAATGGTCTCGTACGTCTATAGTCATAAAGTTATAATGTTCTTTATATTCTAACTTATTGATGTTACTTAAAAATGTCCATGATTCCTTACAAATTTGTCCCATGTTGCTAACATATTTTTTCAAAATTGTATCTACCATCTTCGCACATGAATAAGTAATAGAATTATGTGTGTCAACCAAAGGTCGCAGAGGGGGATTTTCTATGCATTTATGTATTTTAGGAATCCCGAATAAAACGGGAATCCCAGGGGCTGGCACAGTTATATAGTTCAATGTGTCTATACTAATCCTTGATTCAATAAACATGTCATTTAAATACATTTTTACTCGAGCATAGGCTGTATGTAACTCATTTCTTGACACTAACATGTATGTATCAATCTGAAGGATTTCTTTCATCCTTCTGTATCCCTTATGTTGAGAATAAAGGGAGCTGCAAGTGAGGAACTGCATTAGTAGAAGTGCTTTTTCCAGTCTTATATTTTACAATACTGCTTTAATACTCCTTTACAATGCAGCTGATATTATTTTTCCCAAAACTCACTCTCTGTCTCTTAGCTTAAATTATTGTTAAATCTTTCCTAAAAGCATAGCAATTTTGGTTTTAAAGAATTGTAATGTCTACTACAATGGTGTCACTTCATGCTATTCCATTGATTGATTACAAATCTGTTGACTTGAAGTTCCACATTTCCAAATATTAGGCATATACAAGATAACCAGCTTTTATCCAAATTTTCCTAAATCCTATATTCTTGGAAATGGATATAAGAACATAAGGTGACATCTTGATATATTTCTAACTTCTGCTTGAATGTAACATTTATCTTATTTGATTAAAGGTATGTTGACATTATTCATTGTTTTAATCTAATTTTTTTTAAAATACAATGTCCCATTATTAATCGAGAGGTATGGTGTAATAGATAGAATTCTAACACCATATATTATAATTTTAGGATATGCTGAACTCTGACAAAGGCATTCTTTTCAGATGCAAAATAAATAAATAATTCCTTTACCTTTTAGGAAAATAAATGAAATTGCAACAATATTTCTGCTTCTAATAAGAACTTTTGTAGCTATATTCTCCTTTGCACAGATTGTGTTCTTCCCCTTTTACAATAGAGTCTAGTATGTATAATGGAAAATTCACATCTGCTTTCTAGTATAAAATTATCATCCTCTTGTGAATAGCATAGAAGAATGAACAAGAGCTGAATGTTACAGAACAATGGTGCATACGTTTAAGCCTTATAAAGCTAAACCCGACTATGAAAAGAGTTATTATGACAGACATTGCACTTTCCAAAGAAATAAGTACCTTTTGTTATGCAGAAGATGTAACATCCCTTTTATTCAGACAGTTTCCTATATCACAAGAGATAGTAATGCTAAATGTTCCTCAGGTACCAGTTCATTTATCTAGTGTAGAAGTAGCAGACTTTGTCCCCATAGAAATGAAGCGGTATGATACGATATTATAAGTCGCATTCCACTTCGTACATTTCAATATCAGAACTTACAGATGAAACACATAGGATTATTGTCAGAACTGAGCATTTTTTTTTCCTGTGGTGCTGTAAGTAAAAAATATTTCACAGGGAAAAGTGACAGCTCTTATATAAGAAACTTCCAGAAGGGAATTAAAACAGAGCTCTTGAAAAGGTTATAATGGCACAGTGTAAAAGCATAATGACTCAAGAAGGCATCCATTTTACTACTGTGTTCATATAAAAGACTTCAAAATATAGGACAGTGTTTTTTCCACTGATTATTGATTTATAGTAAATTTAAATTTAATAAGTCACAAGTACAAGATACCTCATTTCCTATTTTAAGGCAAAGCATGGAATGTCACAGTTATACCAGGTATGAAAGAATCACTGCAACAGCAGTAAGCAATTAGGAGCGTGATTATTACCTGAAAGTTACAAAGCCATAAATGAAATTCCACTCAATGAAGTATCCCAGAAACTAAAAATGCATTTATTTCATAACTGTAATGCGGCTAGGGTGTGCCTGATGTTCCAATATACTGTTATTTATCAGACAGAAAGGAACACAAAATATAGAATAATGCCTTCTGAGCTACATTGTGAAGTCAAGTAACAAATTGCGCATTCATTAATCATACCTTTCAGATGTCCCTGATTTTGCAGATTGTCCCAATTTTGCCTTATATTTTTTGTCCTGTGCCTCATAAAATGTTAGATTTTCTGATAAATCACTGGACACCAAAGTTATCAGAAATAAGTTGACTATTTTATTTAAAAAAATAAATTATTTGTCTGCTACAAAGTAAAGTCATTGCTTTAAAAGTGTCCTTACTAGCAAGGGGATCTATTGCTATTTGGGTTTAAAATGACTGCATCAATGAGATCACATGATCTTTTACTAATAGAAGTTTTTTTCCTGGTTCCTTTGCTGTTATGAATAAAAATATGTATTCAAGTGACATTCTGTAAAAAAAATCTGATTATTTGAATGATGAGGACTGCTGTGTCTTTGGAAAAAGCTGTCAATTCATGTGAAGCAGAGCACCTCTATGACACTCTTCAAAAGGAACCTGGACGAGTAGATTGGACACCATAAATTCTTACTGGGGATAGCTCCCACAGCCCTGCTGGACGTGGGCAGAGTATCATTGGTATTTACTAAATACAATCCTGGGTATTGACTAGAGTGTCACTGGTATTTACTAAATACACTCCTAGGTATTGACTAGAGTATCACTGGTATTTACTAAATACAATCCAAGGTATTGACTAGAGTATAATCGCTATTTACTAAATACAATCCTGGGTATTGACTAGAGTATCATTGGTATTTACTAAATACAATCCTGTGTATTGACTAGAGTATCATTGGTATTTACTAAATACAATCCTGGGTATTGACTAGAGCATCATTGGTGTTTACTAAATACAATCCTGTGTATTGACTAGAGTATCATTGCTATTTCCTAAATACAATCCTGGGTATTGACTAGAGTACCATTGGTATTTCCTAAATACAATCCTGGGTATTGACTAGAGTATCATTGGTATTACATTGGGATGAAATGGCCTCCTGGTCAATAGCCTAGAAATCTCCTATGATCCTAGGAATGCTTTACATGTGTTCATACTTTAAAGCAGTTATCTTGCTTACTATGCAAATACATATGCATCATCACCACTTGCTAGGTGGACAGTACTGAAGTTAGAGTACATAACAGAGTCTCTGCTGCACTTTTTAAATGTAATTTGACATCATTATACTACAGATATTAGATCCAAGATTCATACTGCTATACAGCTTCAGACACTGGTCCCAGATTCCAAGCTGAAGCACACTTATAGCTTGGATACTTTAGTCATAGAAGCCATATATACAAATGCCCTCCTCCCCATAAAATAATTATTTTGGCAAACAGGAACCAACTCCACAATCAATGCACAATATAGTAAGGAATGCAAAAACCTCTCTTTACAGATGGTTGCATTTTCTGTAAATTAAATAAGGTTTGTATCACCCTTTGAAGAAGTATTTCTCTTTGTTTAGATTTTGACAAAATATATTATTCTGACAATACATTCTTATAAACTTGGTTATCTTGTATCATTGAAATATAACCGTAGCAAAAACAATCCCTGAATGCAGAACTGTTCCACTTGGCTCGAACAGACGAGTAACACACTGCAAAATATTCTGCAACTTCTCTTTAATTCCCAACAGAAATACAATACGAAATCTCTCAATACATCCAGGTTTAGCGCTTTCATCTGTGTATACCAGACAATACATCCAGGTTTAGCGCTTTCATCTGTGTATACCAGACAGAAGTCTGTATACCAGACAGTACATCCAGGTTTAGCGCTTTCATCTGTGTATACCAGACAGAAGTCTGTATACCAGACAATACATCCAGGTTTAGCGCTTTCATCTGTGTATACCAGACAGAAGTCTGGTATACACAGATGAAAGCGCTAAACCTGGATGTATTGAGAGATTTCGTATTGTATTTCTGTTGGGAATTAAAGAGAAGTTGCCGAATATTTTGCAGTGTGTTACTCGTCTGTTCGAGCCAAGTGGAACAGTTCTGCATTCAGGGATTATCTTGTATCATTAACTGAATAACTCTGCATTGTGATGGTGTTAAAAGGGCAGAATTTAAACAGTTTTTGACTTAAGTATCAAACAATATAGTATGAGATTTATAGCCAGAAAAACAAAAACCTCAACATTAATAAATATTTTAAATGCCACACTGACAACCTTATAAACAGATGGATAGAGAGAGAGAGAGAGAGAGAGAGAGAGAGAGAGATACAGTTGCCATTCAGAATACTGAAACTCAGAAGGGCATTATCAGAATGTTGACAGGTCAAATGTAAACAGAGGTAGATGGGTTGGTATTAGGGACGGAAATGTGCTTGTGTGAGTTTAATGGGTTACTGTTAGAATAATTGTTAGGTAAAGGGATAGCTTTAGTAGTGTGCATTTTTGTTATTGAATACATCCATGTCTGAGTCTGTCTTGTGTAGTGATAACGTTACAGGAAGGGTTTTTCTAAGATAACATACAGGGTTAGAGGCAAGATTGGGGTTAGCATACATTAGTAAGGTGGTGCAGAGAGGGGCCAAAACTCACCCTAAGCCTGCTCCTTTCTGCAGTTGGAAGAGTGTAGTTTTGTACTGACAAATAAAATGTTTCACTAACAGCAGAAAATGTTCAGAGTACAGCTGGAAGAAAACTATGAAATTTAATACCATGTTACCCAATGGCTGAAATGAATAATTAAAGTGAAGATTTTTTTTTAATTAAATAAAGTAAAGCTTTAACTTGTAGGAATGTTGAATTGGCTGTGCTATGATTAGATAATCAGTTGAAAATTTTATCTAAAAAGAGTTGTTCCAATGAATCTGTCATCTCCTGAGAAGGTAGATACAGGAGGTACCAGTGCATGAATAGTGTACAATAAATGTTAATCCAAGCCAGCAGCTGACTGCATATTTGTTTACTTTTTATAGTTATGCATTTAATCTGTCATAACTCTTCTCTGATTCCATCTATTTTGGCCTCTGTGACCTATAAAATGAGATGATTACATCTCTTGTCCTATAACATGTAGCACAGCCATTGACTGGGCTAATGTCATTGCTCTTGTATGGATGGTTTTCATTTGGCTGGTGCCCACCTGAGACATGACATCCACAGCTGGAATAAGTATGTCCTGTGTACTGGAAAGGTGCTTAGCAGAAAATCTGTTTGCTTCATTTCAAAGCATGTATTAATCACCCTTCCCTCAAAAACAATATGCTCTGTTTCCGTTTTAACAACATGAAAGTCATGGTTAATGTCTGTTATAGTAACATGCTTTGAAAGGAAGCAAATATTTTCTGCTAAGCACCTTTCCAGGTGAGGTAAAATAAAATGAGTTAAGAGGCAAGCTTAGAGCATATTATAGCAGAGAGCTCACTGTGAGGGGGAGAAATGTAAAACCATGTAGAAATAAAATATATTTAAATTTTTTTGCAGTCAGGAGATCAGAATGTGACAGGCCATTTATGTTTCTTCAATGTTTCAGTAATGAATGTATCAGTGATGGTATGTGCATGTTTAAAGTAGAAATCAGAACATAGATTTACTTTTATTTTATAGTTAATATTTGTTAGCCTGTAATGTTATATGTAGCAACCATGTAACAGTTGCAAACTCTGTATGGAAAAGAAACACTCTGGTGAAGTCTTCGCTTAGAAGAGAAAAACACTTATATCTGTTAAGAGCATCTTTTATTTCATTAAAGTGGTTTTGTTGAGTTGTTACTTTCAAGCAACTTACTAGTTTTATTACAGAGTTTTCTAGCCGTGGTGGTCCGTAGGAGGAGTTTGGTGGATTTTGCTGTTCCTAACCTGTAATATTATACAAAAGTAGTTTATGAAGAGGTTATCTTTGCCTTTGGCATGTATTCCTAGACCTAAAATGTATTCTGTTATCAAATGCAGGATTTTAAGGGAATTCATGGCATTATTTTTCTATTTTCATGCTTTAAACTTGTGTCTTTGGAAGATTATTTTCAAATAGGTTCTATTTAGCTGAGCTGTGCAGAATCTGTACATGTTTTCATGGCTACTGGATTTGTTTTGGATCATGCTTTTACTTTATTTAGATTAAAGCATGATGTACAGAACTTTCCAAAATTGTAAGGGGAAAAAAAAGTGTACAGTGATCAGATTCAATGAAGCTTATGAATACATTATGGACCAGTCAGTGATATGATATCATTTATTTTATGTTAGAGGGTTATATGTTATGTAAAAGTATAGTTAACTAGCTGCATCTCAGATTTTTTTTTATAATTTTGCAAATTTTTTTTCAGTTTGTTTAATCACTTACTTCACAGCATCAGAAATACACATACACACGCACGTGTATTATTTTATAATATATATGCAAAAGGTTTATGTCATGACGTATCTAAAACTCAAAACACTGACACTCAAAATATCTAAACAAATCAAACAAACAAAAAAAAAAACACTGAAAGCACAAAACACTGAAACCTCATTAATATGAAATAATAAAATACAATAGAAATGAAACCAACCAGGTGGTAACCGAGTGGTAAGTCCTCCGTTGCTCAACTGAATAAACAAACGTAATCAAAAGAAACAATAGGCAATGGATGGATCCAGGCCATGTCCAAAGTCCAAGATGTATACGCTAAAAACTTCACAGATGAAATAAAAGTCACTGAAAAAACACCAAACGGATGGCGGTAGTATAAAAACACAGAACTCCTTTATTGTAGTCGACAAGGGTAAGCGCTTTCACTGTTTCAGCTTCATCAGACCAGATAACAACTACAAAGAACACAGCCTATTTAAATACATTCAAACAAATGTAGCCAATAGTGTAAATCTAGCAATTACGCAATTAATTAACTACCAGAAATATAACAAAAAATATAAATATAAAACCTACCTAAACTCAAAAATAAATATATACTCAATATGCAGAAATACCTTTATGAGAAACACAAAAAAAATACATATAGAAATATATGCAAATACAAAAAATATATATATTTAAAATAATATATATATATATATATATATATATATATAAAAATTTACGCAAACATGTGTGCTAAACAAAAATCAAGTCCCAAAAAAAAACATATAAAAATATATACAAAAGTAAAAACTAAATAATCCTACTTATACTATCATTATTTGAACAGTCTCCTTTTTCTCAAAGCAGGCTTAATGGATGCCCTTTCATTTAACCCCTTGCCCCGATCTGCACGAAGCATAATGATCCAACAGGCCTCCCTGTACTCTGTGTGTATAAACATCACCTCCCCTGATACTCAGATGAATCGTCTCAATAACTCTAAAACAAAAAGTATGAGACGTATCAGAACCTAACACATGTTTAGACAATGCATTATGCAAAGAACTTTTCCTAATGTGATACAGATGTTCTCTCATTCTGTCAGGAAGAGTTCTATTAGTTTTACCAACTTAAAACGAGTGACATAGGGTGCACTCTGCTAAATAAACCACATGCGCAGTCCTACAGTCTGCAGATGCATGAAACGTAAATTCCTTGTGCAAATCAGGATGCATAAAAGTAGCAGAGGTATTAATGAACCCACAAAAACTGCAACTCCCACAAGGTTGAGTAAAACCAGGAGAAGAGGACATAAAACTTTGAAACCTTTCATAACACAATAATCTCTTCAAATTCTTACAGTTTCTAAACCTAAAAACAGGTTTCTCACCTACAATCCTGTGCATATCCTCATCCACTTGCAAAATAGCCCAATGGTGACCGAACAACTTGGTAACCTCTCCACAATCACTAGTATAAAATAGGGGAACCTTCACCTCAAGGGCATCAGGATGTCATTCCCTATCAATATTTGTTTCAATGGCCGGTCCAAAATAGGGGCTAGCTGTTGTTACTCTCAACTGGTCTAAATCTGCCCATTGTGAATCTATTTCAGAAGGAGTGTACCCACGTGCCAACAATTTACGTCTCAGACCATCAACCTCTTGTAAGAACCCTGAAGTAGTAGGATTCAACCTAGAGGCTCTGATCCCTTGTCCCCTGATCAAATTCTTGAAGATATAACCGGGATGCATAATGGCTCTAAATAGGAAAGCATTCCTATGACAAGTCTTACAATAAAACCCAGTATTAATGACATCCTCTGGTAATTTCTCAATATATAAATCCAAAAACTCAACACGTGTGCGTGACCAGGTAAAAGTGAACTTTAAACATTCAGTTAAGTTATTCATCATCTCATAAAATATAAATAGACTGTCCGTTGAGCCTTTCCATAATAGGAACAGATCATCAACAAAACGTCGGTAAAACAAGACATGTGTCTTGAAATCAATAGTAGGGAACAGAATGTTATTCTCCCAGTGGACTAGAACCATATTAGCATAGCTATTAGCACACGAGGTGCCCATAGCTACGCCCTGTTTCTGAAGATACATATCGCCATTATAGGTGAAAACATTATTCTCGAGCACCAGTTCCAAAAACAAACAAACCAGGTCTATCTGAGTAAGAGTATATTCACTATGTAGGAGATATTCGTGCACAAACTCAATGCCCAAACTATTGGGAATAATAGTAAACAGGGATTGAATGTCAAAAGTAACAAAAATGACATTCTAAAGGTCATCAACTGAAGAAAGACACTGATAAAGGTCCAATAGGAACTGCTTAGAATCCCTAAGGACCACAGGATTCAAATTCACTATAGGTCTCAAAAACCTCTCCACATACAGGGAGAAGGGTTCCGTAACCCAACCACCACCAGCTACTATCGGTCTCATAGGTGGATCAGAGGGATTTTTATGAATTTTCGGAAGCCCTTGTATAAGGGGGATTTAAGGGTTAGTTACCTCCAAGAAGGAAAACACACCTTCTGTAATAAGATGATGGAGAAAAACATCATATGTACAACGATACACTCTAGACACAATTTTATAAACATCATCAACAGCAATCCTTTCATAAAAATCACCATCACTCAACATAGTGAACATAGAACGCTCATAATGTGACCTATCCATGATCACTATTAAACCACCTTTATCCGCAGGGCAGATAACTATTACTTCATTAGACTGTAAAGCTCTTAGAGCTTGCTTCTCAATAAATGTTAAATTATTCTTATATGAAACATGACTAGTATTACGTGTATCATAATAGCAGAAGACATCGTCTTCTGTCAATTTTAAATAAGCTTCAATTAATGGATGATTAAAATTAAGATAGCCATCCACACCTCTATCTAGAGGGGGACATTTATTCAAATCCCCATAAAGCAAGCGTAACATAATGTTACAGCAAAACACTCTTAAATCCATGATAGTATCTGGGAGTTTACTCCTGCTACTAGGAATAAAGCTAAGACCTTTATTCAAAATGTGTCTCTCAAAAGGAGACAATTCAAAGGTAGAAATGTTAAAAATGAATGAACCGGGGTCCTCCCCCACATCTTTTTCAAAGTTTGATGCTGGTTCGGCTCGGCAGAAAGCTTGCATTTCTGGCGTCCTCTGCTTGCTGACCTGGTATGCCCTCCTCCCCTTTCTGACTGAACAGGAAGGGGAAAAGGGAGGTCTCCTAAGTTCCCATCTCTGAGGGCATTGAGAGATTCAACATCAGTTAGAACTGTGCCCCACCACTTAGGTCTAACTACCTTTTCTGATTCACCAGTTCTACCTGGATGATCAACAATAACATTTGGATACAGATTATGTGGAGATAATCTATTTAGGCAAGCTCCATCAACCCTAGGTGATAAAATAGACTGAACAATAACGTTTCCTGTGCCTTTACTTAATGAATGACAACCCTTATTTACAGTGCCGTTCAATTTATGCACATGATCATTACTAGTAATAACAGAATTATTAGAAATATCATCTTCAGCAACAACATTGTCCACATTATTGTTCAAAGCCATAAATTCACGTGTTTGGCCAACAACCGAACCCAATGGTACTGCCAGCCGTTGTTCAGAAACATGTTTGCGTAAAATTTATATATATATATATATATATATATATATATATATATATATATATTATTTTTTATATATATATTTTTAGTATTTACATATATTTCTATATGTATTTTTTTTTGTGTTTCTCATGAAGGTATTTCTGCATGTTGAGTATATATTTATTTTTGAGTTTAGGTAGGTTTTATATTTATATTTTTTGTTATATTTCTGGTAGTTAATTAATTGCTTAATTGCTAGATTTATACTATTGGCTAATTTGTTTGAATGTATTTAAATAAGCTGTGTTCTTTGTAGTTGTTATCTGGTCTGATGAAGCTGAAGCAGTGAAAGCGCTTACACTTGTCGACTACAATAAAGGAGTTCTGTATTTTTATACTACTGCCATCCATTTGGTGTTTTTTCAGTGACTTTTATTTCATCTGTGAAGTTTTTAGCATATACATCTTGGACTTTGGACACGACCTGGCTCCATCCATTGCCTATTGTTTTTTTTGAAATAATAAAATATTGAATAATTCTTGCTAGCTAAAAATACCTTCTAGCATATACTCCAACTACAAATCCAAAATGTGTTATCTTGGTAGTGATACTGCTAGGGAAAGCATTTTTAGCAGTGTAATGTTTAGCATTAGGCTATGGGACAGGGGTAGGTTTAGGGTTAGTGCACATGCATTAGTTAGAGTGGGAGGTGGTGAACTTTTGTAACTTTTAAAGAGCTGAGAATAATCCACTAACAAAGAAATATCTTAATCTGATTCAATGCTGTTACAGTTACGGCATCTCTAAAAGTTACAAACAAATCCTTCTGGTTTGTGTAGAGTCTTGTAGTTTCTTTGACTTGCATGAAATAGTTTTCTTATACTGAGTACTGATTACCTCTCGCTGGTCATTACTCACTATACCTACGAGCTGGATGAGCCATGGAAGAGCATGTCATCCAATTGTAAGTGGGTAACTTGTGTCTGACCAATGGCTGGAGTGGTACAATGATGACTAAGAATAGCAAATAATAAAAAGTACTGTAATAAGCTCAACTCCTCCTAGCAGTTGTGTGGGATAGTGAGATTCCCAAGCAGGAATCTAATTCATAAGAAATTCTTGATGCAGATCAGAAACACATACAAAAGATGCTCAGCTGATTGATTAGGCTGCAACTGGAAACTACATAATTATAGAACTTAAATTACCCCCCCCCCCCACCACCACCACCACCACCACCACTACCATTGTACACATTTCGACAATGCTTTGCAGGATTGCTTGGGGTGCAAATCAGAAACTAAAATACTGTTGACTACACCTTGGCAGAAGCTAATATAGCTGTTTTCCCCTTTTGTTTCATACTTAAAAAGGAGTGGCTGGCTAGGATTATGATATGCAGGACAGTCAAACCAGAGAGTAAACAAAATAAGAGTAGAGGCATAAAGGAATAAAGAAAAACAACAAAAAAGAAACAATGCAGCTTGGAATAGGCATCAGTCCTGATGTACATGTACATTAAAGCAGATAAGGGAATAATCAATATTGCTGCATAACAGCACACATAAGATCATAATGCAGTTTCAACAGTCATTCATTTATTCAGTTTTGTGTTTATCCACTTAGTATATAATTGGGCTGTGAGGTAGCCATAATTTAGGCCATAATGCAGTGGATGTAAAGCATAGAGGCTAAACTCAATGGGGTGCCTATCCACCTGAATACCCACAACACAGACTCTGCCTTCAGCATCAGCAGTTTCTGTTAAATGGTATAATATGCAGCCCGAGTAATAAAGTGAGTTATTCGGTAAATGACTTGCTATTTTGAAAGTTAAATCTTTGAAGTGCCAGGGCACTCAGTAAGTAAAATAAATAAATATGAACATTATTATATGCAGTCATATTTGTCCATGCCAGTGTTTTTTTTGTTAGTTCACTACACTTCAATACCTGCTGAAATGTAGGTAAGTGTTTTGAATGTGTGAAGGACAGTGCATATGTGTGAGGTGGTTCGGGCCCTCTGAGTTACATGGGAGAATAATAAGGAGAACAGACACAAATAAAGTTATTCTGTGTAAAGCTGATGCAACTTGGGGTACAGATCTCAAAGTAGGGGAGTTTGGAAGCAATTTCCTTAAGATGGTGCACTATATCACGAGTAAAGTATGTATCTCACTTCTTTAATTGTTATGATAGATAAGATACAGAGCTGGGTTTCTTGACTGTGCATGCTTTGTTTATTTTTTTAATTTCTGTTTTTCTTTTCAAATCTTTCCATATTTTTCCTGTGCACACTGGCATCTTACCATATCATAGCTAACAGGCTATCACATTACTGAGTTTGGTATACAGCCATTCATAAATTTTTGCAGCATTATTAGGTTATAACTGATAATATAATTTAAAAAAAGTCAGTTTAGCAGCACAGAAACATTTTTGATATTTCACAGAATCAGAGTGGATTACTCTGTTGTGGTAATTTGCTTTGATTTTTTTTTTTTTGCAATATCTTCAAATGTTATTAGATTACTGGGACATTTTGACTTATTAAATTATAGGCTGTCTAACATTTCATAACTGAATAATTGAAACTTCAATACCTAATCCTTTATAGTAATAGATCACTAACACACGACAGCCATAAGAGCAGGAAGTGACCACAGTCTGTACGCTTAGGAATCTGTTGTGCTGTCTAGAAATACCAAAACAATGATCTTTTCTGGTCAGAATATCTCCAGGTGCTGCTTTCAGCAGCTTCATAAAAAGAAGAAAAGTGTCTAAACATTCTGCTGACTTTCCTATGAAGAATCCATGGAAAATGTTGCTATTTTTTTGCCTCCTGTGCTATGAACAGAACAAGGCATGCTTTCTGCTGGGATGCTGAATTAGTCATTGTGCCTCTACCCATCAAGCATTGCTCTCTAATTATTTGCTTACCTACACATCATGCCTTGACCTCCAACATGAATGCAGTACCTCCCTTTATATGCATAGCTCACAAAAACCTTTTTATATATAGTAAAACCTAAATAGTGTCATTCATAATACACTTAGTAAGGTTTGTTTCTAGGCATGAAAGAACTAATTTAATGTAACTTTTAACAAATATATCCTTGTAACTGCTAGCATGCAGTGCAGAATTGAGTCAGGTGACATCATATAGAGTGGAAAGATGGATGAATAAGGATATCCACTACATCTACCAAAAAGGTATTTGACAGGTTGTTTACTATGAATATAATAGAACATTTTTAGAAATCCTTGAAAGTCACATTTTGACAAAGTGTGGCACAAATGTGATGCACAATTTAGTTTAGAATATTTCTTTAAATCCATCCACAACCCTTTTTCCCATTTTTGCACATGGGGATGGCATGTTATTTTAACACTGGCAATCATCTAGAACCAAGGTTCACACTGCCAGGTGGTTAGCCCTGCCACAGCTGTTCTTCCATACCACACACTCGTCCATACAATCACACCTATGGCCAAATTAGAGTGTCGAATCCACCTCCTGCATGTCTTTGGAATATGGGAAGAAAACAGGGCTCCCACAAGAAACACAAGGAGGACATGCAGATGCTGCATGGAAGGCAGCCCAGCCAAGAATCGAACTGGGGAACCTCTTGCGGAGAGGTGACAGCATTATCTGCTGTGCCACTGTGCTGCTCAATTTCTTTAAATACACTATTGTAAAATAAGAATTGTATAAACATAGCTTTTAGTTAATATTTTTTTTAAGTTCAATTGTCTCACATTCTGGTTTATAAGTACAGATTTAAATTTGTTTTTGTGATATGAAAGACCCCACATACATTAACTTTTATTTGATATAAAATGCATTTTTTTGTGAAAATACATTGTGCACCTTATTTGAGTCTGACACTTAATAGGACCAATGCTGTTTTGAAAAATAAGTTTAAATATTGTTTTCATAGCAAGGATATATAGCCACTGTACAATACTGCTGTAGCGTGCTTCCACTCTGGTTTAGGGATATTAGTATCCATGTCTATTCATTTCATTTATTTGTTTTGTTAACTAGGTAGGTGAGCTGGTCTAATGACCCTTATCAGTCGTCCTGACCCAGGCGTTTCAGATGCTTGGAAGTCTCATGAAAAGAGAATCATATCATAAAGCATATATAGCCAGCTCTGTGAGGCAAAATGCTGTCTTGGTAGTGGTACTCTAATGCTGTTTATAATGGTGTTTAATCTTCACAGGGTGGAAGGAAGACAAGACTTTGTGCTGATCTAATGTGCAAACTTCACCTTTCTAGGGCTGGACAACCAACAGATACTGAATACTCTTGCTTTTTAAATGCACTAGTATAGAATATGAAACTGTATTGTGTCTAAGCTGATACCAGGAAATAATACTGCTATAACTTCTGGCAGCTCCTCAGATTTACTCTGTGTGTGTGTGTGTGTGTGTGTGTGTGTGTGTGTGTGTGTGTGTGTGTGTGTGTGTGTGTGTGTGTGTGTCTATAGCTTATTAGCTCTGGCTATATAAATGATCATAAAAGCACATAAAAATGAGTTTCATTTATTTAGATATCAATATGCAGAATGCAATTCTCTGCTAAGTAGTTCACCAAATACATTATGCATGTTTTTTAAAGAATTCCAGTTTTCTTCTGACTCTTAATTCTTTCTACATACTTGTCCAGAGGAAAAAGCAACATATGGCTATTGCAAGACACCTTAATAATTTTTTTTACAAAAATGTGCTTCCGGTTATTAATGCGTACTATATACAACTTTTTTGATGTACGCAGTTGCTCAAACCACAAATTAAAATTTTGCTGTGTTTTTTTTTTAAATCCTGAGTTTTCCTTATTATATCAAGAATAAATAATTCTACGTTATATAAAGTTATAAATTAGGGTGTCCTGCACACATCAGTGATGAGATACTCAGAAAACACTTATGGTTCTTTCTAACAGTGTAATGACACCATGAACAGTCACGGTCATCTACTGAGTTTCCTAAGTAAGCTGAGGATTGATCTGGCTTACAAGGCCTTTCTTCCATATCAGACATACTGCACATATTCTTGTGTCACCAGTCTACTTAACACATGCCATTAGTATATGTAAGGAAACCATAGCACCTGGAGAAAACTCATATAAACTCATATAAATAGAGGAAAGACAGGCAGACTCCACAAAGAAGTCACCACAGACAAGAACAGAACTGGAGACCTATTGTTGTGAAGTGACAGGTTTACTCAATATGTCATGATTTATCTTGTCATAAATATTTAGAAGTGTATTTATTTAGAATATGCATGCCATATTTATTTCTATTTGTAGAATAAAAAAAAAACACAAAAGCATAGCTTAGAACTAGTGGCACGAAATAATGTAAAAGGTCATTTTATAGTTGACAAGACAGCTGAATGCTTCTGTGGAGTTTGGATAATTTGAGGGTGCAGCTGTTTGTGTGTTTATGAAAATGTGCATTTTCCATATCTTGGCTATGTTAGAGAAACCAAGCAGTTTAGAAATATGTTCATTCTTCTTGAGAAATGTCATTTATACCGTACAGAACTGCCAGTAAATGTGTGTAGCTTACTTCTAAAAGTAAACATAATTGTTTTTCCACCTTTCTAATCAGATAGTGTTTCAGTACTTCTTAAAATGAAATGACAATTGTTAATTACATAATATAATACAAAAACTACTGTTGTGTTGTACAATGCTACTATTGACTTTTTTGTGAAGGATACCCCCTTTTAAATAATCATCAGTGTTTATGTGTCTGTTTGTGAAATTATGGTTATTTTCTGTTTTTATTCCATGTTTGAACTTCTGTATCAACTCCAATCCATGTTGCTACATAGGCTGAGTAGTGGTAGTGAGACATGATGGTGGATGGTAGGAAAAGACAGAATGCAAACGTCAATAAATATGTCTTTAAATTGTTTACGTCATTTATGAAGACTATAATATGTAATGAATAAAGTTATTAGTAATTGCTTATCATAATACCATCTTCATTTTATGGAAAAAAAGTTGTTTCTAATTTGAAGGCATCATCAATAACGTCTGGGAGATTTATATCAGTTTCTTCTGTTTATAAGTGAAACACAAATTGAAAGGCATAGTGAATACCAAAACTTACAATATATATTTGTACCATCACAAAATTCACTTTACAATGAACACCTTTGATCTCTTCACTTTACAACAATAGGACCTATTCACTCTTGTCATTTTTGTGTTCATATATGACTTTATTTTGCCTATAAAGATTTATGATGTACAGTTTAAAAGTGCATAGGGTATGAGGTATAGATGAAGAGTTCTGGTGGTATTGCCATGGAGTTGATAACTTGAATGACATGATTGGCAAGTCATGATGCTTTGCCAGAGATGGCCTGCATCTGTCTCCCTTGGGATTCAGGCTCCTGGCAAAGGCTTTTGCCTCCCCCATAGTGCTTTTTTTTAGGCAATGCCATGAGGTCAAAACTACCATCATGAAAATTTCATCAAAACATAAATGAAAGGTCATGCTGCTAAAGGCTAGGAGTCTAAACATGAAACTGCACTCATTGCAAGCATTCTTAACCCTGGAAGAAGCTGACATTTGTGCAGTCACAGAAACCTGGTTCAAAGCTGTAGAGAGCACCCAACCATACCAGGTTACTCATCCTATCATCCATGCAGACCCCAAGCTGTGGGCAGATAAACAAAAGGAGGTGGAGTTGCAATATATATAAAAGAGATACACTCCTCTAGGCCAGTCAAACAGTATGATGCTCAGGAAATACTCCAGGTGCAGTTAACAATTGACAAGATCCCTATTCAAATCATAGCTAGCTACAGGCCTCCAACTCTGACTGAAGATGCCCACTGCACCTATCTGGACCTCTTCAAATCTATCAAGATTCAACCTTTTACCCTGATCCTGGGTGACTTTAACTATCCATCGTTAGACTATAAGAAATACTCATGCCAAAACACAAATGCCCAGAGATTCCTTGATTTCATCAATGCAAAAGCTTTGGACCAGTTGGTTGACACCCCCACAAGAGGTGAAAATATTTTGGATTTGGTATTAACCAACATAAGTAACCACTGCAGCATCCCTACAGTGTCATCATCCCTGGTAAGATCCGACCACAAAGCAGTCACTTTTGAAGTCACCATCTCCCCCGACACCCCCCCCCCCCAGCTAGGGTCAAACAAAAGAACTTCTCCAAATCTGATTACAACCTCCTGAGGGAAGTTTTAAACAGCTTCACAACCCCCTTCCCCTCCACAGAAACTGGCACATATGTCCAAACTTACAACAAAGTACTATATGAGCATTTATATAGCTGCATGTAATCAGGAATACCAGACAGGATGAACTCCTCCTCCTCAAGGAAGAGTAAACCTGTCTGGTGGACATTTACAATAAATAAACTCTATAATAAAAGGAAACAATTTCTGTCCAGGACAATGAAGGAGCAGGTGTCTAGTTGGAAGCAATTTCTCCTTAGCCTGAACAAGCAAATAAGAGCACTAGTGAAATACTCCAAAGCAAACTTTGAGTTCAAACTGGCCACATCTACTAATGACAGTCATAAGGCTTTCTTCACATATGTCTGCAATCTAAAGGGAAACACCCAGATCTGCTCAGAACTGGTGGTCAAGGACACCACATACACAAACCCTGTAGATATAGCCAACCTGCTGGCAGAGAGGCTCAGTGAAATCTTCACTCCTCTGTCCCCCCACCAGTAAAATAAGACATCCCCAGTACCTGCCCCCCCCCCTTATCTCTAAGGAGCAATTCATCACTGTCCTCTCAAAGGCAAAAAATACACCCTCCATTGGACCCGATAACATCCAAGACAGCATCCTACATGAACTCAGGCAGGAACTTGCAGCACCATTAGGCACCCTATTCAACCAAAGCATGAGTACCTGCCTCATCTCAGGTGAGTGGAGGGCAGCTACTGTCATCCCTTTGCACAAAGGTGGAGCATCCACTGATCCAGGAAATTATAGACCTACCACCCCAACTAGCCCGATCTGCAAGGCCATGGAGTAGATTATCATGGACCTCATTAACAAGGACATTGGCAACTTTGAGACACTTGATCCAACACAGTTTGGTTTTCTCAAGGGAAGGTCATGCCTGTTAAATGTGGTTGACTTCTTTGAGACAGTCACCAAGGCCATAGATGAGGGGGAAGATGGTGAGCACTGCCTACCTTGACCTGCCCAAGGCCTTTGATACTATTCCTCACTCAGGTATAATAGATAAACTTGGCCCAAACTTGCAGCATATCTGATGTAGGTATCAATAAGTAGAATAATAGTAGAAATAACCTCAGTTACTCACAGCAGGTAAACAAAAATGAAAAAGTTTATTAAAGATGTTAGCGCTTTCATGGTATTCACCACTTCATCAGACATACACCCTCATAAAATCCATATTATTTAAAGCTTTTCAATTAATAGCATCACAAATCAGTTTGACTTATTAAAGACACAGTGCCATATACATATAGTTAAAATCCATTCTCTTAAAAATAATAAGATATTTCAGCTCAATTAGTGCTTCAAGGGTCTCTCTTTCAGAAAGGGTTTTAAGGAGACTTTGGCATTCAGTCCCGGGGGTCTATCTGTCTGAAGTCTAATTATCCATTTTTGTTCTACCACTTCTGTTTTATTTTTAAAATCTCCACCCCTCTTACCCTTTGCTAAAACTTCTAACACAAAAAATGAAAACTATGATTAGAACCCTCTTTTCTTTATTATTTCGTATATCTCTATAATGTTCTGACATCCTATCTTTCAGCATACGATTGGTTTTACCAATGTAATAGGCATAACACATCTTATAGAAGCTGAAATAAACTACATTATTGGTCCTGCAGTCAGTATAAAAATATAAAATCAATATTGAATTGCAGGGAAGGATGTTGAAAAGATTCCCCTGCATATATATATATATATATATATATATATATATATATATATATATATATATTTACATGCACTACAGTTTCTGCACTTATGTGTGCCAATCCTTTCTGAGTATATTCCTTTGTTCCTATTTAAATTATAACAAAGATGTCTCTTTACGGATGTATTGTTCTTAAATGAAAAGGACTGTATTTCACCTATCACATCCTCAATTTCATTCACAGTTTTCAAAATATTCTAATTAGCCTTCACAATGTCACGTATTCTATTGATGTCACTAGAGTATGGGAGGGTAACTCTAATATCACCAGGCTCCACTCTACTTTTATTCAAGGTTAACTCTGATGGAGTAACTTCCTCATAACAAGGCCTGCACCTATTCTGCCTTTCTCTTCAGGCTTCTGTAATATAGCTATCTATCTCTTTGGCTTCATAACCCCTACTGAGAAATTCACATTTCAGGTCTGATAGTGCCCTTTCCAAGTTAGCAGCATCATTATATAGCCTCATTATTCTGAAAACCTGTCCCTTAAGGACATTTTTCTTTACATGTCGGGGGTGCAGACTATTGTTATGTAGGATATTGTTTCTCCTAATCTGCTTTCTGTAGAGACCTGTTTGAAAGTATGTAGTTCCCCTCTATTGATCTTCACATCTAAAAAATCAATGTCGCTATAGAAATATTTGTACGTGAATTTGAGGAACCTGGTGGTAGTATACAAATATGAGATAAATTCATTTAGATGTTCAACAGTACCATCCCACAACAAAAAGACATCATCCACAAAGCGTGTGTACCATTTAAGATGTTCAGTGAATGCATTATTAGATAAAACATAGTCCATTTCCCATTGAAACAAGCAAAGGTTGGCGTAGCTATTCGCACATGGTGTGCCCATAGCCACACCAACCCTATGCAAATAAAATTCATTATTAAATGTAAAAACATTATTATCAAGAATCAATTCAAGTAAGATGCAGATAAGAGATATCTTTCTGTCACTCCAGTTCTTATATTTAAAAATTTCTTGATATTCGACATTCCCCAACCATTTGGAATGACAGTATGTAAAGATTCTATGTCCTTGGTAAGAAAATAGAAGTTATGTTCTTACCATAACGTTCCATGTTAGTTGTCTTCTTCTCGCCTTCTTTCTTGCTGGATGGGTTCGGAGCCGACCTCGGCTCCGACTCGGCCACTCTAAAAGCTCGAGAGTTGGTTCCACCGGCTCGAGGCTCCCCTTATATCCCACAATGCTAGGCGGTATTACCTCAGATCTCGTTTGTAAGCTAAGCCCAGCCAATAATAAATCCAGAACTACTGGAAAAGGGAAAACCCACCTCTATAAAAAGAAAGGAAGAAGGTGACCTGAAACCTGATGAAGGAATATATGCATAGTATAGCATATACATATATACAATAGAGGTGGTAGAAAGAGAGGTCACAATCAAACTCCTCTAGGTCTGTCCAGGTTAGGGGGAAGGAGGGTGGGACACAAGAAAGAAGGCGAGAAGAAGACAACTAACATGGAACGTTATGGTAAGAACATAACTTCTATATGTTAAGTTGTCTATCTCGCCTTCATTCTTGCTGGATGGGACTGCGTCCCTAGCACCTTGTCCCGGGTGGCCTATCGGAACAGACTCTTGAGTACAGTGGAACCAAAATTAGCTCTATGTCTAGAAGCTAAATCCAACTTATAATGAGAAATGAAAGTGTGAGGAGTAGCCCATGTAGCTGCTGCACAAATGGTATCAATAGGCAGCCTGTCTTGGAAAGCTATAGAAGTAGCCAAAGCTCTAGTCGAATGAGCCTTAGGTTTGTTAGGCAACTTTTGGTGTCTAATTTCATACACAAAGGAAATCAGGGATGTAAGCCATCTGGAGAGTGATACCTTCGAAACTGAAAGGCCCTTTCTGCCTTCTGCATAAGAGACAAACAACTGGTCAGTTTTTCTGATCTGTTTGGTCCTATCCAAATAATACCTTAATTGACGATGAACGTCTAGCCAATGCAATTTTTGTTCAGACCTGTTAGAAAAGTTAGGAAAAAACACAGGGAGGTCAATGTTTTGATTTAGATTTGCCGCAGAGGCTACTTTAGGTAAAAAGGATGGATTGGTTTGCAAGGATACCCTATCCTTATGAAACAACAGATACGGTGGTCGACTGCTGAGTGCATGAAGCTCTGAGACTCTTCTAGCTGAAGTAATGGCTATCAGAAAGAGAGTCTTCCAGGATAGCAATTTCATTGAACAGGAAGCTGCAGGTTCAAAAGGGGGAAGAATCAAGGATGTGAGAACTAAATTAAGGTCCCAAGAAGGAGGAGGATTTCTTATAGGAGGCTTAAGAAGAAAAACTCCCTTCAAGAAAGCTTTGCAAAGCTTGTGAGACATGATGGCAGAATCTGAGATGCCTACATGAAAGTTAGATATAGCTGCCAATTGAACTTTAAGAGTAGAAGGAGATGAACCTGCATGGAAAAGTTCAGCTAGAAAATCAAGGACTATTTGGATGGGAGCAGTGAAAGGATCTATGTCCCTTCCTTGAGCCCAATAGGCGAAACGTTTCCACTTACTAAGATAAATCTTCCGAGTGGAAGATTTATGGAAGCTATCAAAATATCTCGAACAGAGTGAGATATTTGAGGAAGCCTGGCTAAGGTTGGAATTGGAGGAACCAAGCAGTGAGGTTCAGAGAGGGGAGGGAGCGATGTAACTGACCTGACTGATGGATCAAAAGATCTGGAACTAGGTCCAGATGCCAGGGTTGCTCCAACAGAAATTGATGTAGAAAGGGGAACCAAACCTGTCGAGGCCAGTAAGGAGCAATGAGGATCAATGAGGCCTTCTGAGCGATAGCTTTCTGGATCACTTGAGAGATTAGTGGGAAGGGAGGGAATGCATACAGAAGTCCCCGGGGCCAAACTTGGACTAGAGCATCTCTGCTGGGCTGGCCTGGTAAAGGGAAGAGGGTGAAATAATCTTTGCACTTGCTGTTTTGGGGAGTAGCAAAAAGGTCGCAGTAAGGCTGACCCCACTTGAGAAAAATTTTCTCCAAGATAGAATCAACTTGTCCGCAATAAGATTGGACTTCCCGGGGATGTGCGTTGCTATCAGAAACCGCTGAGAAGAAATTGCCCATTGCCACAGTCTGAGTGCCTCTCGACATAGGGGGTAGGATCTGGTTCCGCCTTGTTTGTTGATATACCACACTACAGACATGTTGTCCGTCTGAATTGCTATCGTTCCCAAGGGAAGAGAGTCTTGAAGGGCTTGCAACGCTAAAAGCACTGCTCTCATCTCTAGAACATTTATATGCAAGTGGCGTTCGTCTGGTTGCCATATGCCCTGGACTGTTCTGCCCTGATAATGCCCCCCCCACCCGATCTGGGAGGCGTCCGTTGTCAGAGTAGCAACCGGAGGGGGAGGGACAAAGGGTCTTCCTAGGAAGAGCTGGGGGGAAGAAATCCACCAAAGAAGATGATTCTTGCATGCTTGCGTAATCACAATGGTGTGGGACATCGGAAGTTGTTGGTACAACCATTGTGTGAAGAGCATCCATTGAAGGATTCTCATGTGAAATCTGGCTAATAGAAGTAGAGGGATAGCAGCCGCCATAATCCCTAGTACTTTTAGAACTAATCTGACTTTGACTCTGTTGCTGTGGAAGAGAAGGGAGACCAGTTTGTGTATGTCTGCTATCCTTTGATCTGTGAGTCTCGCAGACATGTTGACTGTGTCTAGATTTGCGCCTATGAAGGTAATAGCATGACAAGGTGACAAAACAGACTTTTCGCAATTTATTGAGATGCCTAACTTTTGAAAAATGCGAAAGGTGTAGTCTCTGGCAAGTAGAAGAAGATGCTTGGTGGGAGCTGTGAGGAGCCAGTCGTCTAAGTATGGAAACACCTGGAATCCTTGACGTCTCAGGTGAGAGGCAACCACTGCCATGCATTTGGTAAACACCCGGGGGGCTGTGGTGAGTCCAAAGGGCAGGGCTCTGAATTGAAAGTGACTGGTTCCCAGCCTGAAGCGGAGAAATCTCCTGGAGCGTCTGTTCATTTTTATATGATAGTACGCATCCTGGAGGTCTATAGAGCACATCCAGTTTTCCTTTCCCAATAGGGGTAGGATGGATTGTAGCGTGACCATCCGAAATCTTGTTTTCTTGACAGACTTGTTCAAGATACTGAGATCCAAAATGGGTCTCCAATCCCCTGTTTTCTTTGGAACCAAAAAGAACTTGGAGTAGATTCCGGATCCTTGCTGGTCTGCTGGCACTGGCTGAATGGCCCTTTTTGCAAGCAACTTTGATATTTCCAACGCTGCTTGATCCCTTTGAGCGGGTGGAACATCTGGAAGGGATTTTTTTAATTGATTTGGAATGTGAAAGAACGGAATGGAATAGCCTTCGGAAATGATGGACTGTACCCACTTGTCTTGAGTTAGGGATCGCCAGGCTTCTGGGTACAGTGATAATCTTCCCCCGACTGCCTCCGAAGGTGGACAGTCGGGCAACACCTCAGGGATGCTGGAAGGGCTTATCGGAAAAGGTTTCTCGATTGCCCTGGTTCTGCAGACCCCCCCTGCCTCTAGGGCGACGTCTACCATTATTGTTCCCCCCTCTGCCTCTAGAGGGGAACCGACTCTGTGCATCAGGCAAAGTCCCTTGAGATTGTTTGCGTAACCACATCTTTCCACTTTTCTGGCCTTTGGGGTAAGGTCTAGAAGGAGTAGAAAAACGGACTCCGACGGCAGAAAGAGTTTTGCCATCTGTCTCGCACCTTGTCAAGGTTTCTTTCACTTGAGGACCAAAAAGGGACAATCCATCAAACGGGGAATTAGTGAAAGACGTTTTAAAGGGGTCCGCAAAATTGCACAGCCACATCCAGGCATGCCGGCATAAGGCCACACCTGTCCCTGCGGCTCTGCTCGCTCCATCAGCCGCATATGAAAGAAGGCGCATGGAGGAGTTAGCTATAGAATTTAGGGTAGCCAGCTGAGTGTTCATCTTATCCTGAAAACCCGCAGCTGTAGGATCCTTTAACATCTCACTCGCTTCCTTGATCAAGTCTCTTTGAAGGCGAGTGAAATGACAGAGGTAGTTCAGCGAACGCATAGCAAAGGTCACTGACGAAAACATCCGCTTCCCGTACCTGTCTATAGACCTAGATTCCTTGTTAGGAGGATGGACAGGCACCGAAGGATCAGCTAGCTCCTTCTTAGTGGTGGCAGCTACCATCATAGCATCCACAGAAACTCCCTTAGTCAGAAATTGCTTATCTGCTGGTGCTGTGATAAACTTTGAAGGTCTCCTGGGGGTGGGGTCCACAGAGTCAGGAGCCATCCAAGCCTTTTTAGCTACCACCTGCATGAGGGGGTCAAAGGGGGGGGACACCCAGGAGGTGGAAGTGCGAGAGCCAAACGCCTCAAGATACACAGATTCATCCTCCGAAGGGTTAAGGGCTGGCCAATTTCCCCTCTGTTTCAGGATCTCTAGAATGTCTGCAAAGGAGACATCTTCAGAAGGGGAACGGGGGGAACCCTCGGAATCCTCTAAATCCGTGTCAGAGGTGACAGACTCAGGTGAGTCTATGTGCTTCCTCTTGCATTTTCTCTTCCTAGGGGGCTCCCCTGCCAATTCAGGAGAGGCCTCGGAAGAGGATGAGATCCCCGCAGGGGATTCTTGAGGAGCTGGCTCTCTGCGGTCTGGGATGAGGGAGTGAGCAGACATAACCTGAGGCACCGAAGAGGGAGGGATGGACGGAGCCGACTGTGGAGTTGAACCAGGTTCCAACACACTCCGCATGACCTCGAAGGCACCCCTGTCAGGCAGAGCCAAAGGTCCCCGCTCCAAAAAGCTGAAAACCTCCCTCGGCACCGACAGCGATGGCTCCGAGGCCGATGTCGGAGCCGAACTCACCAGCGCCGAAGCGTCGAGAGGGAGAGTGGGGTCGGACAAGGGTCCGATGCCACTCACCCCCTCGGAGCCGACGAGGGAAGTCCGGTGCCGAGATTCTTCTAAGGAAGAAATCGGAGCCGACGACGGAGCCGAAAACAATTGTATCGTCTCCGCCACTACCACAGTCTCGGTTCCGAAACGCCCCGGCTCCGAGCTCAAAGGAGTCGGAGGAGGAATATTTTGAGAGATAGGGTTAAGCATCGACTGATGAGTCGGGCTCTGAACATTTGGGCCAGTGCCTCGGACTTAAGAAGTCGACTCACTACCCTCTGAAGGTCATGGTCGGAAAGCCTCGATGACCTAGAGGAGTGAGATCTATGGCTCTGTTCAGACAGCAAGGGAGATGCTGGAGCCGAATGAACGGAGCCAAGGGACGGTGACCTGGACCTCTTCCTAGATGTCGGTTCTGATGGTCTGATCGGAGCCGACTCAGATATTTCCAATACCTCGGCTCCAGCCGGAGCGGAGGGAACCACTGAAGTAGAAGTTTGAGTCTCATCGGCTCCAGCCGGAGCCGATGTTGTAGTAGACTTCGAAGTCTTAGGTGTCGACTCAGTAGCTGGAGTCGAAGACCTAGAAGCCTTAGAAGGTTTGCCCGAAGAAACAGTCGGGGGACCCTCAGGCTTTAGCAAGCCCCGTAAAATGAGCTTGTTCTTTCTTTCCTGCAGGACTCTAGGGCTGAAGCCAAGGCATACAGGGCAAGAGTCCTGCAGGTGTAAAGGTCCCAGGCAGTACACACAAGAAGTGTGACCGTCTGTCAGAGACATTTTCTGACAGCACGAGTCACACTTCTTGAAGCCTGAGACCTTCGAATCCTTGGACATTTCAGGGAACAAGTGCAACCACACACAACAAAAACACACCGATTACACTATACAGTAATAACAGTAACTTAAACTAAATAAAATTATTTTAGTTTTATAAAGGTCCCTACAGAAAACACATACACACCAAGGGAATGGGAGGGCCCGAAGGCCTAAGGGTAGAACATATAAGTTCTGTGGTAAAAAAAAGATGAAGAACAAGGAAGAAGGGATAAAAATCCTCTAAGGTAAGGGAATACTGAATGGGAAACTAATTTAAAGGGTTTTAATAAACTTTTTTAAACTATTTCCTAGACTAACCTGAAGCCGGTGAAGCAACACGTCTCGATAGCTGTAGCGGCAAACGAGATCTGAGGTAATACCGCCTAGCATTGTGGGATATAAGGGGAGCCTCGAGCCGGTGGAACCAACTCTCGAGCTTTTAGAGTGGCCGAGTCGGAGCCGAGGTCGGCTCCGAACCCATCCAGCAAGAATGAAGGCGAGATAGACAACTTAACATACAATAGTTAGTTTGTGGACCACATGTTCGTACAAACATTCTGTAGAAATGCCTTAGTATCCCTCAATATAGTATCACATTGATTTAGGAGTGGGTGCAAGTTATTCTCCACATAAATAGATAGAGGTTCAGTCACCCAGCCATTACTGGAAACTATAGGATGCATGGGTGGTAACATCAAATGTTTGTGCACTTTAGGTAGTCCATACATGTTAGGAAATGAAGGGCAATCAACCTTAAAATATTCAAAGAGGGGTTCATTAATCATATTAGTAATCAATAAATCAAATACTAAAAAAAAGAGACCTTCCCTATAATCCCTTTCACAGTGAAACTAGATACATTCAAATACGTGTCAACATCATTTAATAATACATTAATCTGCTGTAAGGGTCTATATCATATATTCAAAATTCCAGAATATCGAACACCATAAGCTCAAACTTGGAATTTCAAAATATGATAACATCGAACACTCAGAACAGTGAATTTTTTCCCAGGGAAAAAAAATTGCTGTTCCGAGAAACATACACGCAGCACAAGCACACCAACATAAATAAACCACACACATACACTTAACACATGCTGTGAGTAACTGAGGTTATTTCTACTATTATAATAGATAAACTCTCTCAACTAGGCATACATCCATATGTTACCAGATGGGTAGCAAACTGGCTTACTAATAGAATCCACTTAGTCAAAATGGGGAAGCCACCTCAAGTAGTAGACCCATAACAAGTGGTGTACCCCAGGAATCGGTCTTGGGGTCTCTGCTGTTCGATATATACTTCTCAGAGGTGCAGGCCATATCTAGTAGGCTATGGCTGACCAAGTTTGCAGATGATTGCAAGCTGGCTGTTGTCATCAATTCCCCTAGTGATGTGGACATCCTCCAAGAGGGTCTCACCCAAACAAATGACTGGTGCCAGAAACACTGCCTCAAAATGAATGCCAAAAAAATGCATCATCATCCCTTTTGGTGAGAATGACATCCCTACAAATTATCACATTGATAATATGGCACTAAGCACGTGATCCGTAGTGAGGGACTTGGGAAACCAGGTTGATAGCAAACTGACTTTTGACCACCCCATATTGTTCCGTTGTATGGAAAGCTTTCTACATGGTCCACCACATTAGTAAGGTTATCTCATACAGGGATAAGGTGGTCACATCATCTCTGTATTCTTCCCTTATAAAACTGATTATTGAATACAATGCCCCTTTTGGCATGTGCCTCACAAAGCACATGCAGCAGCTGGAGAGACCACAGAGATTCCTCACCCATAGAATCCAGGGCCTCAAACATCTACCCTACACAGATAGGCTAAAAGCCCTGTCCCTCTACTCAGTCTCCTACAGACTCCTCAGAGGTGACCTCTGTCTGGCATACAAAGCAATCTCAGACCCCACCCTGATGGGACTGCTGCATATCCGCAAGTCAAGCTCCACTCAAGTAACCAGCATGCGAGACCTCAACCTGGTCTGTGACATCAATAGGACTTGTTGGCAGGACAGATTTGTGTCCCACAGAGTCCCCCTTTTGTGGAATAGACTCCCTCTCTACATAAAGCAGAGTACCTCATTAAACCTTTCTAAGCGCAACCTGGATAACTGGATGGGGAACAGAAAATATACTTCTGCCATTTTTAATTTCTCCAAGTCTTTTGGGTTTCTAATACCATGATGGGAATGGACCCCATTCCTAAGTCAAACTACAATTAAAGTTCTTGAAATTAGTATCATTTCATTCTTTGATGTCAGCCAAAAATGCTCTTCGCAGCACCCGCAATGTGCCCAGTAATGACTCCTTCTGCAATTTGTATGGTGTTACATGAATTGGTAACATATCTAAATATGATTGTAAATGTTTTTTTATAAAACCAGTTGCTACTACTACTATTGGAACTGTTTGGGTATCTTTCTCCACATGGCTCTTGTTTCGGCCTGCCGATCAAGGTATTTTATGACTTTGTGTCTCTCCATACGCAAAACACTGTAGTCACTAGGTGTTGAGATTTCAATGATCAATGCTACTTTTGTCTTCTGTTCTTGTACCACTATATCCAGTTTTCTAGCATCTATCTTTTGAACTGTTAGTTCTACATTTCCTCTTAGACTTCTTATTTTTTTGTATTGTAAAGTTTTCCATATCCGGATTCCTCTGCCTATATTTTTCTTCAAATATCTTTGATGCTGCTCTTTTTGTGTTGGTTAGTTTTGCTTTCTCCTTTGCATAAATATTGCACCATATTAAATCTCTTTTCCTTTCCCCTGTCCACATTTCTTCTTCACGTCTCCTGATCTCCTTGCTTTTCCTTATTTTGGGGACTCACTCCATCATGATGTGATGTAGTCTGTTTTAGACCTTCTACACCAAATCCTTCACTTCGCAGGCACTCCATAACTTCAACTTCTATTTCTTTAATTTCTGCTTTACTAATCTTTTCTACATTACATCTTTGTGCTATTAATCTTTTTATTGTGAAATTTTCCATATCAGGATGCCTTTGCCTGTATTTCTCTTCGAATATCTTTGAGACTGCCTTCTCTATATTAGTTAACTTGGCTTTCTCCTTTGCATAAATATTGTACCACATCAAATCTCTCTTTCGTTCCCATGTCCATATTTCTTTTTTACATTTTTCAAATATCTCTAGGTTTTGTTGTTTATATTTTCTCACTTCCTCAGATGCTTCTTTTTCCAAACAGATCAAAATTTATTGAGCTATATACTGTTTTTCAACCATCTGTCGTATTAATGAATGCAAGTTTTTATTTGAGGCTTCTGACACTTTTTCCTGCGGAAGTATTTTTCTTTCCTCTAATTTCTCTCCTAATCATTTTGTATATCTTGTGTGTGGAAATTCTGGGCTTTTTACATAATAATAACAATACATAATTTCTTTCTTATCCTCAATAATCCACTCTATCATCTTTATGGCTCTTCTTTGGCCTATGTCCCTGCTGCACAGTGGCATAGTGTGCTGACTTGTTGGAACATGGGCTAAATTCTTTGCTAGGCTTGTATGGGCCTCAGGGCCAGTAGCCTAGTAACTTCCTTTGATCCTATGATCCTATGAACGTAACAGTGTCTAATATATAGCTCTTTGTTTTGGTCTTTAGCAAAGGAAACTAGGGATCTGAGTGTTGATGAGTGCATCTCTGCTTACATGAAAAGTATCTCAAGAAAACATAACTGTAAAGAAATGGTGGATGTCAGAGACTTCTCTGAGTGAATTTCCATGTGTGTTTTGAGATTATATCTTTGGTTCTGTGGGTACTAAGGATAAGGCAAGAAACATGCTGTGTGAATTGTTTCAGTATGACTGAAATTTACAAAGCGGCATTCCACTAGGCTAGCTCACTTACCCAGAGAGTTTTTTTTTAAGAACCTCACCCTAAGTGTTTAACATTTAGACGAACGTTTCTGGAACTGTAACATCATATAAAAATCTTTGCTGACTGCTTGATAAAGAAAAACAATGCCCTAATGTCCAAACACTAACAGTTGAACCTATATTTCAGTGAGCATTACACATACTAATCACGTCATTATTAGAGCTAGTATGAGAAGGCCAGTGGTAATTTCCATTAGACTGCACCTTACATTATTTTGTTATTGCTCTTTGCTTTTTAATCATAACAACGTGTTTCAATTACTAAGAATACAAAAATAAAAAGTGATTACCATTTAGTCTGTTTTCTGGGTACAGTTACATTCCTAGATAGCATACTAAATGACACATCTTGTTTGATCATCAACAATAATTAAATTAATGTAAAAAGCAAAGAAGAAAACCGAAGTTCACAACTTAAAAATAGTTTCTTGAGCGGTCTATACAATATCAATAAACATTTGGCCATTTCATAAATCATATATTGTTTGGTTTTGTACAAAAACTACCTGTTATTAAAGAGAAAACAAAACTGAATCTGAAAATAAAATTGATATGGTTTACACTGTTCCCTATAAGTCAGCAAATACTTCAGCAATGTTTAAAATAGTTAGCAATTTAGTTCTAGACTAATTTCTAAAAGCCGGTAAAGTGCCATGACCCATTATTTCATCAAATTTTAAAGTAAAATGGAAAAGCTCTACATTTTTTCCTTTATTTTCATTGAAAAATTCATGTGGGTATTCCCTAGCTTTAAAGCATTAGAATTCTGGATGTCAACACCTCCTATCCACTTCACAGACACACATGCATGCATGCTTATGTGCAGGCACACACACACACACACACACACACACACACACACACACACACACACACACACACACACACACACACACACACACACACGGCACATACACACATGTGGAAGAAAGGAATTTACTCTCCAGACCATCATGAGAAGCTGCACGTTTTCATGTCATTACTAGTAATGAACACCATGCAAAGAAACTTAAAAACTTAAAGGAAAGGTAAATCATTAGTGACCTTAAAATACTGGGTATATAGAGACTAGATATCAGCAAACATGCCCAGCTTTCACACTGCCATGACACATTCAGTAAGGTTTTACTCTAGTTATTTTTAGACAGTATGCTTGATACAGTAAGAATTTTTTCAGTGTTTTCAAGAATCTTTTTCTTTAGCCATTTGCCTTCTTCCTGGTATCTCCGATAGGTTCTTGTAAAACCACATCCCTTTTATGGTAGCAGTTCACTACAAGCATGACCCAATTTCCTTCTCCCCATGTTTTACTTCCCTCTCTGGTCCACTTTTCTGGCCCCTATATATTTCCCCTGACATCAGCCCTGTTCCTGGCACATTTTTTACTTTGTCACTTCATGCTTTTAATCCACTTATCCTAATTTGTTCTACTTTTAATCTTTTCACTTTGTCCTCTTCCATCTTCATCATACAAAAAACTGACCCTCTGTAAAAAAATGCAGATATTTGCCTGACCTGTTCTGTGTTAGGTTCTAAAAGAATATATCGCAATCCCACTATAACTTCTCTAATTTCTAAACTAGTGTTTTATTAATCATGTGACTCACAATGCCAGTGTTCTATTTCCCTTTTGTTTTATTACGTTGTTGAGATAAGCTGCTCAGACTGTGCTGGGTATTGTGTACCTGTATGCTGCTATCTGTTCTAATTGTTTCATCATTAACTCATTTTTGCTTTCAGAGTCACTTTGTTTGCTGTCTTATATTTACTGTGTGAATTATATTGCATTTTGGTTTTAGCATAGATCATGCTAGGCTGAGAAAAGAATACTGCGCTAATTCAAACGTTTACATAACCTCAAACCTCAAACAATTTCTGCATCCTACATTGACATACCGGTCCCATGTAAGTTTTAAAATGTTTCTGCACAGTAGTCATTAATAGACTACAGAGTGTAATAAGCAGTGGTAGTCAGTCCTTGTTTTCAAAGGACGTTACACTTCTTTCTCTTGCTTGGCAGATTAGGCTGTAACCTTTCTCCTTCTGCAATGGATTATGGCATTTGAAAAAGTATTTGTAGTAGCATAAATCTCATCAATCAAAGTGCACCATTTATGAACTGCTGTATTGTCAGGACATTAGGATATTAACAGCTATGAACTGCCACGTATCACGAAGTTCAGTGAAACACTTTTTCCTCTAACTCTTCTACAGCTCAGAAATTCTTAAATAGCATGGTAAAGTCCCCATGTTTAGCACAGAGGCAGCAGAATCTGCTATGTGTGTGTCCTTTTGCTCTAAAACTGACTTGAAACTGTGCTAGTCCAGATTACCTTACTATGGAAACTAAATCAAGGTCCAGGAATTTCAACATCTAGCATATAAAATACACAGGGCACCCCACAGTAAAATATTCATTTAGATATAATGATGCACCCCAGAGTTTATTAGGTAGGATGTATGATGCATCTAAATATTACTTCCTTTAGCATCGGATTGTGGTTAGTATTTTTCTTATATAGTAGCAACAGTAATAATCAAATTTACACTAGACTTTAAAGATTCTTTTTAAACATTATCTATGACAGATCTAGATTGATAAATCCTTTGCCCAAACAACAGGAGAAGCACAAAGCATAAGCAGTTCATGCTAGGATAACAACAGCAATCAGCAGAACTGGTTCACAGTATGAATAAAACAATGATCTTATACTACATGACAGATATGATAATGAAAACAGTATACCCATAATACTACAATAGATTTAAGCTCTATAAAAGCAAGCGTAATTTATTTCATTGACTGATGAGAAAACCTCTTCTTACAGCCTTTTTCTAAACAATGAAAGTGGCGCAAGGTTACGCCACTATCACCCTACCTTTAAGAGTCTACCCAATATATATCTATCACAGACCGTTCAGGATATACAAGAGGACTTTCTATTGACTGAGGTTTGGTGGTCTCTTGGAATACAGATTTTGATTAGGTTTCCCGACCCACTACAGGAGACACCACTTGGATCCTTTCATAGTGATGGCATGTTAGCCCTCACTGCTTCCATTAGATGAAAAAGCAATAGTCTAAATTTTGCCCCAGATGCATTGACCACCAGATGGGTGTTATGGAGGAAAAAAACTCATGGACAAGCGTATCTTAAGTCTCATGACTTTTCTTATGCATTTAGCTAGCCCTGACACAGATCCTGAATAATGGGGCAGGACCAAAGCTTCTGAATCATGAGACATTCCCCCTCCTGATGACCAGTAGCCCTCCATCATCCCTTCTATGGTATGAAACTAAGGAATGCATTTGGTTTGCTTTAGTGTTTGTGAAACTGCATCTACATTTGACTCAGATGGAGCCATCTTGTATACATTGCTCACAATTTCTTGGCCCTGTACATGTCCTTTTAAATCAAAACTATACAGAATTGTTAAGCTCTAAACCACTGTCTTGGCATATGTATAGGTCTTTGCTTTTTAATATATTATAAGCAAAAAAGTCCAAAAAAAACACAAAATCCAAAAACGCTCAGCAAACGAATACCTCTTCAAAAAATTTTATTCCAAAATAGTCCAAATCACACGGAAAGCAGACAAGAACTCCAACAAGTGAGGATTAAGCCACCATAAGTGCTTTCATCCCCAAAATAATACATTGACATGGAACTTCATCAGATGACAGCAAGGAAACCTCATATCCTTTATATACATTTGTTATATGACATCACTTCCCCCAAAAAGAAATCAGATAAAATAAAATAGTAACCATTGCACATACATTAGTTTTAAAAAGTCACCAATTATAATAATAAAAACATATTAGAAATATGCATCATACAAATCTACATTTTAAAAAATGTATTAAAAAGTGTTAAGAAGTGCATCCTACAAGTAACACTAACATTTTAGAACAACTCGTAAATCTCTTTAACTCGCAGTTGCTCATATAGAACCAACAACCCCAATAAGGAAAAAACAAGAACTAGAAAACTATACAGATTATCTATGCAGTGCTTTTAGCTTTAATAAGCTAGAAATAGAAACACTGTTATTGAGACCAGGCTAGCATGCGGCATTCAAATGGAGCTGCAACACCAGCTCCGCTTTTTCTAATAAATACTGCCAGGCCCCCCCTCTTTCAGAACAGGATATAATGTCCAAGATAGCAAATTTAAATGTGTGATCTGGGTGTTGTGTAGTGTGCCTAGCAAGGGCATTAAGTTCAAAATTATCCCTGATGTTCCTTACATGCTCACTTATTCTAACTTTAAGTTTCCGTTTGTTTTTTCCTATATAGAAACAAGGGCATGTATCACACATTGCACCATACACAACCCTCTCAGTATCACATGAACCCTTAAACCGCAACCTTAATTTTGTGTTATTTATTTGAACTTCATTACTCTCAAGAATAAAAGAGCAAAATTTGCATCTCCCACATTTATGAGTAAAACCAAATCCTGTTCTATTCACATTACACTCCAATATATTTATGTTTCGTCCCCTCTTGTAAACACAAATAGGTTTAGCACCAATGGAGCCCCTAATGGTACTATCACTTGTTAGAAGATCCCAGTTTTTAGTCAAGATGTTAAGAACAGTTTTGGAGTCATGAGCAAAAGTGGTAAGAAAACACACTTTTGGTGAACCCTGGTTAAAAGCCACATTAGAATTCAGAACATCTTCTGTAGATATAGCAGTATGAACCCCACCCATAACACCCTGATTGGGTGTATGAATATGAAGATCTGATGGGGAAATACTATATTGTGATTCTAGGATAGGCCGAAAGTGACCATTCCTTCTCTTTTCAACCACTTCACCCATGATGTTATCAATGAGTTCCCTGGGAAAATCCCTCTTACAAAACATATGTTTTAGTTTGTCACATTCTATTAAAAAGTCATCCCATAGGCTCACCATTCTGGCCGCTCTTACAAATTGGCCCTTTACTACCCCCCGTATTTGAGAAAAGAGGTGGCAACTCATGAAGTGGAGTAAACTGTTATACTAGGTCTCCTTTCGGTATATTTCAGCCACAAATCTATTAAGTACACAAGATTTTTTCAGCAAAACGTCCAAGTATGCTATACTAGTTTCTTCAATAGCATGTGTAAATTGTAGGAAAGTAATAGTAGCATTTATATAGTCCAAATCAAATCCTTAGGCCCCTTCCAAAAAATAAAGATATCGTCAAGGAAACGGGTGTACATGTGGCAGTATGGGAAAAAGATGGACAGTGTCAAAAACCTCCTTTCCCATTCTAACATAACAATTTTAGCATACAACCCACCACATGCCACACCCATGGCCACCCTTTGAACTTGTAGGTAATATTTCTTATCAAATAGTACAAAGTTGTTATTGAACACCAGATCTAATAAGTGTTCCAACATTATACACCTGTCATATGGTAAACCAAATGAAAAAAGATATTCAAGGAACCATTCTGTACCTATATCACGTGGGATCACACTATAAAGATCCTTCATGTCGATTGTGATCAGGACATATGATTTATCAAACCTGGTTTCATTTATCGTTCTCAAAAAATCCCAGGAATCTTTACACAGTAGGGGTTCCCTTTTAAGTAACTCTTTTAGTTTGATATCTAGGAATCTAGCCATAGGATGTGTGATAGAGGCCCTTGCATCCACAATGGGGTGCATAGGGGGCTGGCATGTATTCTTATGTATCTTTGGAATCCCAAAGATGACTGGTGTAACAGAGAAATCAGTAGACAAAAATGTAATTCATCAATAGTAATGAGTCTTTCAATAAATAGATCTTCCAACTGCCCCCTAATTTTTCTATAGGCCCCATTCTACTCATTTAAGGAGCTTTCTATATATGTAGGGGTGTCAATGACTTCATACATTTTCCTAAAATAGTCAAGCTGATGCATTAAGACAACCCCTCCCCCCTTATCGGGTTTCATAACCCTTATATTTATATTGTTGGAGAGTAGTGATAATTCAAAAACTTCTTCCTCACTAAAATTATTCTTGGTCATTGGGGGCAAGCCACCTTTTTGGACACAATACGCTCTAATATCAATTTCACACACTTTTTCAAAAATATCCAAAAGGTGGTGTAAGGGAGGATTGTAAGTACTAGAGACCTTGATTAGGGGGATAACCTTCTCAACTCCCTGAAAAAGTAAATGCAAATTCAATTTTCTCACATATTGTTTAAGTTGACTGATTTAGAAGGTATGAAAGAAAAGCCCTTCGCCAATAAATCACACAAATGCACATCCAACTGCAATTCTGTAAAATTATATACTTTGAAGTCCTCTGTGCTATTGACACTCACAGACAAGGGGGACAAATGGAAAACATTAGTCATAGTTGCGATAGTAGAAGGTGTAGTACAATCAACAACATCTGACTCAGAAAATGTCAGTCCAGGAAGTGTCAAATCCTCCCTCCCCTCCCCCTCCAGGAGCTCTTGTAGTTCCCCCATCCCGGATGGGGGTAATTGCTCCTGTAATTCGGCCCCTGTGATTGGACTGAATTGTTGACATTGGCCATACGCTTGTTTTGGATGCGTTCCAACCTCTTTAATGGAGGGTACTCTTCCTCTTCTAAGAAAGAGTCATTCAAACTATTAGCATCCTGCTCATGTTCCCCAAAGTCAACCCCATCAATGTGAAATTGTCTATCAGGGTACCACTCCTGTGAGCAGGGAGGGGGTGGATAAGCACTGTCAGCTCCATATTCATCCACATCCCTTAAAATCTTTTTAGTTTTCCTTTTCTTTATTACCTCCATCTTTTCCTCTTTTGTGCAAAAAATACAGGTATAATCAAATTGATTAACAGAAAATGATATGTCTTGTGTGATTTTCCTGTCCAAATCTTTCACTTCATGGCACAAGCTATCAAGCTGCATCTCATTGTATTTGATGACCATTTCCATGTATTCTGTGCCAAAACGGTCAAACAATTTAATTAAATACCTATGGAAGGGAGAGTTAGCTACAAGGCCAGTTGGATAGTGCCACATCCATAAGCCTTTACGGATGATTTTTTTTGTTTACACATTACCTAAAGTAACTGTTGTCCATTTGCAAGCACTTTATCTTGAATAAAACCCTGTCCAACTCGTTTAAACTGTTAGAGATAGCGTGGTTAGGTGTTAAGTTGCTATTGAAAGAATCAAGGCACTTTCCACTATTATGCCAATCAGTTAGAGAAATATCCTTATGTGTATTTACACGTGTAATGTGTGATGTGTGATTTGGACTATTTTGGAATAAAAATTTTTGAAGAGGTATCTGTTTGCTGAGCATTTTTGGATTTCATCTTTTTAATATATTTAATTATGGGAAGTGCTGGAAGTCAGACCATTCATCTTAGATTGGACCATATGATCAGAAAGCTTAATGCCATATATTTCTATTATGTAATTCCATTTTTTCTTCAAATGGTTAAATGACGTAGACACCAATTAATCCCCTATCTCTTCTGTTAATTTGTGCAACCATTGGATGCCCTTATTATTGCAATTATTAGCTTTAGAAATGTCCCATCCATTTTGAGAAAAGGACATTCTCAGGGGAGGATCACAGACCACACACAAGGTGGTGGCTGGCACATTACCCTGTGCAAATGCCATAAAGCCTTCCGAGTTTCTAATATCTACTGCCATTTCTTAAAGTTTGCTGACAGGGCACAGATAAACCATACTGCTGTTATGGAACTGAAAAAAAATAATGAAAAGTGCTTGCCTTTTTGAGTGCTAGGGTACAGGAAGATACAATTAGGAAAGACTCAATTACAAAACATCATTACAGTTCTGCAAAAGATAAGGCCAGCCACTGATTTTATAAAGAAAGTATAAAAGCAAAAATAATACTAGACTCTGCATTAGTTCTAAAACCCACACAATTAAAATGCAGCTCACTCATTGGATCAATCCAGGTAAACAAACAAACCAATAAAATCAAACATAAAACCGTCATTTAAGAGCTTTAAATACTGTTGCTAAATCTAATTACAGTTAAAAAATGTTAAATATTAATGAAAATTCTTTCTTAAGAATACAGTATAATATATATAATAATATAGTAGAATATAGTGTTTGGGAAAACACATTCTCAAGGTCTGGACAAATCCTTGGTAAATAAAGATATTCCAGTCTGTTTTTCTTGACATTTAAAGTAAATAGCCCTATCTAAACTTATTAAAAGTTATAATCATGAGGAAAGTTACACAAATTCCCTTACACAAACTCCCTTTATTATAATAAATGTTTTATATGTGTACAAATGTATATATAACATTTATCGGTAGTGTTTACCTATATAGCATAGGTGTGGAAGTTTCCTTTATACTATATAGTTGTAACGTCACAGTAGTTGTTAGGCTGCATTTTTATTAATGTTCTATTTGATTTGCTTACTGCAAAATTAACAATAAAGTGTATTTGCAAAAAAAAAAAATCAAACCAGGGATTCAGTAAACTCTATGTAGGCTTCGCACAAAGCCTACACAGAGTTTACATGTGTGCACTGTAATGTGCGGAGAGTAGCAACACTAATTGTATATTCATGCCACGCTCCACATTTAAACATAAGTAAGCAAGGTTTTGGGCTGACAGCAATGTAGCTGGCTAGGAAACCGTGCAACTCAACATGGATAGGAAACCTGTCTAACTCAGAGCATAGTAAGTTAGCGGGTTTGCGTGGAATGCAAAATGATCACCAGGGCTTAACGTTTAATATTTCTCATGGCTCTCAGTCTCTTAGTACAAGAAATCTGGACAAAGCACAACATAATGGGGGGAACAATGATCCAGAAATAGGGACAGACTTTATAAATTTGTTCTTTTAAACTTAGAAATGTGCTAGAGTAATAATGGGGTTTGTGTGAAGATACATTTTCTGAAGAATTTGAAGTCTGAAACTCAATTGTATGTCATTTTAATTATTGCATAAAATCAGTCCTAGGATCATGCCAGTGATTAGGCAAAAAAACAGAGGTTTTATAAAGAACACACCAAACAAATTATAAGGCAAAAATCTGGAAATTCTGTGAAAATCATGACAGTTGAGAGGTATGATAGTTATGTATATGGTCCAAACACAGTACAGAACAGTGCATACAGGGCAGAGTATTGTGAAATCCCATTCCTGGCATTCTGTACCAAAGTTGTGTAAATGATCTGTATGGACTGCCATGTAAAATAAACACTCAGGGGAAGTATGCGTATTGAATAGGGACACACAGATTAATTGTAAGAATGAACACAGGGAAAGAGAACAGGTGAAACAACCTAATGTACAGCAGATGAGGACGTGTCAATACAAGACACTTGTAGCAGCAATACCAATCACATATCAATATGGTATAGTACTGACTGCATAGTGAAAATGTGTATTATGTGACTATTACACAAGTGACATAAGAATGGAGAAGATGTCTGTGTGAAATAAGCATTCTTACATGAACAATGCAGAGGACATCTATCTGAGATGTGATGTACAGCTGGGGTAGGGTACATACTGTGAAACCATGTAAACTGATTTGTCTGAATATGTGTGTAATCTCAGCAGAGACCTCCAGCAAGTGGGATACAGGTAAAGGCTTATGGACAACATTCTAAGAAATAAGCAGAATCATGGACAATATCAGAATAATACCACTAGTAATCCCATGTCTCTGACATAACATATGTATGTTAGAATGATCAGAGATGATTCTGCCAAACACAACTGTACAACTATTATGACATGTCTGCACTCTATGAGGCTAATCATGCACACTGTCTGAGCACTGTAACATCTGCTGGAGGTATTAGGAGGGACACTGTTATACCTGTATGTGACTTAATGATCAATACAGGCTAGTTGGCTGGTGTGCATTGCAGATATATATGGCACAATCTACACTGTCAGGAATGTTATCTATGCCAGTAATGTTGTCATCACTGGAACAGGTAGCACACAGGCATCTGGTGTAACATACACGTACGTACAAGGAAGTAGTTAGCATTGTGACCGCATGCTGGTGGACGTTCCACTTACCATTTACCTTAGAACACAGGTCACATACCTATTCACCTGATTATAGGGTGTGATGTCTACATTATACTTGGGTTGTGGGTTTGTTTTCCTGATGTAACAAATCCACCCCCCCCCAGTGTCATTGCAGGTGTTGTCATGTCTGTTGCAGCAATCTTTGGTGTGTGGTGATACTGTCTGCATTACACTAATATCACAGTTGGAGTCAATGATTGCCCACAATCTAAAGTCCTTCAGAAAGCTGATTGGACACAGGATGTGTATGTCATCTGTGATGTCTGTCACTTAAATAATGGACAGGAAAGGGTGAAGCAGACAACATTGCTGTCCTGATCTAATCTCAGGACCTAACATATAGGTCACTTCACACATTTCAATATATTTAGATGTCAAGTTTGTGATACAGTGGTCTATCCACTTGGTGATATAGGTGTTTATGGCCACATCTGAAAGTGTTGAGTGAATACCTCAGTGTGGATTTCTGTCAAATGCCTTGGTCTTGTCAAATTCAAAAGGATGATAGTGTTGTTGTCATGCACTCCTTCAATGACTTCTTTGAGGACATCTAATGGGTGTAACAGACATGATGCAGCATAAACAACTCACATAGATCTGTTGCACACAGCCAGGATATTACTAGTGCCCATTTAGAAAAGGTCCATGATGACATGCTGGTCTACCTCACAGATGAGGCAAGTCAGGATGTGTCTATACATGCATGCATCAGGTTCTGTACCCCCTCAACTCAGATGGCTGCATGTTGATGTACACACTTCTTCAGGAACATAGTCTGTGTGGAGGGTGTGTTGAGGTGTGTATTCAACATGTCAGGAAGGTGTATGTGATGTGTCACATGGTAGGTGATCTGTGATGCTGTCACAGTTCATTAGTTCTGCATTATAGGCCTGCATGAAGGTAAGAGAGTGCATACTGGCTATCCTGATCTGGCCTAGGGTTTGAACACAATCCCACATGCAGATATCATTAAGAAAATCTCCCAGCTGGGAATTTAACCTTAGGCCAGTAGATAGATAACCAAGTGGCTCACTGACAGAACACATACTGTGAAAGTTGGTGAATCAACCTGTAACAGTAGAGCTGTCACCATTGGCGTACCCCTGGGATCTGAGCTTGGCCCTTTACTGTTTTGAATCTATTTCTCAACAGCTCAGGCTAAAGTATACTGCCTTTGGCTTACCTTCTTTGCTGATTCTGACATACTGGGTACAATCATTGAGTCCACGTATGATGGCAACATACTGCAGTAGGGGCTAAGAAACTTTGCAAAAATGAAGAGACTCTCAAAAAACAAATAAGCGAAAAGATAGCAGATACTTCCTAAAACAGAAATTTATTAAAAATTAAAAATGGTAAAGCGCTTTTCATCTACTCAATAGAAGACTTCATCAGACCACCATTTAATAAGAGAATCCTTTAAATACTAGTGTACACCAACAGTTACCGTCCCCAATCACAACTTCAAAAGGAAATGATGTAAGCATACTGTTAGTACAAAAAAAATTGTTAAACATACATTATGCTAAAAATATATAATTTTTGACATATACATATAAAAATGAATAAATATAAAACCTATGCTTATTAAAAAGTGAAGTTAATTATTAATTATTAATTCAACTACTCAAAGCTTTTAACCTTAAAAGACTGTTAATGGCACATTGTTCATAAATACCTGGTTTATAGCATGGTTGTAATAATAATTGCCATCTTATTTCAGCTTTTTCTAAAATTAAACTCCAGGGTCCACCCCTTGGTTGCTCAAAATCTGCTGAATGGCACAAAATTCTAAACTATGATCAACACATGCCTGTGTATGTTTCGCTAAAGCTTTAGCTAAATTCCCCCTCCTTATGGCATACAAATGTTCATAAACCCTTTCTTTTAGTGTTCTTGTGTTTTTTCCTATATAATACGCAGAACATTTTTTACAGTTAGCTACGTATACCATCCCTTTTGATTTGCAATTCAATTTCTGATGAATATAATACTTTTTACCATTATTTTCAACCTGTTCACCTTGATACATATACTTACAAAAAGAGCACGTGCCACATTTTTTCATACCCTCACCTTTTTCTTTCCTGTAACATCGTTCAATAAGATTTTTGATATTCCTACCCTTCCTTGCAATCATTTTAATACCATTCTGAAACTTATTGGTAATAACTGATTCATGAAGAAAATGAGCAAAAAAAATGAAAGTGATTTGCGTAATGATGACGACTATAAACAACAATTTCCACCTTTAAGGCGGTCCGAAAGGATCAGGAATAGGAACTATAATTATGGTAACAATCGTGGTAATGGTCCCAATCAGGATTTTTATACCTTTTCCAGAAGGAATCGGGGGGGGGGGGGACAATGCAGATGTGGACGATACCCGAGGAACGATTATTAACTGAATGTACTGGTCAACTGAGTTCTATTGAAACTGATAGTACTAATGGTATCTCAGATGAAGTTAGACAACAAAAACCTATGGTTATTTTTAATGAGGCACATGATTTTAAAATTTATAATTTTTCTTGTACATTTTTTGATCAGGAGATGGCTGATTTCTTAAGCAAAAGTTTGACATTTGTTCCTGCCTCTGAGGCATGTTTAGCTACTGTACTCATGGATTTTAAACTATTTCTTAGGAAACTGAATTTTAGAATTATGTTTGGTGAAAATCACAACCATTCTGATATGCAATTGCATACCACCAGCACTTTTAATCCACCGTTACATCCGGTTTTACTTCTGTATGAGAAGGCTTGTGAAATTGATATTAGACATCTGTTAAGCAATAAGCATTTCCCTTTGAAGGACAATTTGAGTTCTAATGAAAGGGAATTACTTGTATTTTAATGCAACAGAATAGTAGAATCAAGAAGCCGGATAAGGGGGATGGACTGTTGGTAATGGATGTTTTAGATTATAATGATAAAATAACGCAAATACTTAACACAGCCACAGTATGATGAAGTTAGCAGAAATGCACTTAATGTAGCATATAAGAAGATTGAAGCATTTCTTAAGGACTTGTTTCTTGAAAATAGAATCGACATTGACACCTATAATTATTTACATATTATTGAACCTACCATTCCTTGTATTTTTGGCTCACCTAACATACATAAAGATATAAACAATCCACCACTAAGACCAATAGTGGGTGGGCGCAACTACATAACTTATGCATGTGCTAAATTTTTAGATTGTAAATTGAAAGGTTACTTGGATGGTCAAAAGCAAATCTGTAGAGATTATTGGCATTTTCTCAGCCTTATTAATGCAGTTGAATATGCAGAGCATGTTCTATTTTTAACGATAGATGTAAAATGTCTTTTCTCTGTGATTCCCCATCAGGAAGGTGTAAATATGATAGAATAGTTTCTGTTTGAACAAGGAGTACCACAAACTGACATTAACTTATATATTGATTTATTTGAAGTGGTTTTGACCAACAATTATATTATGTTCAACAATCATTATTATTTACAGAAGGTAGGAGTTGCTATGGGTTCACCCTGTGGGACCATTTTTTCCAAATTGGTAATGGCCCAATGGGAACAGAAGCACATATTTAATAGTGCATATGAGCAGTATATTGTCCTATATTTGCGATATTTGGATGATATTTTTATTTTATGGAGGGGTGAGCAGCAGCAGGTGGATGATTTTATGGAATATATCAATAATACAACTCAATTTTTGAGGTTTACGTACAATGTTGTTGGACAGGAGAGTAATTACATGGATGTTAATCTGAGAAAGGACAAGGTCAACAAGAGGTTTGTAGCAAAAATTCACAGAAAACCCACCTATTTGAATAGCTTTCTTCATTATACAAGCTCCCATTCTGTTATTAACAAAAGAGCGGTTATAAAAGGCCAATTAGTGCATGCTGCAAGGATGGTTAGTTTACATAATGAATTTCTTGATGAGTGTAAGAATCTTATAAACATGTTTTTGAGTAGGGGCTACCCAGAAGACTTGCTGAATGAATTGTTTCTCGAAGTAAAACAAAACAGAGAAAATGGTTATTTTCTACCTATTCTCAATAGAGATGGATTATTGGTGGAAATGCACAGGGCTAATCAAAACATGAGAGTTGATTATGTTAATGCCTTTATAACTACATTTAATGTGCATTTTTTTAAAATTAAATCAATAATTTAAAAAAATTGGAGACTTTTGGATGAGGAATCAATTATTACCAATAAATTTCAGAATGGTTTTAAAATGATTGCAAGGAAGGGTAGGAATATCAAAAATCTTATTGAACGATGTTACAGGAAAGAAAAAGGTGGGGGGTATGAAAAAATGTGGCATGTGCACTTTTTGTAAGCATATGTAACAAGGTGAACAGGTTGAAATTAATGGTAAAAGTATTATATTCATCAGAAATTGAATTGCAAATCAAAAGGGGTGGTATACGTAGCTAACTGTAAAAAAATGTTCTGCGTATTATATAGGAAAAACCACAAGAATGCTAAAATAAAGGGTTTATGAACATTTGTATGCCATAAGGAGAGGGAATTTAACTAATGCTTTAGCAAAACATACACAGGCATGTGTTGATCATAATTTCAAATTTTGTGCTATTCAGCAGATTTATGAGCAACAAAGGGGTGGACCCTGGAGTTTAATTTTAGAAAAAGCTGAATTAGGATAGCAGTTATTATTACAATCATACTATAAACCAGGTCTTAATGAACAATGTGCCATTAACAGTCTTTTAAGGTTAAAAGCTTTGAGTATATGAACTAATAATTAATAAATAACTTCACTTTTTAATAAGCATAGGTTTTATATTTATTCATTTTTATATGTATATGTCAAAAATTATATATTTTTAGCATAATGTATGTTTAACAATTTTTTTGTACTAACAGTATGCTTACATCATTTCCTTTTAAAGTTGTGATTGGGGTCGGTAACTGTTAGTGTACACTAGTATTTAAAGAATTATCTGTATTAAATGGTGGTCTGATGAAGACTGCTATTGAGTAGATGAAAAGAGCTTTACCATTTTTAATGTTTAATAAATTTATGTTTTAGGATGTATCTGCTATCTTTTCGCTTATTTGTTTTTTGACAGTAGGGGCTAACACAAACGATCGGTGACTAAGCAACACAGTCTACAAATAAATGCAAACGTGTCTTTCTTTTGTCCTTCTGTGAAGTGGAATTTTCTGCTAATTACAGCACTGACAAAAGCCCTGGTATGCTGAAACCCAGTGATGCAAGCACTGGGAACACAAGTACATAGCAATTTGAACTTCGATCACCATGTGTCCACATTGGTATTGAAAGTCTATGTTGTGCACATCATAAGTCAAACCATCATATTCAGGTCTGAATATTATATTATAGCAATGTACACCTCATAAGAATACTAATATAGAGTATAACATACTAATGGCAGAAGGACTGTATACTGAAAGGCATAATAATGTGGCATGACTGTTGCACTTGGGATTGTGCAAACATTATGCCATTGAAGTGGCTGAAAAACACTGGAAACATGAGCCACAAAGCATCATAGAAAATTATGAAGTTAGCATCACATGGGATTATCCATTGCTAACAGTTGAAATAATAGACACTAGAAAACTGGATATAGTGGTCCATGAAAAGAAGACAAAAGTGGTATTGATCATTGAAATCACCATACCCAGTGACTACAGTGTCTTGTGTAGAGAGAGAGAGAAACAAAGTCATAAAATATCAGGATTTTCAGGCAGAAAGAAAAGCAATGTGGAAGAAAGATACCCAGACAGTCCAAATAGTAGTAGGAGCAATGGGTCTTATAAAAAAGAATCTACAATCGTATTTAGATATGTTACCAATACATGTAACTCCATACAAACTGCAGAAGAAGTCATTACTGGCACACTGCAGGTGCTGCAAAGAGCACTTCTGGCTGACATCAAATATTGAAACAATACTAATTTCATGAACTTTGATCGTACTTTGACTTAGACGTGGGGTCCATTCTCATCATGGTATTAGAAACCCAAAAGATTTGGAGAAATTAAAAAAGAGTGTAATACTCTCTTTTGCATGTACCTTATGAGACAAATGCAGCATCTGAAGAGATCACAGGGTTTTCTAACCAAGAAAACACAAGGCCTACAAACCATGCATTGATTTATGTGGATACACTGAAAGCCATGTCACTGTAAAGTGCACCATATAGGATGGGGTAACTCTGCCTGGCCTCCAGGCAAGTCTCTGACCCTGTCCTGGTGGGACTAGTGCACCTCCACAAATCAGATATAGCTGATGACATCAGCAATGTCTGGTGAGGAGAGTGTGGAAATAACAGTGTCCCACAGGCTGGTCTAAAAGGCCCTCTGCAATGTCAGGCAAGTGTGCACACACACACACACACACACACACACACACACACACACACACACACACACACACACACACACACACACACACACACACACACACACACACACACACATTGATTGCAGTGAGAATAGAACCCCTAAGTACATAGACTATGGAACTCTGTATTTAAGACAAGCACCACAGCTCAAGTCTGACTTGTAGTATCTCAGACAGCACTTTGCAGCTGATGACATCAGCAGTATCTGGTGGGGAGAATATGGCAATAACTGTCTCACATGCTGGTGCAAAAGGCTGTCTATAATGTCAAGCAAGTGCTCACACACACACACACACACACACACACACACACACACACACACACACACACACACACACACACACCCCAGTTGACTGCAGTGAGAAAAGAACCCTTACTTATCTAAGTACACAGAATACAGGACTCAGTAATTTACACAAGTGCCACAACACGAGTCTGACTTTTAGAATGCTGCAGGCCAACTTATAATGGATGGCATCAGCATTGGATGTAGGAGAGAAGATGTTGGGAGGCCTGCATTAAATGGATATGTAGACATCTGCAAGTATCAAAATACTGTCAAGCCATGGGATTGGACTGGTAATTGTAGGATACACACTTCTGCTTCTGTTTCTAGATCTCTCAAAAGCATTTGATACAATCTCCCACTCTTTACTTCTGTCCCAGCTCTCATACCTGCACCTCTCTCCCCAACCTTAGCCTGGTTCTCCAGCTACCTATCCATGTGCCATCAAGCTGTGCAATGGAAAGAGTCAACCTCCCCTTTCTTACCCACACCCACAGGAGTTCCACAAGGATCTGTACTGGGCCCACTCCTCTTTAACATATTCATCAACTTTCACCACTACATCCCTGATGCCTCAGTTATCCAATACACAGATGACTCCATCATCAATTGCTCAGCCTCCTACCCCTCTGAACTTCTACTCAAAACCCAATTAGCCTTCTCCAAAACAGAATCATGGATGCAATCCAATCACCTAGCCCTAAATGCTAACAAAACAAAACTAATGATTTTCACTCCTACCAAAAACTCCCAATTCAACAGAAGCCTGTTTTCCATTAAAAGCCAAAATAACACTCCTCTAGAAATTGTTCCCAGTACCAAGCTACTTGGCATTATCATTGATGAAAACTTAAAATTAAATTCTCGCATCTACTCGGCAATCAAGAAAACCCATCAGAAAATCGGTCTCCTCTACAGGCACAACTGCTACCTCACCCCCTCCACCCGACAAACCCTCGCATCTACCTTCCTTCTCCCATCTCTCTTGTATGGTGCTCCCTTATTCTCCAACCTACAACTTGGCCTTCTTTCCAAACTAGAAGCCTGCTACTAGAAAATCTGCAAATTTGTAACCAATTCTAAAAACTCATCCCATCACTGCCACTCTCTACACACCCTCAACTGGCTAGAACTCCCCCAACCACCTAATATACCTACAACTTACAACAGCCAATAAACTCATGTTCAAACCTACAGAATGCCCTTCTCTCACCAGATCTCTAATACCCTACACGCCCAGTCACTCCCTGAGATCTGAAAGCCAAAACCTCCTACAAGTGCACAAACCCTTACATCCCCCTGGTCAACTACTGCTATCTTACACCATAGCCAAACTATAAAACTCCCTACCCCCCCCCCACTACACAACATGCCAAACCACAACAACTTCAAATCCATGCTACTATCCCATCTGTCCTGTAAATGGGAATGCCCTTGACATGCTCGTACCTAGCACCTCTAACTATTAATTCCTCACCCCTCTTTAAAAAAAGATATAGGACCAGTACTCTATCCCACAATACTACATACCAATTCTCTTGTTTTATTTTCTATCCATTCTCCCTCTCAGTTTTACTCTATACTTCATGAAGCTAGAATTTTTTGAATTCTATTATGCATTATAACTATTCAAATGCTATTCCAGGCTAATCAAGTATATTCTATTTGCACAGTAATCCACTTGAATTATTCTAAATCAACCAGAAACCTCCATACATCCTTTACTTAAAATGTATAAAGATTTCAAACTGAATCTTCACAAAGAAACTACCACCTAGTATGACTTATTTTTGCCTTTTTGCCAAAGCTGATCAAACATCCTTTACTTGTAATGTCTAAAGATTTCTAACTGAACCTTGACAATGAAGCTTCCACCTACAATGAGTTATCTTTGCCAAAGCTGACCAAATGTCATAATTTATGTCTGTACATCCTTCTTAAAAATATTATGCATGCAAGCCTCTGGGTTATCTTATATATATTTTCAAAATTATATTCTCTCAAAACTAATGCAACATCTATTTTTATTGTAAAGTTTTGACTTTCTATAATTTTTGTATTATGTATCAACACTTTTCTCCTCAGGTCTCCATTGAAAATGGGCCACAAGCCCAGCTGGACTAACCTGGTTAACAAATATCAATACATAAATAAATAAATAAATTCTGCTCTTCTGGCTAGACACACACACACACACACACACACACACACACACACACACACACACACACACACACACACACACACACACACACACACACACACACACACACACACACACACACACACACACACACAGTTGCCTGCAGTGAGAACAGAACCCCTAAGTAGGCAGACTACAGAACTCAGTAATTTACCCAAATGCCATGACACAAGTCTGATTTTTACAAGGCTGCAGAACATTTTACAGTGCATTGCATCAGCACTGGATGTAGGAGAGAAGATGATGGGAGGTCTGCATAGGTTCATAGCTTCATAGTTTCCTAGAAAGTTACTAGCTAATGGCCCTAGGGCCTTACAAGCCTAATCATGTGATAGCCCAAGTACTCTTATTGAGCATAGTTAGATATCCGTTGTTAGCAGAGTGAGTTTGTGATCAGCACCAAATGGCCCTGTCCTTGAGGCATATAAGTGCCACCGGGTCTATATCACTTCAACGAAACAGCACTTCATCGAATACAACAGCCTCGAATTTCTAACCACGAAATCTAAAAACATCAAAAGCCCAGAGCAGCAAATGTTTTCCCTGGGAAAAAATTCACTGTTCCGAGAAACACACATGCAACACAAGCACACCAAAAAAACAGCAAGCCACACACATACACTTAAAATCCTACATCTAACCCAACACTAAACTGTACATACAGTACTATCTATCCACTATCCTTAACCCAAACCCTAACCCTAAGGTCCATCACTATCGCACACTCACCTTACTCGCGCCCTAACCCTAACTCACATACCCCACCCTAACCCTAAAGTCTATCACTATTGCATGCTCATGTCACCCACGCCCTAACCTTAACTCAATACCCCGTCCTAACCCTAAAGTCTGTCACTATCGCACACTCAGCTCACCCGTAACCTAACCCTAACTCACATACCTTGCCCTAACTCTAAAGTATATCACTATTGCACACTCACCTCACCCGCGCTTTAACCCTAACTCACATACCCTGCCCTAACCCTAATGTCCACACAATCACACACTTACCTGAACCCAACCCACAACTTTACACCACAGTGCTGAAAATAGCGAAGCCACAAAAACGGACAACCAAATTCTTTCCTTACGAAAAAATTTGGTTATCTGCAGCTTCGCTATTTTCAGTGTTCGCTGTTTTTGGTTCGATATTAGACCATTCAAAGTATTAACACTTCGATGATCTAATATAGACCTGGTGCTACCACAGGGTGAATTTATAATTACACATCCGGTTGTTAAATTTGCAGTTGAATAAAGTCATTGAGGAGCACTGCTTCACATGCAGTGGTAGCCTAATACAGAGGAGCAGCAATTGCTGGACGATATATCTGTTACTTCAGCATATTCTTTTTATGTCACAAGCTAGGTTGAGATCCCTGGAGCAAGTTATTTTTTGTCCCATTTGATTTGTGGATGTCTAGCATTTACATTAGGGCAGGGTCCAAGACTGCTCTGTAGGCCAAGTCCAGGTAGCTTTTCAGCAGCCTGTATGATACTGAGTACAGTGACAGGGCTTTCAGTCTTTCTATGTATGTCGTGTTTTGGAGGTCCTGGACTCTCTTGGTCAGAAACCTCTGTGATCTGTCCAGTTGCTACAGTTTTCCATTGAGGTACATAGAAAAGAGAGCATTGCACTCAATTAGTGGTCTGATAAGGGCTGCGTACAGTGGAGCTATGACCTCCCTGGTCTTGGATGTGATGCCCTTAGTTATGAGGTGGCCAGTGTAGAATGGACACATAGTGATTGAAGCTTAGATTGCTATCAAACTGTGTTCCTGAGTGTTGTATCAGTGAGTCTGAGCTTAGAGCAGTGTTATGTATAACATAATTAGCATTGCTAATTTTTTGCCAAGGGGGACAATGAGGCATTTTCCTGCATTAAGTTTCACTCTGTGAGTTTGGCACCGGTCATTTGTCTGTGTCAGGCCTTTCTGTAATATGTTAACATCGTTGGGGGACTCTATATGATTGCACCCAATTGACAGTCCCCTGCAAACTTGGTAAGCCACATGCTATCTACCTTCACCTGGACTTCAGAAAAATGGTTTCCATACAGTAAAGGGCCCAGCGCAGATCCTTGTGGTGCCCCACTTATAATTGGTCTACTGCTGGAGGGGGACTCCCCAACTTTGACAGTGCAAATTCTATTGGTGAGGCAGTTGGCTACCTGTCTAGTAATGCATGGGCTAATCCCTAATGGGAGAGTTTCTGTATGATATCTGAATGGCGGATTGTGTGAAAGAACTTGGCTAAATCAAGATAGGTGTTATGTCCTGTTTTCCCTCATCCGGGGCTTTGGGGACATTATCAAAGATATGGAATGGGTTTAATAAGCAAAATCTATGCTTGACAAAACCAATTTGGGTCAGGTCAAGAGTGTTGAAGGTCACCTATATCCCTGTGGATAAGGTCCATGATGAATCTTTACATAGCCTTGCAGAGAAGGCTGGTTAGTTCCCAGGGTCAGTTGATGGATGTTTAGGCATGTTCAACTGTGAAGATAGTTCTAGTTCTGCATGTTACTAGATTGGTGTGCATTGCATATCACAAATTTAATATTAATTTATGTAGTGTAGTGGATGTATTTCTCAAAAAGTACTGGAGTTAGCATTGTTGCAGTGCATGGAGGAGGCAACACATGGCTGCATTGTAAATATGTGACATATTGTTCAGTTTGTTAAGTTTCTACATCTAGTGTCATAGTGTAAAGAGTAAAATGGACAGTAAACAACACTAATACATGCTAGATTTGGCTTTGCATAGTGCAGCAATGAGCAGCTGGTTTCACAATGGTTGGCAAAATGTTTGCACAAGTCAGATACACATTTCTATTATTTTCCCTGTTTGTGCATAGTTAAGCAGTGCACATACAACAGTTGCATATATATGTGTTCCAATTATACAGATTACAGTTAATGCAAGGCAGGGCATTTATGCTACTTGTATAGAGTTTATTTTAATGTAAATATTATTAAAGAAATGCAGTATTGTACAGTTGTGATTTGTAGTATATGAATCCACAACTTCTGACTACAGTCTAATATTTGACTCTTAAAGCTGGTTTGTGCTACAGAGTAATGAATGCATGAATAGTTGGTTTTACAGTTAGGATACGCATGCTTGATTTGCTACAACTGTATAAAAAACCCAAAAATCTATCTTAAACTTTTAAAGCTACAATAATATTTCTCTTGTGCTGCATGCATTCCACTTGCTTCTCTCAGTCTCTCCATTCAAACAACACAAGCCTGTCTATTGAACTCACTTCAGTATTAGCTGGGGAAAGAACAGAAGAGCATTATGCATACCAGACTTGTCTATATTTTGCTTTTCTAACTATAATAGACACTTTCCTGTGATCATACTTACACAGCTATAGGATGTCCACAGTCTCAAATGCATTCAACCAGTTGTTGAGGGTATCCCTTTTATGCCAGTGTAGGTCATTAAAATGATGCCTACACTGCTCTCCAGGGCATGGGATTAAAGTAGCACTGGATAAGGCCTGAGCCAAACTATTCCATATGTCAGACATGTACTGGGAGATAGAAAAGTCCCCCTGCAGAAGTATTTGACTGTGGCGCTTTACCGGGAGTCCAATAAATATCCTGAACTCCTGGACACCTGACCACTGTGCACTGGGCACCTTCCCCTGTAATGCTAAACATGTCTAATATCCAAACTAGAGCAATGACAAGTGATGCTTTCCCGCCAGTTTCAGTTATCACATTTACTGGTAGTGCAGAAAGCCGAGCAATGATTCCAACCACATTTGCCAAGCAGGGAGGAAGTAAATACTTGAAACTGGAAGGATAATCTTACACTTAGGTTTAGTTTGAGGGGGTTTTGGTGATGTAGGAAATATGTACTGCAAAATTGGAAGAGAACTGTTAGGTGAGTTTTGTTTGCAGAAATGCACTGAGGGCATAAACGTCATGACATGACACATTTGTTTTTGGCTTTATAGCAGAACCCAGGAGCATCTGTACTCCAGCCTTACACTTACACTTACACCTGATGGCACCAGACCAGTTCTATGACATTTACATAATTTTCTACTCATTCTTAAGTCCTCTGTGTTAACCACCATGCAGTTCTGCTTAGCATGTTTGCATGGTGCCCAACATAATTAATTGAATGTATCTGTTTTCAATTATTGGCTGTCTGATTCCTGTCTGTAGGTGTCGGGGAACCTTGCTAACAGCTGCATAATGCTGCTAAGCAAAGTTGCATGATGGAAAACAAAACTTGTAACAATGTATGTTTTTTTACCTTTGCACTTTTACAGGTGCCCTGTCAGCAGGTGCTCTGCAGGTATTCTGTCTGCTTCCAACATGGACCACTAGTCCAGGTTTGTGCACTGCTAAGCTTTGTGCAAATGAGATAAGCACAGCCAAACCTGACATTCATTTTCTCCATTTCCCTTATTTGCAATAAGCCTCACACCACATAAACATTGGCCAAAAAAAAGGAAACATAGGGAAAAGCAATCTATGACACTACAAAATGTTAGTACACATAAAATATTTGTATATAGGTCTGGATTCTCACTCCAATGAACTTTCAGAACACAATAAGTGTGGCTTATTCCTCTTTGCCACACAGATATCTTTGCAGCAGGGAACTGAAATAATTCTGCATACAACCATCTGCAACATCATCTACAGTACTATGAAACCATATAACAGTTATGTGTACATGTATTAATTATGGATGCACTGCACTGAGTAGTCACAAAATCATCTATGAGTATTGCTTGGAAATATGCAGCTCTGTCTTAACTGTGTTTGTTGCTCATTCTTGTCTTTTCTGACAAGTAATCTCAGACATGCAGTCTGCAAGCCATTCTATATCATTGTTCTGAAAATGGGTGAGGATATTAAATGGCAATAATATAATATACAGATGCCAACAGATGAAGGGGAGGTTGTGTGTTAATGAACAGAACCTATGAATTGTGTGCGGCTTACTTATATTTCTAACCTTGACCAAATTACTTCTAACACTTTGTAAGTCTAACCTGACACACCCACTGGATGTAGGGCAGTCTGCATTGTTGTTGTGTTTTCTTCTCCCAACCAGTAATCATTCCCAGTTGTAATCCATTAAAAATAAACACTGAGGGAGTGCCTGCACTATGTTTGCATCTGTTGCATGGAGCCAGGTATTTGGGATTTAGCAATTCTAATGAATTCATATCTAACTTCCATCTTCACCATGCGGACAGCCCTGAATCTATACCATAAAAAGGAAACTGTATAGCTAGGGAACTTAAAAGTGAAGAGACTTGTTTATGTGGAGAACAGAAGATTACTGAACTTGAGAAGGGATGATTGTATTTTCAGCTATATACTGCATATGCTGAAATGTCATTAAGAAAAATCTGTTTGATATATATATATATATATATATATATATATATATATATATATATATATATATATATTATATAGTTCGATATAGATATATAGCTATAGATATATTTATATATATTGATTAGCAAATGCTACAGTTTTATTGGTATGGATTAGTTAGAGGTGCACTGATGACATGGGCATGTTTGTCAGGGCATTTCAGAGGTATGCATGATTGGCAAGACCTTAAAATGGAATGTCCTGTGGTAAATCTGTACACATGTTTCAGGGACATTTCATTTGATAGCAATGTTAGCATTTCAGTGATGGTTTGTAGGTAAAATGTGTCATTTGCCTGTTCTTTCTGAGAGTGGGGGAGCAAAGCTGCATTTCTGTTATGGCACAAACAAGGATATGTGCTATTGTTACTCTCTCTTTTTTGCATCCAGCCTGTTATTCATATTTCAGATCTCTAGACTGTTTTTTGTTTCTCCAGTGGGTAATACTGAAATGCTACATTTTCTATTTTATCAGGGAACAGTTACGTGATACTTATGTGTATTATCCTTCTGTTGTCTTTCAGGACACCCAGGACTATGGCACCCAGGTGTCTCAATCCCTGAAAAACACCCTTCACTGTTCCTGAGCATCAAGCCATTGTGGTAGCTTTTAGGCAACATGGTACTTTTCTACTTGTGAGGGGATGTGGGGATATGTCAGAGAAAATGCAAATTTGACAGCAGATAATTGCAGATGTCAATTCATTAGGTAGCCACAGCAGGACATATGATCAGATGCACCATAGGGCCACCAAGATGTTCTCATCTGCACAGAGGAGAGCAGCTGCAGTGGCCCATGATCAGATGGGTACTGAGGGGGCTGCTATAGAGCCACCATTAACAGCAAATGAAGATCCTACTCACCCTCAGGCATCCATACAGCTACCAGCAAGGTGCAGAACAGCATTTCCTTGACATTGGTGCTATTGTTTCAGGGACAGCAAGCATGTCCCAGGAGGAGCTTCCAGGTAGGGTTTTGTATCTCAGTTGTTAAATACTGTTGTATATTTACATCAATATGCTAGTTCAGTTTAACAAGAAATTGGTTGGGGGGATTGAAGACTGCTACAGTTAACAACATATTCTGATTGATTTCACATGGGGCTTAGGTTGGGCTTGTCATCCAAGTTCTTGTTGAAAGTATATATTTTTTTCAAAATAGTGGCACCCTGTGTGGCAACGGCTGCTTCAGACCCCATCAGAAGGTGCATTATCAGTCTTATTTATCAACAGAAGCTTCAGGAAAATCAGTTACAGATGCAGAAAATTAATGTATATTAAGCTACAATGCAGTGAATCTGCTAGAAAGTGGATCTACAATCTCGCTATGCTGGCTGCATGATGAGCTACTAGTAGAGAGGCCTGTAAGGCCAAACATATTACAGGAACTCCAAAAACTGGGCATTTTTGCTAAAATGTGGCCAGGGATGTAAACATCTGGCTAATCGTAGATTTATTGCTCCTGGAAGATACTTAAAAAGGCAAAGATGTGCAAGATCAAGAAAAAGAGGAAACACAGCAGGTATTACTAACACATTCAAAACTAATTCTCACAGGCCTGCTCTGCCTTCCACACTTCTGGCTAATGTACACTCACTAGAAAGTGAGATGGATCACTTAAGTCTGTAACTCTCTTCTCAAAGCAAGGTGAGAAACAGTTGTTTATTTGTGTTTATGGAAATGTGGCTATGTCTCAGTATCAATGACAGTACAGTAAATGTAGAAGGAATGACTTTATTTGGCAATGATAGAATTCAGTCACTATGTGGCAAATCTCGAGGAGGGGGAGTATGCATATATGTGAATAACAATTGGTGTAGTAACTGTGAAGTTATTACCTCTTTCTGCTCAGAGTATATTAAATTCTTGTCTGTAAAATGCAAACCATATTACCTTAATGGAGTATGCATTACAGCAGTCTACATCCCACCCAGTGTGAACACCAATGAAGCACTGTCGACTCTGTATCAATCCATAAGTGATCTCCAAAACAGGAGCTCAGAGTTTGCACAGGTAATTGCAATGGACTTTAACCAAACCAGCCTAAAGATGGTACTACCTCACTAACATCAACATGTGAATTTTGACATGAGGGGTATAAATACACTGGATAAAGTATACACCAACATAAAGCAGGCATACAAGGTGGCACCTTATGCACATCTTGCAATCTTGCTGGTTCCTGCATATAAGCCACTGCTAAAATCTGGCAAACCAAGGAAAAATAAGGCTATGGCCTCAGGGAGCTGTCTCAGTCCTATAGGACTACTTCAAGTGTGCAAACTGGTCAGTGTTTAAGGATGTAGCCCTGTCAAACAACCAAACTGATCTGAAATCATTATCAGAGTCATTTTTAGCTTACATCTTGAAATATGTAGATGATGTAACTACCACTAACTGCATCACTACATGAGCGAACCAAAACCCATGGTGTATGAGCTCTTAAAAGCATGAATAGCAGAATTCAGATCCAAGGACATGGAAGCCCTAAACGTAGCCAGAGGCAAACATAGTAAAGGTATAAAGGAAGCAAAGAGAACCTATGGCAGAAAGATCCAGGGTCACTTCACTGATCAAATGATTCCAGATGTCTAAGGAGAAGCATACAGACCATAACTAACTACAAACCTGCATCAGCCTCTTGTGATGACACCACTGTATTTTTGAATGAGCTGAATAACTTCTTCAGCAGGCTTGACATGGCTAACAAAACATGGCAAGCAAACTCCCTGTCAGTAAGGATGAAGCATTGTTATGCCTAAACACAATAGATGTCCTAAGAACCTAGGGAAGTCTCAACCCAAGAAAAGCAAACAAAAAAAAAGAAAACATCATGGGCAGGGTACTGAAGGACTGTGTATCAGAATTGGCATCGGTGCTCATGGATATTTTCAACACCAAGGTGCTTTAAGAAGATGACTATCATCGCGGTACCCAAGAAATCACAGCCAGCAAGTCTAAATGACTGTAGACCATTTGCTCTGACTTCGACAGTGATCAAGTGTTTTGAAAGGCTAATTAATAACCACATAACCTCAAGCATACCAGCAACTTTGGACATACTGCAGTTTGTATATAGGCCAAACCACTGCAGGGCAGATGCCATATCTCTAGCACTCCGTGAAACCTTAATCCACTTGGAAGGCAAGAATTGCTATGCCAGAATACTGATCATTGACTTCAGTTCTGCCTTCAATACTGTCATCCCTCCAAATCTAGTAAAGAAACTAGTACAACTTGGCATCAACACCCCGTTATGCAATTTGGTCCTACGTTTCCTCATGGACAGGCCTCAAAAGGTTTGTGTGGGCAACAACAGTTCCAGAGGCATAACTATGAACATGGGGGTATGGCAGGGATGTGTCTAGAGTCCTTTATTATTCACCTTGCAGACACATGACTGCATAGCGAGACAGGAGTCCAATAAAAGTATCAAATTTGCACATGACACCACAATCATAGGCCTAATCAGAAATGGAGAGGAAACAGCCTATAGAAGTGAGCTGGAGCATCTGATAGGCTGGTGCAATAGCAACAACTTAGCATTGAATGTCAGCAAAACCAAAGAACTGACTGTGGACTTCAGAAGGTGCCAGGAAGAAGACAAACCTCTAGAGATAAAAGGGGTGTCATTGGAGAGGGTCAAAAGAATGACATTTCTGTGAATACACGTTTAAGAGGACTTGTCCTGGTGAGATCATAGTAATTACACTGTCAAAAAAGCACAGCAAAGGTTGCACTTCTTAAGGAAACTGAGAAAAACAAACATAGCTGTCTGTTCTCCAAGCATTCTGATGGAGCACCACTGAGACTGTCCTAACCAACAACATCATAGTCTAGTATGGGAACCGTAATGCCTCCAACCACAGAGCTCTCAGGTGAGTTGTAAGGGCAGCAGAGAAAACCATTGGTTCTTCACTTACACCCTTGGAAGACTTACACAAGACTCGCTGCATAGGAAGAGCCAGAAAGATAACAAATGACTTTAGCCATCCTGCAAATGGCATGTTCTCCCACATATTCTCAGGTAGAAGATACAGAAGCTTGCTCTGCAAGACTTCCAGGCTAAATAACATTTTTCCCTTATACATTAGACTGTTAAACTCTGCTGACAAGTGAACTAGAAGAAACATAACTCTTATCCCCCAATCACCAAGGAGTGTATAGATCTGCCTGATCAGGTGTAGTAATTTCACTAATTTTACACACTTCATACAAGTGCACCATAAATGTTCAATGTCCATATTGAATGTGTAATTCCAACTGTCTGTTCTTACCTGTACCCTGATAAGAGAAATCCAAGAGAGTGCAGTATTCCCTCTGCAATATCTGTATGTTGGTCTATCTATTTATATTTTTATTTCTTGCTTTTTTGTGATGTCAGATAACTTTTTACTAAAAAATTTTTCTGTATGTATGTATGTATGTCTTTGCACTGGAAATGAAGCAATGCAATTTTGTTCAGCTACACTGTGGTGTAGATTGAATGACAATAAAGTTTACTTTGACTTTCACTTTAGTTAATGGACATATAAAGGGCAAAAAGTTTTTACCCCCTGTGTTACTTCTAATTGTGATGATGTTGTCCCTTCCTTTTACTTAACTTCTTCCAGGAACATCCAGCATAGGGAGCATATCATCATGTGCATATGGTAAGCCAAACATTTTTAGGTCAATACTGATAAGCAATTCAAAGAAATATTTTAGTGTGTGATGTTGATGACAGGACTGTTGTGTATATTGCTGTACTGTCTGTAATAGTGGTACCACTGTTAGTTTGCTAACATACATTGGACTATAGTAGTGTAGGTATTAATTTTTTCCTGTGTTTGTTGTACATTAGCACAGGTGATCCTGACAGTGGATGGGAGGGACTTCCACCAACTGATGTCAGTATCAGCAGACTGTGATGATGATGGTGGCCAAACAGAGGCACAGTCGGGGGGGGGTGCAGAGGTTGAATCTAACACTTATGCTGACATACAGCCATTCTCTGAAATTCCATTGGACACAGCTAGTAGGCCTACGTCTACCCATTTCAGTGAGCCCTCAGATATTCGACAGGTGGAGGGTGAGACAATCGATCAGAGAAGTGTGGTTACTGCAGCTTCAATACCTGTTGACTCTGGCCACAGCAAAAGTGTGGGTGAGGTGCCACACAGGAAGGTTGTCAGAAGTGCTCGGAAGAGGCTGCTGTCCATCCTCCACCTCATCCCTCTCTTCCCATGCCAATCAATGTATTTTTAAGGCCATCATGGCAGCACAGGCATTTTCCCATAGGTCCTCCAGAGAAATGCTTAGGTTTGTAGATGTGGCCCAGGCTGACATGTGTGTCTGCCTCCACACTGTTGCTGATTGAATTGAAAAGATGAATGACACATTAGAATGGGTGGCGTTTGTGATGGAATATCTGCTGGGAGGGAGACAGCATCCTCGTGGGCATAGGTCAGCCACATCATCTGCTGCTAGCCATTGTGGCCATGCCCAATCATGCTTCCATAGTGGCATTACTTCCACTGTTCCATCAGTAGTTGAGCTGTCCACACCCAGACAGGGCAGGTCATGGGGTCATGGTCCTACTTGTCCTTGTGAGGGGAGTTTGTCCAGCAGACATCAGTCATGTTCAGGTAGCAGCAATGCATCTGACTGTGGGCGTGGACATGCCAGTGCAACTCCTGAACTCCTGGCAGAGACAGTTCTCATGATGAGGTACAACAATGGTGAAATGCCACCTCTACCATGCACAGCTCACACCTGTCTGATATACCAAGATGTAGAGCTAGCATAGAGCTTGGCTGTGTTCATGCAGGCAATCACACACCAGTTTCACCTGGAGGACCCATACAGACACACACAAAATTCAGACTACATGTACACTTCGTGTAATTTTTCTGAGTGACTAGAAAGCACAAAAAATGTGGTAGGCATGTTCTTAAATACATATCGTGTACACTAAGTATACACTTAGTGCAGGCTTTATTGGATTTAGCCTATAGATAAACAAATATGCCTGTCAATATAAACATAGATAGAGGAGTTTGTGTGTGTGTGTGTGTGTGTGTGTGTGTGTGTGTGTGTGTGTGTGTGTGTGTGTGTGTGTGTGTGTGTGTGTCTTGGCTCTATCAAAGGCATTGATTCAAGTTGCTCAAGGTTTTCTAAGACCATTTTCATCTTATAATAATCATTATAGAAACTATTATTATTTCAGCAAAACCTCATCATAATGACATTCATTCTGTCATCACATGTTAAATGCAGTTCAGAGTTCAGTGGAAACTGGGACCTATCTTAGTACATAATAGGTGCAAGGCAGAAAAACAAATTCTGGAAGGGATTCTAGTCCATCACAGTATGCACACACACCCTCACTCACACCAAAAGGCAGATGTGGAGGATTACAATTTTCCTTCAGCATGCCTTCAAGATGTGGGAGGAAGCCATAACTCCTGCAAAAAAATTCTGCAGACAGAGTAGACACTGGGGCATTCCAGGATGAGGACTGAACTAGAGGACCAAATGCTGCAAGACAGCAATGCTTTGTCACTGGCCCTTGTGATGTTACACTGATACATAACGGTATCATTATTGTGGTGAATTCTTTCTAATCCTAAAAAAATGGCTGTAGTTACTATTTAAGAATTTGATAAATTATCCAGGAATGTGCCTTCAACAGTTTGATACAAAAAGCACACATGGTTAGGTGTGACTAAAATAAATCTATTTGATACCAACTGACATTTTCTGTGCATGACTGCATCACCTCTTAACTCTCTATTTACAATTAAAAAAAACTATTATGTTATCTCAAAAGAAAGGAATATTGATTTTTTTCCAAAATATCACTGATATAATTTTCTCACATTATGAAGTATGTGTGAAAATTAGCATTCTATCTCTGCTGTACTTGTACAGTTATTAAAAATAAATAGGCACATAAAATGCAATAATTTAAAAGCTCAGTAAATAAATGGAGCTCATTTAATTCAAAACCGTTAATCTGGTTTTATAAAACTGTATTATGTGCTAACAGATATGGTCTCAAACTTAATTATTTTTGCAGTGGGTTTATATAATAAATGTGCATGTATTTGAAAAAGGTCCCAAGACCAGTCTACTTGTCCAAACATCAAATTTTCTAAACAAGTATCATTTCTAGAGGCTTGAAAAATCATATCATTGGAAAGGCAGTACAGTCAGTTATTGCATGGTGCTGGAGCATGAAGCATTATTTGAGAAACAAAATCTAAGGTAATCGTAAGAAAGATTCTTTCTTGTATCAGATCTAAATTATACTTAAGATAATCTGCTACTCTTCCAAGGAAAACTGCAAAAATCAGTTTGTCTCTCCTCGTAAACTATTAGTGAGCATTTAAAATCGTTCTTGGTACTCTAGTAGCTGTAGCCATTGAGTCCTTTGACAATACGAAGGTGACCTCTATCTATCTATCTATCTATCTATATATTAGTGTACTGAATTTAATCGAACACATAAATATCATTACAACGTCGACTATAAAAGGTTGATTTTGAAAAAGTTGATACAGTACAACACATATGCAGTGCAGTTAAACATACGTTTGAAAAAATAGCATAAAATATTGTTTTTAGGAGGGGAACAAATACTCCTACACACCCAATGTATGGGGCTTTGCTCACTACATACTGCTAATTATATATATATATATATATATATATATATATATATATATATACTAACTCCAAGATTGCATGTCAGGGAAAAGGCCTATTTCCCTTCCCACGAAAAGTGTGTAATATTGCACACCTGTCGATCATCTGTGTAGTCGACTAAATTTTGTCGAATAACAGATGACCAAAGAAGGATTTCACAATATTTTTTCCCTAAATGTGTGTATATATATATATATATATATATATATATATATATATATATATATATATATATATATATATATATATATATATATATAATATATTATATATATAGATATATATAGATAGATATACGTGTGTGCGCATGTGTGTGTGTGTCTGTGTGTGTGTGTGTGTGTGTGTGTGTGTGTGTAAAATATAGTTTGAATTATTTCACAAATTGCTACTTTCCTCCAATCTTTGTAATGTTATATGCTGAGGTGCATTAAACAGCATTCATATTTAATAAATCTTAACTGGTGTGCTTTAAAACTGCAACCCTGTATCATAGTTCTTGGCCTAGCAAAGGGTTGTGACATAATTATTCAAGGATCCTGGCTAGCAGAAAATAAATATTTTAGGGTTAACCAAATCTCTTTGATTGTTTTAGGAGGGTGGTATGCCCTTAGCTCTGTGCTCCATCATGTAACATACTCTGAGGTCTAGCTTGATACTTCAAAAATTTTGTTTTTTTCTCAGTGAAATGAGTTTTCAACAAACTGTACAACAACTCCAATATGAACCTAGATCACATGGTTAAAACAACTACTCTGGAACTGAAATATACAGCTACACAATTTCTCCTTTTATAGAGTTACAGGGTGAGTTAGTTTCATAAGCCTACTTTTGTAATATGTTTAAGAGGCTGTACTGTTATGATCCAGTGTCTTTAAAGAGGATAAGTCATTCTCAGCATATTTGTTTGCTGTGTAGTGGATATCTCACCTACCTAGTATTTTAATACAGTTTTAGCCAGCAAATGACAGTAGTATTATATCTCAGAAATCATTTTGCTTGAATTGGTACTAAATGGTACCTATCTAGTAGCACTTCCAGTGATATTTTTATATTCATGCACTATACAATATTATCCTTAAGCATCTTTGTCATAAAATAAGATTGGCTATTAAATTTCCCCAAATCTGTTATTTATTCTATATACACTCAGTTTCCAGCATTAAATCCTCAGTGAAAAAGTGTTTCTCCAAGTATAGGATTCTTATCAGTGCGTGAACCAATGGCATTCTTTTGAGATCCAAGGGTAAGTGAGGATATGGACTTATATAGTTTAAAACAGGCTTTTTTATTATTTTATTTACACTTTGTTGACTGGGCTAGCCCCAGCAGGCTAACAGTCTCTTTTCAGGGGAAAACTGCAGTGGCATTCATACTGAATATGGGAAAATGTTGCTTGTGGCCTGAGGTGGTATTTATACTGAGTATGGGGAATTTGGCCAGGGTACTAGAATACTTTCCCTACACTTTTCAATAAGGGTGGCACAATCAAGAGCGCAGCAACCCCCTTATGCTGCACTGCAGTGTCACTACTGGAATATTTCAAACACTTGGGGTGTGAATATGACCTCCAGTCCTATGATCCTCTGACAACAAAGATAAGTCTACTACCTGAGGAAGGCCTGTAGTTGAACGTGCATTCCTCAATAATTTGGTAGCATTAAACTACTATGATATTTTGACACATCGACTCCTTAAAACACAGATTGTTTATACAATGTCTGTGTGTACATATCAGTGTATTTTCATCACTAAAATGACAAAGATGAAACCATAAATCTTTGATCTATTTACTCTACAGAACAGTCAAAAATAGGAAAAATAAAGAAGGCGTTGTTTTTTTGCAAGGAAAAGAACACTGCAACCCTCACATGGGAGTCACTGCTCCCTACACCCTCTGTATCTGACATATATCATCCCACACAGACTGAGCAATAGCAGGGAAAAGGAAAAATTCCCTGTTCCCAATCATCCAATGAACTCTCCAAACCCACCAGCACTAACTGCTTAGAGAAATTAACACAAGGAAAATATTTGCTCATTCATATTTTGACTAAAAGTAAATTTGACAGAATGTATTGCATGGACAGACACACACACACACACACACACACACACACACACACACACACACACACACACACACATATATATTCTTCCATCCATCCATAACTCCCCCTTTTCTCATTTTTGCACATGGGGTGAGGGTTTCACATCAACAAGGGCCATCATCTAGCACCAATGTTCATATCACCAAGTGACAATCCCTGAAACTGATTTTCTTCTATATCATCCCTCCTACGACAGACACACACACACATACACAATCAGACACATGTGTAGTAGTTTGTCAATGTTTCCATTGTGGATGTTTTGTAGTTGATGTGTAGGTCCTTTAGTTTAATAAAGTAGATGCCTAAAGATATATATACACACACATATATATATATATATATATATATATATATATATATATATATGTATAGAGATATACATACACATATATATATATATATATATATATATATATATATCTACAGTCAATCCCTATATCTATATCTATCTGTATATGTATATCTATATCTACACACACACACACACACCTACATATATCTATGTCTATATATATATATATATATATATATATATATATAGAGAGAGAGAGAGATGTGCACATATGTACACAAATCAGCTGAAAACTACATTTATCACTATTTTGATTAAATAATTGGAACTACCAATGTTCACAGGATGGCTTTTATAAAAGGAAAGTGCAGTGGTGCAGTGGTTTGCATTTTCTCCTCAGATCAAGAGGCACTCCGATTCATTGTTGGGGTGCCCTTTGTGCAGTCTGCATGTCCTCCCTGTATTCATGTGGGTTTCCTCTGGGTGCTCCGGTTTCCTCCTACATTACAAAGGCATGCGTCTGGAGCGTTTATCCCTCGGCTGAAAATTGGCTCATTCCATGTCGAACTTTCTCGGTAAACAAATGTTAAATAAAATAAAAATAAATAAAAGGAACATAATGAAAATAATAATGGCAGAAAATAAATAAAATAAAAGGAACATACTTAAAATAATCATGTCTGGAAATAAAGCCCAGAGGATAAGGTGCATACATTTAGTTATAGTTTTATTATTTTAAATATTGAGTCTGAAATATTTTAATTATACTAGAAAGAAATATTTCTTTCATAGTCATACAAATGTATCAACAACAATTTTCCCCCCAGTGCCACAGTAATCTTTTAAATATTTAGTCTGAAATATTTACACCAAAAATAAATATTTATTTCACGTTTGTACAAATACGCTAGCAACAATTTTCCCCCCAGTGCCACAGTGGTCTTCTGTGAAGGATTCTACACAAATGCATGAGGTAAGGCAGCAAGTAACCTGTACTGACAGCTTGCAATTTTTGTCTTATGGACAAATGTACTGGCTTGTCTTTGTCCCAGTTCTCACAAGGTATACCTCTGAGGAGACCCAGTCCCAGAAGAACAGCAATTTATTTACAGAAAGAGGTGGTACTCTTAAAAAGATATGAGAAAGCATGTTGTTTTGTCACTACAGATGAAAGGAGGCTGAAAAACTAAATAAACTTGCTAGTAAAATAAATTATGGTTTAATGAAAACTATATTAGATGAAACAATAAAGTTCTCTGTTGGAATACTTAACGTAAACAGGCACATGGCAAATATGATATGGGAATTAACTTGATAATCTATTACTCAACACATACATGGTCACACGTGCCTACACACACACACACACACACACACACACACACACACGCACGCGCGCACATATTCGCATGCACAGACACACACACACACACACACACACACACACACACACACACACACACAAACACACAAATCCCCCTGGGAGGTGCAGACTCATGTGCATGAGTGCATGCACACACACACACACACACACACACACACACACACACACATACACATATTCACATGCACAGACACACACGCATATACACACACCACACACACACACACACACACACACACACACACACACACACACACACATACACACAGTTACTTACAATCAGATGAAATAAGAATTAGCGTTAACAGTTTCAAGAAGCATCTAGCTTTGCATTGTTTTATCTTTTCTCACTCACCCTAAATATACATTAACAGAGGTTTATTTTACAAGAATAGATGGATAAGTAATAAACAGAACAACACATTTATCACCCAAGACCATCATAATTAAACTCATAGGCTTGCTGCTCAGGAGGCAAAGCAGTGTCTTAATCCTCAGTTTCCATTATGCAGAACCCATATTTCTTGCTGCTAAGCACTTAATCTGCAGTATTGCAGGCCTTGTCCTGTTCATTTCCTGTCTTTAAAAATAGTGTTTTTTTAAATCTCTATTTAATTTATTTGCAAAAAGCAAAACTAGACAATGATTTTCTTGTACCATGGCAAACCAGGGGTGAGAAATGTCTTCCTACTCAGTATAAATAATAGCATACAAAACACAAAATGTACAGTCCTCAGAACTCGGATAAAACTGACAATAATCACAGTAACTAGCATGTTAAAATTCACACGTTATACTATTCTAAACCTATCCATATGTTTAAAATATAACAACAGATTATGAAGTGTGAGCACTGTCAGGGAATGGTAAGAAACTACTCAAAACAAACACTGATGCTTGATTTTGGAGACAAGTGCATTATTTGTATTGTGTAAAGATTAGACAGTAAAATAAAGGAAGGCACAGCAAAAATAAAGATAGTTATCAGAGATGACATTTTGCTTTCTAATTGCTGTTGTGCACTGACACACTAGCTTACTATGATCTTGTTCGTAAAAGTTTTTCCCTGCTACTTCTACAGGAGTTGCTTTGTATAGTTAGCCGAGTGTCATACTAGAAATTGGACTTCTAATTTGAAATGAGTAAGCTGGTGCAGAACACTGTGGTCTTATATTTGGAGATGAGAGCTTTCAGAACGTACACAAAAAATGAAGGCAAGATATAATCATTTCTTCACCAAAATGCAGCAGCCTAAAGTAAATCATTTTAAAGAAAAAGGTAAGATGCTGATGAATTTAACTAATATATTATTTGTTTTAGTAAGAGATGAATTTGATTCCATTTGCCTTGTGCATGTCTCCTCCTTTCTCTTTAATATCTCATCAGGGCTTTTGCCAGATTCTCAAGGCAGGAAATTGGAGTTTTATTTTATCTGACCCAAACGGCATTATTCCTTCCTGACTACTAGTGTTACTTCACTCAAATATATATGACCTTATACTTGTAACCTACTCAAGGTCAAAGCCTTTAGGCTTTAGGGGAACAGCCAACAAAAAAAAGAAGCTCATTTTCTGTTCCAGTAGGGTACATATGGAAGTCATTAAGGACTTACTTCTCTATTTTATTACTTTAGACAGCACCTCTTGAGCAAAATGATGAAACCACACTGAATAACGCTGATGTTTATATCTTATGTATTAGCCATGGATGCAGAAAAAGAAAGAGATGAAGTGTACTGTTCATGCTGGGCGCTAGTCTATGCAAACTGACATGTGGGAATAATAAAGCAGGAAACAGTGGCTATAACGAACATGAAATTACAAGACTGCATTCTATTGTTCTATCTCCAAAGTACAAGGCAATCCTTTCTGCATCTCTTGGTGATAAAACTTCAACATACTACAGACAGATCCATGAAAAAAAAAAAACATTTAATTTCCACCTAGAACATTGATGAAATGTGTGCTAGGCAGTGGTCGGATCATCTTTATTAGAATCACACCTCTGTGGCAGGGGTAAGGAGAAGGAAGCCTTGTCTGCTATAGAAAACTAAATATAAGTTCTGACTTTTTCTTCCTTCCCTGTAGTCATACTGTAATAATCATGGCAATCTTTCATGTAACAGAACTTAATTCAATGTAGCAACAAAGTAGCAACAAGCAGCAAAGGAAAAACAACCACAAAGTAATCCACAAATAAAATGCAGACACACTTTATTCCTCTGACGTCTCGGCCTTAGCCTTCAAGGAGTAAATACACAGTACTTATATATTAATCAAAAACTAATTAAACAATTAATAAAAACAATTAGATTAACACCCTCCAGTTGAATTCTTCATTTAACCCATGAGGGTACAAAGTATCAAATTTTAAAATATAAATAGCTTCCTTAGATAACAAATAGTATTTTATATTACAAGTGTCAAAACAAGACAAGCTTATTTTTTCCAAAACAGTACCTTGAAGCCCCTCATTTCTGCTATCATGAATTTTTTTAAAATGCATAGCCACAGAGCTTTCCTCTTTCTTATTAATAATATCCCTAGCATGTTCCATTAACCTCAACTTAAATGCCCTTTTGGTTTCCCCAATGTAAAATTTATTACATGGGCATCTAAGTGCATAAATCACACCTTCAGAACTACAAGTAAAATGGTTACATGTATTAAAAATAACATTATTTATATAAGGGAAACTATTAACTACAAAGTTACATGCACTACATTTGCCACACTTAAAAGTACCACTAGGGAGTATATTACATTCAAGACTTACAGAGGGCAAGGAAAATTTACTATTCACCAAAAAATTTTGGATATTCCTACCTCTCTTGTAAGAAAATCTCAATCTACCATCTAACCATAAAGCCACATTATTAAGTGAAACAAAATAATCCCAATAATATTTGACCAACCTAACCAATTCAGCACTAAAGTTGCCATATGTGGTAACGAAATACAAAATCTCATACTGTTTATTAATTTCCAAACTTGGTGTTGAAGTATATTTTTTATGTATATTATTACTTATTCTCCTAACACCTATATTAAACAACCTTTCATAACTTCTCTGAACCAATTCATCACTATACCCTCTCTGTTTAAACATCCCAATAGTTGTATTTAATTCCCGCTTGAGAATAGATTCAACATTACATAATCTAGACACCCGCAACATTTCACCATATGGTAAAGCTTCTAGTGTATGAGGGGGATGACAACTCCCCCCATGCACATATTGAGTACCTTCATCAAATTTTCTATTAACTGATGTTTCCAATCTATTACCATCCTTAATATTCAACACAACATCCAAAAAAGAAATATTCACGCCCATTTTAAAACCATTAAATTCTAACGAAAATCTATTATTATGTAATTCTAAAATAAAATTATCAACAAAAGCCTCACCACCCTGAACAAGAAAAATTAAATCATCTATAAACCTATAGTATCTAATAACATATTTACAAAAAAAAGAATTTCTGTATAAATACTCAGACTCAAAAAGGCCCATAGCCAAATTTGCATACATTGGGGCAAAAGCTGCCCCCATGGCCGTACCTTGTTTTTGTCTATAGAGGCTATTGTTAAACTCAAAAAAATTATGTGTTAAACAAAAATAAATAAGTTCTCTGATATATTCTGTAACTGGGTAATCACCCAAAAAAAAACTTTAGGGCCTCCATGCCAAATTCATGGCTTATATTTGTATATAAGATCTTAACATCAAGGGTTAGCCAGTACATACTATCATTCCACTCAACATCCTTAATTTTATTCAAAAAGTCAAAAACATCACAAATATAAGAAGGTAAAGTTCTAACTGTTGGAAACAAAAAACTGTGTAAAAAAAGTCCTATATTATGTAAAAAATAATTACACCCAGAAACAATGGGTCTCCCAGGGGGCGATACTAAACTTTTGTGCATTTTTGGTAAACAATAAAACAGGGCCATTCTGCAACCTTCTATATTCAACTTTTTTTTAACATCTACGTCTGAAAAATAACCTAATCTCTCACCCTTCTTCATTAATTCAATATACTCAGAAACCGAGTCACTATACATAGTAAATTCCACCTTCTCATAAACATTATCATTATTCAAATGCTCCTCACACATTTTAGGATATTGTGAAAAGTGCATAACAACCAATTTATTGCCTTTATCAGAAGGTTTAAATACAATTTCCTTCATTTTACTTAACATTAATAAAGCCTTCCATTCCTTCTGGGTTAAATTATAATGAATATCAGACTTACATTTCAAAAACTCATTATGTGCACGTTCAATAGAAAAATTCAATAAATTGGTAAAATGTGTAACATCATTATTCAAAACTGAAGGCATAAAGTTACTTTTTGATTTAATACATTCAGTATCCAACTTATAACAAGCATTATATATGTTGTCGGAATCACAGGTATGAAAACTATCCATAGATGAATCAAGGCTATCAATAGATGAAACTTCATTCATATCCACATTTACATTACGAAAAAAACTTTTCAAGTGCAGTTTTCTACAAAACCTAAAAACATCACTTTTAATATCATACAGTCGTGAAACGACTGTAGGAATAAACTTGAGTCCACAATTAAGAACTGAGAGTTCAAGCTCAGAAAACAAGTAACCAGAAAGATTAATGACATAATTTTGCATGGAAGGTAAAGAAAGACAACTACCATTTACCTCTCTTGTAACCCCCATGCGGATACTGTTCCTTCTGTGCTGGTGCCTGTGCTTCTCGTTGACGTTTTCTCCCCTGTTGACCTCCCTTGGAGTTGACATTTTCGCCATGAAAAGTCTGTTGAAACCGATGAGAGTATTGTGCAGCTGGTAATACAGGGAATTCAGAATTTCTCCTCTTCATAAGATGTATTAAAGCCTTCTGAGGCTGAGTACGACTAGTTGTAATTCCGCACATCCCTATCATGATTTTGAAAACGAACGCGATTACGTGGCTTCTTTCTATTGGCTCTTGAAAGAAAAGCCTTGCCGTTTTCAAAATCACGTAGTAATTTCCCTTTCTTTCTTTCTAATAACAAAGTTTCATATTCTTTCAATTTGATATTGTTACACAAAAAATCATCTACTATAGGGGTAGAAGTACATGTCAAGAGATTCTCACACAGTTTTTTAATTTCAGCACCCAGTTCCTTCTGTTTTACTCTGTCCCATTCAATAAGTATTTGGACCCATTCAGAAGCACATTTATGTGCAGCTGCTACCCAACGTTTATGAAAGGCAATATCAGTATCTTTTTCTAAATCAAATGGAGTGGATGGATCCTTATACGCTCTCAATCCACGAGGTGTAATGTCCAAATCAGCATATTTCTGTAAGCCAGAAAGATTAAAAAATGTAGCAGTTTCTTTCCACATACATCTTTCCAATTCTTCAAAAGCAGACTTGTTTTCAGGATTAAGAGACACAGGTAACGTCCGACCTACATTATTAAAGGGATTTGGATGGCGTTTATTCCTATCTTCTTCCCATTTCTCCCAAGTTGTAAGCACATTCCCAACCACATTTCTCTGAATGGAACCACGCTCCAGGCAGTCCGCAGAGTTGGTAAGGAAATTATCAAGAGACCTCTGAGTACCATCCACATTGTCTCGAAAAATACGCGGTAGATGCAATTGTGGATCACTAGCCATGGAACCAAACGTAGCAACAAAGTAGCAACAAGCAGCAAAGGAAAAACAACCACAAAGTAATCCACAAATAAAATGCAGACTCTCTAAGGAGAAGGAAGCCTTGTCTGCTATAGAAAACTAAATATAAGTTCTGACTTTTTCTTCCTTCCCTATAGTCATACTGTAATTATCATGGCAATCTTTCATGTAACAGAACTTAATTCAATGTTTGTTACTATGATCACTGACATCTGAGATGCAGTGTAAAGAAAAGTGCAAGCATACTGTTCAGGTCACCGTACATTTTTACATATACTCCCCCTAGATCACCTAAACATTAAAGCATGACAAACCTTTGGCAACTGTATGATTATTACATGTCTAGGTGCATGGTAAGCCATAGGCCATAAGGCAAAGAGTCTTTCCACTCCTACTGAGGAATTGATACACATTGTCACACACAGACACAGGTATAAGCACACTCATTGGTACATATAGATACACATATGTGTTTGTAAATCATACTAGATCACTAACAAGTCTTTCTTAAAAATCCAACAGGCCGCACATATAGAATCATAGGATCACAGGAGATTAATAGGCTGTTGACTTAGAGGTCATTTTAATCCTAGCCGTTTCAACCCAATGTAATACCAAAGAAGTACTAGTCAATACCCAAGACTGCATTTAGTGATGACTGCCCATGTCCAGGAGGTTTGTGGGCACTATCCCCATTTACATATCCAAGTTCCTCTTGCACAGTGTCATACAGGTGCTATGTTTCACATGAATTGGCAGCCTGTTCCAAAGATGGGGAACATATAAAAAAACTCCACCTGCAGCCCCACACATCCGCAAATGTACTAACTCAAAAACTGCAAAAAACACATAGATAGCACACACACAGACACACACACACACACACACACACACACACACACACACACACACACACACACACACACTTAGTAAAAATAAAAAATGTTAAATATGCCATGTTCATTATAAATCATTTGCTGAGTACCCTGAAGTTGGTTTTTGGAAAGGTGCCATAGTCACTTATGAATAAGTTGAATTGTTTTGACAATATTTAATTTTTATAAAATTTTTAAACACGTTAATTCATAAATAGCAACATTTATCAGTAAACAGCACAGCAGTTTTTATTGGACTAATACTCTCTACGACATGTGTATTTCTCAGTATAATATGTAATTGTTATATACCAGCATTGTAGAAGACATACAGTAAACTATACAACAGTGTTTTGAGCTGTCTTTTAATTGCACTATTTGATTTCACTGAAAACAACGCTCTGCTTCTGAAGGTTACTTAATATTATAATGCAGCATGAAAGTTACTTTTGAATGAAAACATATGCAAACTTTAAATCTTCTAAGCTGCATTTTTATTAGTTGTGACATAGTTCAACTGACGCTAGTCAGAGACATGATTAAATTGTATATGCTTTTACAGTCACCTGGAATGCATGTAATGTTTTCTTCTATATTTATTAATTGATTGTGTTTCCCTTCATTTTCTTTGACATAATATAAGCCTTGACTGTTTTTTTCATTTCTTTTTCTGTTTTCATCACGCTAAAGACATGAGATAGCATTAATAATATAATGTTTTTTTATAAAAAACATAACAAATCTAGTAAATTCAACTGCAAATGAAAAGAAACAAAATTTCTAGTAAATTCAAACTGCAAAGGATATTTTTCACATTCTGTAAACAGAGTATATCCCAGAGGATTTCTATAAGGTCATGCGTCGTAACCAATTTATCAGCAGAAGAAATAAGTTTGAAGAAATTTACCTAAAGAACAATGCTTGAGAGGAGAAAGTATTGCAATCTAAGAGCAAATAATAATATGGTGCTATGACTGGTAATGTGGATCACTATTTTCATAGTGCGTGGTGCACCACCACCATTATGAATGGAATTGGGGGACAAAGATACATTTGTTAACCCTACACACAGTGGGAGCCCCAGCCTTAGAAAAGCTTAGAGGTGCTTGTCAAAATCTTCTTTAGGACACCTAAGCTATGTTAAGATTGGGTCTTACTAGGAACTATCAATACACAGTTCATGTTAGCAAATAATAGTGGCAGGGAACAAAACAGCTTTTAAAAGCTGACAGAACTTTTCTCTGCCATACTTATTAATAAAGAGTATAGCAGAACATAATGTCTAATGAGGGACACTTCATTACTGTCTGCTTTCTGACATCACTAAATCCCATGAAACACTTTGCATTCCTACTTTTTCTTCTCTTTTATTCAGAGCTAATAAGGCTCGGCTCACTACAAAGAATTATGATAATTTCTCTGATCATCACTAGTTTTAAAGTGTTCTTAACACTGATGCCTAGTCTGACCTCTCAAGCTTCAGTCTCAAGGTACATTTCTTAACGTTCATGTCTTAAGCACATAATCTGCCTATGGTCATACACTTAATTAAATTCCTATGTGTCATCCTTGGACCTTTTTGAGTAGGTTCAGAGTGAATGCGTTTTAGTATAAGTTTGTATTTCTGTGTGCTCACACTCCATATTTGTATACAGTAGTACCAAAAAACATCACTTCCATCCTTCATTTTCTATGATGGAAGGAAGGGTGTGACCTACCATTTTCAGAGTTCTGTACTGAGTGTAATAAGATTTTGTTCTTTTAATGTTCATAGCATCACCAACAACCTCACAGGATTCTTTTAATGTGTCAGTTTTACCAATCTATTTCTATGAGTGCACAACCATTTTGTTGAACCTTGTTATCGAGAAGTTCACGTGTATGCAAGTACACTTAGCAACTATTGTAATGTATGAACCTATTCCACTGGAAAAAAAAAACTATGATCTTAAGGATAATGTCTTTATTTTTAATGGTACTCTTTAGTTAAGTATTAATTTTAGAATCCAAATCAGAAGATTTTCTCCACTGAGTAAGAAGCAGTGCTTATGGTAGAAGGTTTCTTCAGGCTGTGAGGCAAAGCTAATGGAAAAAAATGAAGTGTTAAGATTTCCCAGTGAGTGAACAAAGTCATCATTTCTGTTTATGTATCTGTTTATTTATTTATTGATTAATTTATTTTTTTTAATTGAAGTGGAATAACTTTATGTGTTTTAGTTACCTAGTTTCATTTTTCTTTAAGTAGTTTCATTTTTACTTTTTAAAGCTATTCACAGGAAACAGTGTCTGAGAATGAACAATTGTTTTTCTACCAGATATGTGAATAGACTTAATTCAGCTTCATTGATGACAGAATTTTGAATACTATGTTGTTGTTTGTCTTTCGGCTTTTCCCGGTAAGGGGTCGCCACAGCGGAACTCCGGTCGGCTAATGATTGGCAGTAGATTTTTACGAAACGCCGAGGTGCCAGCTCGACGCTCAACCTTCAACGAAGGCACGCCCATTTATGCACGCATGTCTTTCGAACGCTACCCAACCGCAGGGAGGACATGCAGACTTTACACAGAAGGCACTCCCAAGCCCAGCCGAGAATCAAACGGGAGAACTTCTTGCTGTAAGGTAACAACGCTACGTACCACCGCGGCATCTATAATGCAATTAATTTAATATTAAGGAATCATCATTTACCTGCATGTTTGACGTCCTTTCTTTTTTAAGAACTTGTTCTGCAATGTGCTGACATTTTATTTTTGATAATGGAAATAAAGCTATACTAAATATATTTTTATATAGTGACAGATTGATAGTTTGCTAAGAATAAATATAGAACATGTTAAAATATTTGTTTACTGCTAAGCTGCAGTTAGTGTAGGCATTCAACTGGGAGTTATTGCAAGACAGCCTCTCACTGGAACATTCCACTATCATGTAAAAAGTTGGATTACAGTTTAATTGTTATACATCATGGCATTTTCATTACTATCTATGATATGGAGGTTGCAAGCAAAATAAACCAATCTCAGAAATGGAAAGCAAAACTTACCCATGCGGTTAATTTTGCATAACCTGCAGCTGACTCCAGATACTGATTCATCCTTCCTCAAGTATGATTTATTAAGAAAAAATTAAACAGCTGCCTTATTATTTCCTTATTAAGTACTTATTATATCATGGCTATTAATATTTAAAAAATTGTGATTGATTAAAAATCTCTCATGAGCCATGACTGAGTTTTTCAGTCACCAATAGACAAAAGAATGGACAACAGCATAAGAGAATACTGCCACTTAGGAAAAGGAAAGCAGCGACTCACCTAACCAAGCTTAAGATGAAAATGTTGAACATCAGTAGCATTCTGCAAAAAAGATGAATAGTTTAAAACCAATAGCTGTTTCCCATAAGAAACCATTGTTGGTGAGGTGTCTAAGTGTGTGTTGGCAATGATTCACCTGATAGGGAGACTTCTCCCTTCTTCATGTTGGTGCAACTGTGGAGTTGGTATTCATAAGTTCTAGGGTGCATGTGGGGGGTTTGCCCCCCTTGTTGGAGATATAGGTGGGCTTAGTACCTCCAAAAAGCACTTAAAATCTATTTTTCACCCTTTCAGGTTTTGGACATTTTTTCCATCCTTTCTGATCATTGGCTTCTCAGAGCCTGACATTTCATAGTAATATCAAAACAACTGGCAAACATCTTTTGTACATGTGAAACAGAAATGTTATATACTTGAGACTAAGAATGTCTTTATCACTTATTCCAAAACATTATTTTGTTAAAAAAAATGTAAGCAACATGCAAGGTGAAGCTTAGGAACCGTGAAAGTATCTTGCTGTTTATTCCCTTTTTATGTATATATGAAAGAATATAAAATTAATTCTTTACAAAATTCAAAAGCTATACATTTTATATCCATAAGTACTTTAATTTCTATAATACAGTGAGATAGTTCTCTGTATACCAGTGTAGCACAAGACATTGGCTGCCAGAGGAATGTACCTGTTTGATGCTATGTGACAGATGTTTCTCTAAACATTGTTGAGTTAAACTTCAGTGAAGGTTCAAACTGATGAAAACAACCTGTCACAGCTTTCACTAAATGAAACTTTCTTTAAAAAGATTTTTGCAGGGACTGCACCCCTGATGTTGCCCGTAAGCTCCTCATTCCTCAAACTTATATATCTTGATGGTTGCTCCAAAACAAGGAAGAGGGAAGGGACCACACACACACACACACACACACACACACACACACACACACACACACACACACACACACACACAGTGATTTTGTAAGGCAAGCAGTAATCAGGAAATACAAAATAAACAATAGGTAAAAGACTCACCAAAGTTAGACCTCAACAACTAGTGTGATAACCATAGTGACAAGATATAGACAACTTCTAAACTATCACAGGGCCGACTTTTTTCAAAAAATTCATTTACAAGCTGTCTATATGTGATCACAAACCTTAATGACAGAATGTTAAATGCTAAGCTATGTTTTTCAATGTAGTTGCAAGTCATTAGGTAACTACATTAATAAATATGATTTTCATAAACATTGTGTGCTGTAATTATTACTGGCAATTATGAGTAAAATAAAGTAATATTTATAAGAAAGTATATTTATTAATTTAACTATCTAATAACTTATTGTTACTTTACTATGCATAGTTTTGCAGTTTACAAGTTATTATTGCAAACCACTGTAGTATGAAAGGTTAGCTGTCAGAAGAACATACCTGCTTAGTGATATATGCTAGATTTTTTCCTAAACATTGCTGAGATATAGCTTAGACACATTACATTAATTTTTACAAAAGGGCATTTTGACAGTTACAAGCTGTCTGTACGAGTTTTTCACTGAATGTCAACCTGAAAAACTGAAAACTGCTCTCTTTGTAAAAGGTAGAATATGCTGATTGGCACACTCTTCAAGCTGGCCCCAGGGACAAGTGCCTCATCTCACCTGCCCTATCCTTCCTACAGCTCACTATATGCAAATACTAATCACAGGAAGTATAAGAGAATATCAATTCTCAATGTTCTTTAAAAATGCTGTTGGTGTTATACTTTCATATCTCAGCAGTCTTACAAATACATTTTTTCTACACCAGACAGATGATTACCCATACATGTCTTTCTGTGTGTGTATGTGATTATACATATCAGGTAACAAGTATTTCATCCTGAATACCCTTTAAGGTCAAACCAGAGGTTCATTTACCCTCTAAGTGTTTATAGCATCATTGCAGTGAACATTAAATCAATTTATTTCCACAACAGAGTTGTGTACTGCTTTAGTAGTCATGAACTCTGCAGCAGATTTAATCAGAATTAATTCTTATTTCTGCAAAATAAACCTATGAACCTATGAACCTATAAATAGAAATCCAAGGAGGAAAATGCTCCTACATCTAACATCACATGGATAACTGGTGTCATGATATTCTTACAATAGGCATGTTTATAGTTCAGGACATCATATCAAAACAGAAAACATTATTTCTCATTACCAAATGTTGACTTGCACTGGAGATGTACTGGAATATTAGTAAATAAAGTTTGTTAAACAAAAATGATCAAAAACAAGAGACATACATACATACAAACAGACCAATAGCATTTTTTAATATAGCAATAACCCACGCCTGGGTGTGGGTAATGCTAAATTTACCCACGGTTGGCGTGGTTTGGTCCCGAGGGCGAAGCCCGAGGACCAAACAAAGCCAACCGTGGGTAATTTAGCATTACCCACACCCAGAAGTGGGTTATTGCTATTATACCATGACATTATTTAAGAAAAGAAACTGTTACTTTTCTTAAATAATGGCATAGTATAATGCCTGTTTACTGCCCTTCCGCAGATGTCTGGCATCCGGCAGTTCTGATGTACTGCGCCTGCGCAGTACATCAGAGCTGTGGGCAAAAGCAACGGAGAAAGCAAGATCTACGTTGCTTTTAGTGTCACGCTATGTTAAATGAGTTTAATATAGCGAGACAGTTTTAAAATAAGCAACGGACATCTCCGTTGCTTATTTTAAAACTGTCTCGCTATGTTAAACTCATTTAACATAGCGAGACTAAAAAAAGCAACGGAGATCTTGCTTTCTCCGTTGCTTTTTTTTTAAACACTGCCTCGCTATGTTAAATGGGTTTAACATCGCGAGACAGCTTTAAAATAAGCAACGGAGATCTCCGTTGCTTATTTTAAAGCTGTCTCGCTATGTTAAACCCATTTAACATAGCGAGACAGTGTTTAAAAAAAACGAGTTATACTAATGGAAAAAAGTCCGGGCGACCGGACCTTTTTCCATTAGTATAACTCGATTTACAACGGGCACGCTGGCCAATCAGCGTGCACGTTTTGGGGGGATCATGGTATAATAGAAAATATACCACTTTTACAAGTACTGTCAGATGAGCAAATAAACAACTGAAACATTTTACTGGATTTAAATAAAAAAAATTAAATAATGCCGAGAAAGCAGCATCAGGATTTTAATGCTGATAAAATATCAGTTAAATTACTTTTACAAACACTGATATAAGTATTAGGAAGCAACTGGAACTCTCTTTACCCAATGGACCTTAAATATTATTGCTTTTCTATTTATGATTGCGCAGAAGAACTGTGCAACATTTTCAAATGATCACATGGAAACAGTGTATAGCATTTAGTAAAATAATGTGTTTTTATAAACATTGTCAAAAACACAAGTAAAACTGTTTTCTCTTAATAATAAGGTTATGTCAATTTCACAATAACTTGCGAATTGCTACAGAGTAAATGAAACTTGTTTTACGCAAGAGAAAATGAGATAATCGTAGTTTGCAGTTTATGATCATGTGAATGCAACATAGAGCATTTAAAAATGATCATAAGGAAACTGCATACCACACTCTTTAAAAAGTGTTGCAAGAACCTTTACTGAAAAACTAAAATTAATTTTAGATAATTCAAATGAAAAAATGGTTAATACAAAGGGCTGGTGATAAAATGGTTGGTGATATTACTTTCTCAAGTTCTGTGAGATGTGCTGACAAAAAAACTGAACCAGACTTTAACCAGTATGAAATGAAGCATCTTTTTTTCTTCTAGATTGGGTTAATGAAGAAGCAACATGCAGCATTTCCCCTTCATAAAAAACTTATAATGAAATTACTTTTATAAGCTCTAGCCAGAGAAAAAATATATATAGCAAATAGTGGTCACACACTCAGTACTTAGTAAACCATGAATCATGTTGCTATATGTGTTGGCATACAGTGATAGTGTCAATAATAGTCTGAGTTAGTTTGGGGGATGAAGTTGATGGTGGTGGATATGGCAATGACAGGTAACATCAGGATAGAGACTGAAAAGTATGAAGCATGGGAGGTAATATTTTCCACTTCAATCAGCTCAGGAAACCATGACCCAAGTAATCTGTGTTTAATTAGTAGCTTGGGCACCTACTAACATTGGCATAGGAAAGGTGGGCCTACCTCTTCTGGGTGAGCCATCATATCTTGCTGCTGGTCTTCAGCTCAATGCACAGCAGGCACAAGGGCTAAAAAAAAAAAAAAAAAAAAAAAAAATATATATATATATATATATATACGTACACATATTTCCTAGATCAAAATCTTCTAAACAAATTTCAGTTTAGCCTTATCTAAAAGAGGCAGATCATTCCTACTTTACCTTGTGGATTTTTTGAACAGGTCCCCAAAGCAATGGATGAAGGCAAAACAGTACACGTCACATACTTAGACCTGGCCAGTGCTTTTAGGCACATTTCCCCACTCAAGCATAGTAGAAAAGCTAAATAAACTGAGAACAAATCTCTATGTCACCTGCTGAATTGCCAAGTGGTTCACAGATAAGATACAGAAAACCAAACTGGGGAAGCTACCTTCACAAAGAGGCCAGTCACCATTGAAGTCTCTCAGGGTTTTGTGCTGGGACCTCTCCTGTTCACCATCTACTTTTCTGAAGTAAAATCCAATACCAAGGAGCTCTTGCTGACTACGTCTGCAGATGACTGTAAGCTAGAAGCAGTCATTGAAGCCCCAATGACTTACCCATCTTGCAGGAAGATTTGTTACAAATAAATAACTGGTGTCAAAATTGTTGAACCCATGGAACTACCACCGGCAACCCAGTTGTTCAGAATTTGAGAATTTATGGAGAGAATGACCTAACTTTTGACCATGTATTTATTGTTGTAAGATAGTATTTCTATATTGGACATCTTATAAACAAATGGATTGAGTGTAGATCTAGGGATGTCATTGTCCTCCATTACTCAGCCCTCATTAGGCCATTCATTGCATATAATGCCTCTTTTGGCATGTATTTGTGCATACACATGCAACAACTGGAATGCCCACAGAGATACCTTATTAAAAGGATACAAGACCTAAAAAACATGTCCTACATGGACCGGCTCAAAGCCCTGTCATTATACTTGATATCCTGTAGACTGCTAAGGGGTGACCTGTGTCTGGCATACAAGACATTCTCTGACCTATTACTGATGGATTTACTGCACGTAGAGTCAAATGTCATCTGAAATACTCAGTATAGGGGTCTTAACCTCTTCTGCAACATCAAGAAATGGTTTAGATGGACAGGTACATTTCATTCCTGTTGTGGACCAGACTCCCCATTCACAGAAATTACATTCATCCCTATCCATTTTCAAGCACAACTTAGATCTTTGGATGGGAAACAGAAAAACTCAGCACAGGACTGCCCCCCTGCACTACTAATGGACAAAGGCAGCTCCTAAATGCTGTATCCCATACATGTGTCCCATCAAATTATCTATGGTATGAACCCAGCCATTCTTATTAGGGATAATATATAATTATCAACCATAGGATGGGTAAGGCCAATCTATAAACAAATGGGATAGGTTATTTCAAGCACAAAAAAAGAAATTTGCTTGGATTAAAATGGCCCACAAGGGAAGCTAGCCTTGTACTTACTTATGAATCTGTGAACCTATAAATAAGCAAAACAACCATGATGGAATGACAAACTAAAATCTGTAAAATGTGTAGAGGAGATGGAAGGCAGATAAAATCTAATAGACACCCCTCCAGGATTTTCTTGCTGGCCTCCTTGTTTGTGATATCACAGTATTCTGTTTCCCACAGCTTGAGAGTGGAGTCATCTACATTTTTGTCACTCTTTGTGTAGGGCACCTCAGTCCCTGTAATGATGTAATGGTCAGGATGCCCTGATGTCTGCCCCCCCACCCTTATAGTCTAGTCTACTTTGCTTTTGCAGTAACTCTCTCTCTAGTCTTGTTTAGCCAGCCCATCAAAGTTATCCACCCTTTCCACCTGTGATGTTCAATTCCCAAGCAAGCTCCCTGTCTGTAACCATGTAGATGGACCCTCTAGCTAGGTGTTTCACAATACTTAATCATCTGGCTTCTTCTTCCCTGAAACATTGATGCTAGAATATCATTCCAGCAATAAGACTGATCAAAGCAAGTTCTTAATGTTAATTGTAACAAATATGCTCTTACAGTATTACCTGCTCTACAAAGAGAATCCTACTACATAGGTCAGTGATACCCATCAGTCCTTCCAGCAACTTGAGTTGCTGGATTAAACTGTAAGGCATATACTTCTATATCCCGTACTAGCAATGAAAGTTTGAAATGTCCATTGTTCTTTATTTGCAACTTGGTTCTTACAACTGGCAAAGGGAAAGCATTTAGATATCAGAAACAAGTTCATTTATGAAGCTAATTCATGATTTACTAGCATGTGCTATCATGGGTGCACATGATTCCAGAAAGCGATGTCAAGTGCTGACTGATGGAGTGGATAAATCTAACCAAAGGCTCCATAATGAGGGTGCTCTTCACTTATTACCTGTTATGGTAAGAACACCTGTTATTTTCATTAGAATGTAGTCATTTTCATGCCTGCTGATCATACCACAACATAATCTTCTACTAAATCATCCTCTTCTCTTATTCTTACAGGTCTTGCCTGCTAAATGTGGTGGACTTCTTTGAAAAGGTTACCAAAACAATGGACAAGGACAAATTAGTGCATACTGTCTTCCTTGACCTGACCAAGACATTTGACACAATATCCCACATGGGCATTGTTAATAAGCTCACTAAATTTGGTATTAACCCATATATCATCCAGTAAATAGCCAGCTGGGTCACTGTCAGGGCTCAGAAGTTAGAATAGATGAGTCTACCTCTGTAAAAGGCCAGTTAATAGTGGTGGCCTCCAGGTCTCAGTGCTGAGGTCACTGCTGTTTGGCATCTACGTCTCTGAAGTCAAGGCTAATATCAAGGACCTCTGGATTACTAAGTTTGCAGATGATTGGAAATTATGAGAAGTCATAGATTCCCCCATGAAGAGGGCATAACACAGACTAACAATTGGTTCCAGAGTCATGGCCTAAAACTCAATGCTAAGGAGTATCTCATAGTATCTTTCTGCAAGCGAGCCACCCGTGCAAAGTACCACATTTATAAAACACCCATGTGAGTAGACCCTGTATACAGGAATGTGAGAACACTTGTAGATAGAGATTGGGCATTTGACCAACATGTTTATACTACGGTAATGAAATCATTCTATGTTTCAAAACTATAACTAAAGGTATGTCATCTAATTCCAAATAATTTATCATCCCATTGTGCTCTGCCCTCATAAGACCTATCATTGAGTACAACACCTTCTTTGATATACACCTCAACAGGCATATGCAACAACTGGACCATCCACAGAGATTTCTCAATAAAAAAATACAAGGGGTAGAAAACCAATCCTATGCAGTCTGCCTTAAGTCATTGTCCCTATATTCATTTCCTACAGGCTGCAGACAGGCAATTCATGTCTGGCCTACAAAGCTTCTTCAGATCCAGCACTAATGGACCTGTTACACATTTAGAAAACAACTAACATGAGAAACACCAAATCTAGGGACCGAAACCACACCAGCAATTTAAAGTGGGCATGCTGGTGAAACGGGTTCACTATATAGGACCAAAAGTTCATATGCCTGAAGCCCATTTGACTGAGACCAAATGACCGCAAGTTCATTTGACAGAAAACCCATATGACCAAAAACTCATTTGACTGAAAAACAGCACTGGCAGGTATATGCCCTGTTCTCCACTGTAGTGCTAACCTGGAGTGAGAATATATTGTTGGGGGGGGGGGGGTGTGGGGGTTAACCCCCCACGTAATTGCAGTTTATGCACTATTATAAACATGTGTGTCCATTAATAATACATTAAAACATATAACATCAGTAAAATCTGGTTGCATAATGTGGGAGGGCTATGCCCCCACACCCCCCTAACTTTATATTCTCACTCCAGGGTCACACTACAGTGGGGAACAGGGCGTATACCTGCCAGTGCTGTTTTTTGGTCAAATGAGTTTTCGGTCATATGGGTTTTCGGTCAAATGAACTTTCGGTCATTTGGTCTCAGTTAAATGGGCTTCAGTCATATGAACTTTCTGTCATATGCAGTGAACCCGGTGGAACATGTATGTGTCTCAGAGCCTCCACCTTCTCTGGAACAAGCTTCCCATCCATGTCAACCAGAGTTTTTCCATGCATTTATTCAAGCAAAACCTGGACCACCGGATGGAAATCTCTAAATATACCACTGGTCTGACATATCATTACTGAAGAGAGGAAGCTTGCAATTGCTTGTCTAACAAAACACACCCACCACAAAACATCAGGGGAGCATTACCTATCCCATTTTTTGGGGGGAAGCACTTTGCTAGGCTGAAAATGGTACCTTTGGGTAGTAAGCCTAGTATTGTACTATGATATTATGATCTTTGTTAAGTAGCTATGAGAGAAACTATATTTTCTTTTGTGGGATCATGTGACTGAAACAGCTGAATATTAGATGATTTTGGCTGTCTGTTAGATGGCATGTTTATCTCAATATCTAAGGAAAAAAAATTGGTCTTTATGAATGTTAACTCCTGAAATAGTTTCAAACACCTTCAGGTGATTTTTAGTTTATACAATTTAACTGTGTAAGACCACTGGACACAAGTACCCATTTTCAGGGGTAACCTAGGAGCACTGGCTGGCTGGGTGACTTGCACAGAGTCAGACATTCTGATAAAGGAAGAGACACTTATGAGACAATGATCTAGATCATAGATTCTAAACTCTGTTACAATGACCACACTTTTAAATCACAAAAAAGTGCCCATGTCTGTCATAGGTAATTAAGAATCCTGGAAAAAAGAATCTACTGCAGTATGCAGAAGTAGAGTAACTCTACACCCATCACCCTACACATGCGTGTGTATGCATGCACACACAGACACACAGATGCACACATAAGCACACAAACATACACACACACACACACACACACACACACACACACACACACACACACACACACACACACAGGCACACACATACACACAGATGTGCACATAAGCACACAAACACACACACACACACACAGGCACACACACACAGGCACACACATACACACAGATGTGCACATAAGCACACAAACACACACACACACACACACACATACACACACACACACACACAGGCACACACATACACACAGATGTGCACATAAGCACACAAACACACACACACACACACACACACACACACACACACACACACACACACACACACACACCTTTGAAGTAACCAGTTATTTGGTTTGATATTGATTCACATTCAGATACACACATTCACAGATTTCAATACTGCAATCAGCCTATCTCATATAAAAAATATATGCAAATAGTTAACAGAGGACCTGGGCTTGGAATATGATCCAGGATGTTCAGATCTGAATGAAAGGACAAGTCATTGGTGGAGCCAGACACTGGAATAAGATTGCATGGCTACTGCAAGCTCTCCTTCCTCTGAGATAGACTCCAGTGGAAACTGAAAGCTAAGATTCCCACAATGTCATTGCATGCTCAGTCCTCTTGGATAACACTGTTCTTCCTCCTCCAAGTTCTTGTTTCTCTGTAATTAATATATATTCCCTGGCAAAAGTATAATGACCTTTTCGTCAGCTCTTGTTCTTAGCTGCCATTTAGGATTTCTTCCCTGAACAGGCAAGACACACCTGCCAAGGTCATGCAACAAGAAAGCATGACATGAGGTATTAGGTGGGTATATCATGTGAACAGACAAAAGATATTTTAAGGACTATGCATTCTTGGAGTTTTTTGAGGGTCTCTTTATTGCAGGCAAAAGCTTCCCCATTGGATTGTAGCCTTACAATTTGAGATGTGCTGTTCTAAACTGAATCCTGAAAATTAGCTATTTGAGTTGATCATTGCCACATGTATTATCACTAAAAATGTATGCCAATGTCAAAAAATTAATACAATTTGGCATTTTCACCCAGTTCTCTGCATATATAATATAGTTTACATAATTTTCAAAGTTATAATTTTTATCTAAGCCTTTGACTCAAATAACTTGAATATTTCTTCAATGATACAACTATAAGCCTGAAATCTGCTTTGTTACTTCTCATAAGGGGTCGTTTTCCAATAGTCATGAAACTAAACTATACTTGCCAGACAAGTCCATAACCTATTTAGCAAACATACATATAAATAAATAAATATGACACCAGTGCTACCCTATATTTGAATATGTCATGTGCTGTGTTTCTAAAGGCTGCTTTAAACAAAACAGAGGTGGACTTTAGCTTTTCCGTTCTGCTAATGAACTGTGGGAACTTAGGAGATGAACAGAAAGCTGTGGTCATAATATGTTCCCCATTCAAAGAGGAAATGCTGTCATCTTTACAAGTCTAATTGGGCACAGCTGTCAACTGAATGAAAAAAAGAACAATCAACAAAAGTCACTGAAATGATAACCCACAAGCTATAATAGGAAAATGTTTTAGTGCCAACTGGCAGTTGTCTTACACTGGCTGTTGAGAAGCTACTTTCATTCCAGCCAAAATCCATCCCTGAGTATGATGTACCTGATTTAACAACATGAAAAGTGTTTTGCATTTTTTTTTTGTTGCAAGGATGATAATTCACAAAAAACAATATTACTTTTCTTTTACAAGTAAGGCCCAGGAGTGAAGTAAGTCAAATGATTTGCTTGGTCATACGTTACTCAGTTTGCTACTGCCTGGCATCAAAACCATATTTCTAGCTGCAAAGCTCAGCATATTAACTGTTCTATACTATTTAAGTTCTCTTCATGGAGCTGTGAATTTATGCCTTTCTTAGGCCTTGGTGTAGAATCACAAAACGGTGAACGAGCAGAACTTTAAAGAATGCACCGTATTAGTGGTAATTGGAGCTAAGATAAAAAGGTCCCTAATATATGTACACAGCACTCCAAATGGAAAAAAACTCTCAATGTATAGATTTCAGATCAAATTATAACATAAACATTGGTGTTAACAAAGGAACATCTTAAAAAGACAGAAAATATTTTCTAACTTTTCTGAAAGATGACATATACTCTCTCTACTGCAAACTTAAACTCCCAGGACAATGACAATAAAAAAGAACAATAACAGAAAGCCTGAAGAATTCTCATCTCTTTCTTCACATATGAAAACAGGTTAAATATAGAGCACTTACACCTCAATCTAACAAGGGCTTTGGAAACATCAAACGCCAAGGCCAGGATTCTTAGGGTAAAAATATACATGATAAATATATATATATATATATATGTATATATATATATATATATATATATATATATATATATATATATATATATATATATATATATGTATGTATATATATATATATATATATATATATATGTATATATATATATAAAAGGGTAAAAATAATTTACATGATGTGTATATGCTAGCTGCTGTATGCAGCAGTCTCTCATTGCTATTATGTTTTATATTATTTTAATATCAATTAATAATCCTACAATGTCTCTTGGCGCAATTTTATATGGAATTGTAATAACTTCAAGTCCTCCTAACAGATTCTTATAAACCCATTCAGTGAGCAGAAAAAAAAGATACAAGAAATTAGCAGCACTTAATGGCTTGACCACAGCACTCATTCCTCAGACTTATATATCTTGATGGTTGCTGCAAAACAGGGAGGGAAGGGACCACACACCACACACACACACACACACACACACACACACACACACACACACACACACACACACACAGTGGAACATACAGCCATATGACTCCATTGTGGGAAGGGGGGGTCCTCTCTTCTGATTCCCGCTCTAGTTTCACAAACTACAGTATTGTTGTTTTGTTTATGCATCCTCCCTAATTTCTTTAACAAGGCATGTGGTCAGATTTGAAATCACTTAGAGCGAGTTTCTCCTTTGTAATGCTGCTTTATAACTGGCATTATCCCACTAAGAATAAGTGTTTTAGAATCCCATGGATGGTGTTTGCCATTTCCCTGTTTTTTTTGCAACTGTGACTAGATTGTCATAGTTTTGAAATTGAGTAATTGCCCCTTAGGAGGAAGCCACACTATTACATCCATGAGTCACTGAGAGCACTAAACTGGAGAGTTCTCACACTAAAAAGGAAGAAAAAAAAAAACATAGATGCATGAATGCTCTGATATGACTCTAAGAAAATCTCAGAACAAAATGTGTCATGAATCCTCTGAAAAAAGAAATGCTGAATGACTAGAGGATATAACTATGCTTTATTTATATAGTATGTGAGTAAAATGATGTTTAGTATCTTAGGATAATGTAGTTCAACCAAAAGAAGATTGTTGCCAGACTGTGTGTGTGTGTGTGTGTGTGTGTGTGTGTGTGTGTGTGTGTGTGTGTGTGCACGTGCATGTATCCTCATGGAGAACATTAATTAACTTGACTTTCTTTAAAGTTGACATTGTTTTGTGAACATATTTTTGTCAAAAAAACAGATGTCTACAATTGTGCAAGATCACTACTTTGCTGGGGTTGGGGAGTATATCCTTTCCTCTGTGCTGTGTGATATCTGAGTTAGAATATAGGAGTAGGGGGTGTATGGGGGTATAAAACTCTGTTTTACTGTTGCAAGCTCTGAGGTTATGTCTTGGACCATGCATAGTTGAGTGCTGACATTATTTTTTTTCTTGGGGGAGCCAATGTTAATAGTGTCAACATCTGAGTATTTAGACTATTTTAAGTAAATGCGTAAATATATACGCATTTCTATTATGTATTTATTTATTTTTTTGCTGCAGTTTTGACTGTGTAGCTGACCAACAGCAGCTCTCAGGGTCTTTCCTAATAAACTGAGTCTACTGTACCAGGCTAGCCTCCCCAAAGACTAATTCTGACCATGTTCATGGTCAGTGAGAAGCTTGAGGAATCCTGGGACAGCATGATACTTCTGCTAAGTATTTTTTCTACTTAATGATTCACTCCTACGTGCACCTATCCCATCCCAGATAAAGGCATACAAAGAGCTATGCTGGCTTATCATCCATGACTCTGCATGTGACTGAGCCACAGAACTGCCTCCTTAGGGCAACACATCTGCTTGTCCCTGCTCTTCACTGAGGATCAGCTATGAGGGGGTATCTGAACACACATCTCACCTTCCAGGATGGTCACACTCTGTTCCAATACTGTCAAATGCCCATGTCACTTTTCAAACTTGGGTCACCTAGGTTGTATTCAGGACTTTCTCCTTCTAAGCCATCTGTTCTGGTTTTCTTGTGGGGTAATGTTTGCTAATGTTTTATACTGTAATGTATTCTGTTAAGAGTCAAAATAAAACATATTAACTTCATTTATCTCAAACTGATTGCAACAGGTTCTTGATGTTGCCTTATCTGAAGTTTAAGCCTCAGTAGTGTAATTTATAAAAATAAGAAGCTATAAATGTAAGTTACGGAAAGTAAAACTGAGCAGAGAAAGTTGCTGTTACATTAAAAACAATTTTTGAATAACAGCAGCCTCTGATGTGGGGGGAGCTAAATGCTTCCTACCATCAGTACTTTTTGCAGGTGCAAAACTTCAATGTACCATACATGTGGAGAAATCCCCCCATTTCTCTAAGCAGATCTGCCCCTCATGTCAGAGCTGTAATTAGGGCTAGTAGAAGGGACGTCAGCCCCATTCATAAGCTGTTAGGAGGTATAATCAGTAGATGACCAGTACAGTAGTAGCATTTAGTTAAGAAGCTGTGGTGATGTTGCTTTATCCTACTTGAATACTAATATTAATATTAAAATCATGCTTTATTTACAATCTTGCTATGTTTCTAACACACTAATTGAAAGCAAGGAGTTTGCTTGCCGTTACATAAAATTTTGAGTTCTCAAATTTGAAAAGACCTTTTCTTTTCTTTTGCTAGTCCTCAACATTGGGTTGAAGAAAGTGTTGGTCTGGGGGACTGCCTAGGGTGCTAAATGACCTACCTATGGCTCTGTCTCTATGTTATACCTACTCCAAGGTCACACAAACTTGTAGAAGAGGGAAAAGGAAGGAAAAAGCAAAACTCACCTTTCGCTCAGTGTATGACAGAGGTTGTTCTGATTTGCTGAAATGTTAACTAAAGGAAGAATGTGGCAAACCTGGTATGATGTTGTAAGACTCTCAGTTTCAAGCTGTCGGCTGAGTAGAAGTGTATTTAGCTTCTGACTACTGTTTCTGTGACAACATGTAAATGCTGTTATATACTTCATACTCCTGTACCTTTTTGTTAAACAAATGATGCTGATGCATTTTGGCAGCTAAAACTCCTCTTATATTACAAGGTAATGTGATATCTTATATGCTAATCTTTCATGTGTAAAGGAATTTATATATTTTTTGTAAAATTGTACTGTGTTTTATACACTCCTCAACTTGCATTTTCTAAATAAATATATATATATATATATATATATATATATAGGTTTACTATCATATTTTCTAATTGAACTCCATCGACTGCACTTTTGTTGAACACGGAAAATCAAAAACGGTTATGTCGAACACCAAAAACCAACCTAGGAAGGGGTTTTAACATGGGTCGAGATAGGGGAGAGGTTTGTAGTTTGGCAATAGCAGTGAACACTTATCTTGACTCATGTTAAAACCGTTCCTAGGTTGGCTTTTGGAGTTTGACATTACTGTTTTCGATTTTCTGTGTTCGACAAAAGTGCATTTGACGGAGTTCAATTAGAAAATATGATAGTAAACCATATATATATATATATATATATATATATATATATATATATTTTTTTTTTTTTCAATGCACTCTGACTGGATCTTTTAATATTTTTCTTTCTGCATTCAGTCTTACTGTGCTCTGAATTTTGCTGTGTACTCATTTTGTATATAACTTGAGCTGCGGTGGTGCAGCGGTAGCATTGTCACCTCACAGCAAGAGGTTCTCCCATTCGATTCTCGGCTGGAGCGCCTTGTGTGTGGAGTGTGCATGTCCTCCCCGCAGTTGAGTGGCGTTCAAAAGACATGTGTGAATGGGCGTGCCTTCGTTGAAGGTTGGGCGTCGGGCTGGCACCTTGGCACCGTAAAAATCTACTGTCAATCATTAGCAGACCGGAGTTCTGCTGTGGAAACCCCTAAACGGGAAAAGCTGAAAGAAGAAGAATAACAACTCATTTTGTATATAACACAGCTGATTAAAAGAATGAAATGCATTTTCTGCTCTTTAACTTGGGCTGTGGCTGAAAAGGGTCAATATCCCACTTACACAGTGAATAAGTAATAAATAAATAAATTCTAACTTTGATAAACATATAACCTGCCACTGCATGCCATCCACAAATATTGCATTATGTTCTTTTTATGTCTATAGCCACTGAGGAGATCAAAAGGAATAAGTAACTGCACAGGAATAGTGTGGTGTAGTTAGGAGGGGTCCAGGCTGAATATATATACATCACATAATTTGCAATGATTTGCTTTTAATGCTAAAAGAAGAAGGAAACTCATTACAGAAATCTATAAGTACATTTCTGTCCATAGTGGCACAGCTTAAAGGGGGCAGTATGGCTGCTCAGTGCTTTAAATGCATCTGTCCACAGGATGTTACGGCTCTGTTCTCATATTGTGAGAATGCCTGTGGGGTCATATACTTCCCCCTGACCCACAGTTATGTTGTCATGAAAAATATTTCATGTTTATTTTTCTGTCTTATTAGTATAACTGTAAAATTACCAAGCCAATTATGTATGATTATTGATTGTTATTAATTAAGTGGACAGCTTTCAAAATAAAATAAAACTTTGTTTCCTTTGCCTATCACCTTTGAGTTAAATATGTATGTCTGTGCAGCATGTTTTCTTTATAAATGTATATTGGTCTCAGACATCAGTACTTTATCTCTGATTACAGACACCTGTTATCTGTCTAAATAGCTCCACCCATCAATCTTCTAACTCTCAGACTGCAGGTAATGAAGGCTGTTGGTTTAAGTCCCCCCTTCATTTATATATACAAATAGGCTGTTACATTTGTGAGTGTCTTTGAGGTTCAACATGTATAGTATGTTTAACTGTATAAGTACCACCATACAAAGAACTTCAGTTTTTTATTGTATTGTATCCCCCTTTGTTGCTATCCTGTATTTTACATGCACTTATTTTGTTTATTTTTTTTTTTGTTTCTTTCCATTTATATTACTATTATATGAAACATCATCAGAAAGATATCCACCCAACCCAGAGGCAAGATGTGTCTCCCCACACAGTTGGCAGTAGCAGTGCTAACACCAGTACCACCAGAAGCACCCAGCACATCTGAATCCCAGCTTGCCACAGTCACTTCCATATCTCCTGTCCTACCTGCACCATCTGTACCAACTGCTTCAGGTAGCATTACAGCAGAATCTGGTACAATTGTACCCACTAGAAGCAATATGAGTGGAAGTAACACTTTTGTTTCCCATCCACAGCTGGCAGAAATGATCGCAGACAGGATGTTGGATGCCTGAATTATCAAGTGAAGAGCCTACTCCTACACATCATTAAGTTGAATTCCTGCCTGGCTCTTGCTACACCATCTGAGCCAGGGTCCAGGGGTGATAGTAGATGGGATGTAGAGTACTCTCCCACTGGATCTTAGCTGGCTAAGACTGCAGCTATGAACACACAGTCCTATCCCCAGTCTGGAGTTCTCCTCCCTTTTGTGTCTATGTGCACACCTGTTGGTATTGTCCTCAATGATATTTTCTTTTTGTTAGTCTTATGTCTCCTTCAGTATCGTGTTCCCCTCCCTCATTGTGTTACTACATACCATCAGTCATGTCTGTTTTCTCCTGCTATGTAAGCAAATCTTCTTACCTTTCTTTTATTTTACTTAATTGTTTTCCCAAATTACCCTTCTCTTCATAAATATGAAATGGGGATCTCTTCCACAAAAAAAGTATTTTCCTCCTACCCCAGCTCCATCCTGCTCATACCTTATTTTCACTCCATCTGTTCTACCCCCTGCTTGCTTTCCCTTTTCATCTCTTGTCTGAGTCTAACTGAAAAGGGTTGAAGGTTCAAGTCCTCTCAGGGTGTATTTTTTCTGCTTCCATTCTGTGAATATGTAACATCACCTGCATGTGCTTGACTGACACCTTCATTGCGAATGCTTCCATGGCTCAGCTTGCAAATAAAGTGCTGGGTTGACTTTCACTGAAGAGAGAAATGGGTTTAAGTTCACTTAGGGTTGTATTGTGTATGCTTCCTATGACACCCCTGCGCTGGCCCTGTAATCTAGGAGCCTCAATCCTCAAAACTAACACCAGTGAGGGATGTGCACTTTGGGAGGGTGACAAGTACACACTCAGTAAAGTACAATTTACCTTAAGAGCACACAGAGATCACAGTCAGTCTGGGGATGATTTCTATCTTTTTCTCCAAATCCCCAATAACACTCCCCACTGGCACAGCTATAGGGTAAAGATCTCAGCCGAGTGGTCAAGCCAAAACCTTCAGCACCCACTCTGTCCAGCCAATGCTTCATGTCCCTGCCCAAGTAGATGACACACACACACACACACACACACACACACACACACACACACACACACACACACACACACACACACATATTTTGAGATTGGATTTATATACAAACACACATATACTCCTGGGGAAGGCTGATACACATTTTACTAGCTATGGACCCTTCTGAACAGACTATAAGGTAGTACCAGCTGCCACCAACCACTCTTATCAGCTACTATAAGGCCCTTCCCAAAGGGTGAACAATTCTACTGTGTAATGTTACTATTATCCCAAATAGTAAGTGTGACCAACAGCAAGGCTATTTAAGTGGCCTGTACAGTGTCACCAAATACATGTGCAAGTACTCTAAGAGCTTAAATTTCTCTAAACAAACCAGCCACAGTTAAAAGGGTTAAATATATTTAATAATAAATAATAAAAGCACAAGACAATACTCAATAACTCAACACAGTGACAACAGAGTTCAGAATTACAAGAAATATTTAAAACAACATTGCAGGACAGCCTCACAGAAATACTGAAAACATCTAAAATAATCTTGCTGTATTCCTATCTATATCTAAGAGATACTATGCCCTAAATTACCTACCTACAGAGCCAGGCAAATACAGATGAGAAGTGATGATGAGGGGATGTTTCTAGGTCCAAAGATAAATACAAAATGCACAGACTCACTCTCTGAGGTAGTTCTTAAGTTACCCAGATTACATCATTCTTTGCCACCTCTGCGTCAGTAATACTTATTTTTCAGACATCTGCCTGGAACTGGAAGTCGTAAAACAGTTAAACACATTTACCTTTGAAGCCTGTAATTATTTCTGTTTCAAGACAATAGAAAAACCTCCAAGCTCTAAACATCCTGTCTCTTATGTGAGACAAACACCATCATAAAACTCTGCTTTTCTTGTGGGTTTTCAGGTTAACTCTGCATGTTCCAGCCTTTACCATCAAAACATACATTTGCATAGGCATATAGTTTATACACATTTCTGCTCTTTTCCTGCAGGGTACATTATTGTTACATTCTTGAAGCTCAGTTCAAAACATACAGTTCAACACACACTTCTGCAGCAGTAGTTTTACATACACATAACATATAGTTTTCTTACATTTGTAGGACAAGCATACAAATCATATTACTATTCACAAATGACATAGAATTATTTACACAATTCCAGCTAGCTGGGCTGGTACCCTTCACACTTCCCTTCTGTGAATGTGCAACAGTCACATGCTATGAGCTTTACCTTAGTGCAAGTTCTTCAATCGTTCAGCTTATAAATGAAGTTCTGGTTAGACTGTCACTGCAAAGTATAGTGGTTTTAAATCCTGTCAGGTTTGTATAGGTGTTTTTTTATAACATTTGCATTAAGCTCTGATGATGTCACAAAATCCTATTAATTTTCTGTACCCCACCTATCTTGTTAGTGTTTCACATTTTGTAACTTCAAGTACTTCAGGTTGATATCTGTGTACATTTTTCATACCCCTTTCTATATTGTCTTCCACATTCCCGATTTGGTCATCTCTTCCCCTTACAGTATTGTGTCTATTTACATTTGTTTTTAAAGCCCAACTACCTCATCTACCCTCCAGCCTTTGGCATTCTTTTCTTACTTCATTCTACAAGACATTTATCTGCATATATTTATCCTCGTGTTACAACAACAGATCAGCACACCAGCATTATCATCTGAGAGCATGGCTTTATGACAACTGTCCTAGAGGATCTTGCTTTCGCAGTGTTTACTACAGCTGCTTGCACTACACCATGGTGTAAGTTGATCTAACAAGATCTTCCTGCGTGTCCCTACTGTGTCTGTGATGAGAAGCTACTTGTTGTACACACTGGCATGGTGCTTGCATTGCTAATGAACCATGGGGCTTGTCATGCATGCATAGTCAACAGAGATGGCTTGGCCATGATTGTGGACATGACATTTCTGAATCCCAGGCTAGTGCTGATACTAGCTCATAGTGATGTAATGGGAGACACTGTAAATAGAGAGAGGTTAAGACTAAAGCATTGACCTTAGCAAGGATTCACTAACCAGGAATAATGAAAGATACTGAAATATTCTATAAGGAATGCTCTGAATGTCAGAAAACAGACCCTTACTCAGGCTATAAAAATCCTTTAATTCCAATGTCTATCACAGTTGTGCTATTTGAATGTATTGTTATGGACACTATATGATTCAACAATGTGCTTCAATACAACTTTCTTATTTTGGAATGAGCAATTAATCCGGATGGGCGGCCACGGTGGTGCAGCAGTTAGCGTTGCCGCCTCACAGCAAGAGGTTCTCCGGTTCATTCCTTGGCTGGGGTGCCTTCTGTGTGGAGTCTGCATGTCCTCCCTGTGGTCACGTCAGTTTCCTCTGGGTGCTCCAATTTCCTCCCACATCCCAAAGACATGCTGTAGGTGGATTGGGCACTATAAATTGGTCTTAGGTGTGAGTGTGTGTGTTTGTGTGCCTTCTGTGGAAGGTTGGGCACCGTGCTGGCAACTCGACACCGTAAAACTCCACTGCCAGTCATGAGCGGACAGGTGATCCACTGTGGCGACCCCTAACCAAGAAAAGCCGAAAGAAGAAGAAGAAGAAGAAGAAGACTTAATTAACCCAGACCTATTTCCAACATATAACTAATGCTAAATGTAAAATTAAGGAGTTAGTTTTTTTTATTCTGAACACAGCTTTATTGAATTTATATTAACATATTAACTCTATTAACGGTAGTAACATTTCAAACTATAAACATCGTCCAGGCAGTAAACATACATGTCATTCCTTACTCTATTATTTTTGTGCAATTTAAATTCTCTATTCATTTCTCTATAAGCCAGAAAATATACCTTTATGTCCCTATATTTGGGAAACCTATCAAAAATTCTCCTTATTTTATACTACCATTAGCGTAATTTAAAGTATACAGTCTATCAGTTTGTATAAATAATGTTCTACCTGGTTGCTTTTATTCCCTCCCAACACCTGTATCAAAAAAAAAATCTGTCACTATTTTTTGTAGTCCCTCCGACCTTCTTAATCATATCCTGTCATTTTGGTTTCTATCCTACTCTTTAAAGTTTCATCCTCACATCTTGACATTTTAGTTTATATCCCTAGTCTTGTAATTAATATATATATATATATATATATATATATATATATATATATATATATGTGTGTGTGTGTGTGTGTGTATACATATTCATATACAGCCCTAACTGTGCAGCTTTAACATACCCCTTTAAGTCAGGCAACCCATGCCCCTTTGTTCCATTGCTTAGATCCTATCCCTGTTAATCCTAGGCCTGTTACCTTCCCAAATAAATCTCTTCACTTTCTTATTTATTTATTTATTTATTTGAGGTCTGAATTTAGTCTATGCTACAGCAAACAAACTGCAACAATTTCTGGAAAACAACAGTTCAAATAAGCAGTGGCATGGTAAAAATGCATTTTAAAAGTGCAAAATACAGTGGAAAGTTTTACTTAAGTTTTGCAGAGATCAGCAGATGGCTTTGAATGATCAGATAAATACAGCACAGCAGTAGCCAGTCAGCAAGCTCTGTGGAGCTATGCTAAAACATGCACAAACCCTTGCAAACTGAGCAAACTGATTTAAACAAATTAAACAATAAAAAAGCTCAGAACTGAGCCCTGTTCCAGTAACATTCAATCAGATGAGTTCTTAATGCACACTCCTGCCACTAGGGTACAGGGAACCCTCTCCAATAAAAGATAGCACACTTCAGTGCTCAAGTTATACAAACTAAACTAGATTCAGTAGGTCTGAATCTAGTCTATGCTACAGCAAACAAAGTACAACAATTTCAGTGAAAAAAAACAGTTCAAATAAGCAGGCACAATAAGCCTTCAACCAGCAACTCCCAGCTCAGAAGAACAATGGCTACCTTCTTCTCTCACAAGAATGCAGATCACAAACCTTCTTAATATAGTATAACTGGCCTGAAGACCAAGTGCATAAAGCAGAACTGACACACATTTAGAATAACACCAACACTAGGCCTTCAACCAGCAATTAACATCTTAGAAGGATGAAAGCTACCTCTCCTGCCACAAGAGTGAAGACTACAAATCTTCATAATGTAAAACAACTGGCCTGAAGCCTAAGTGCTTAAACCAAAACTAAGAGGCTTAAAATAACAGTTACAATTTGATCAGACTAGTAACAAGCAGTAAAAAATGCAGCAGAATAAATGCAATTGGACACTTTTAAGAACAAGTAAAAAAAACAAAATAAAGTAATAAAGCAGGAAGAAATACACATACAGTAAAAGCAGATGAATAAAGTCAATTTTGTAAGTTTAGTGGGAATGGAGGAAACATAAGATAATTCAAGGTTAAGATGCTAAGAGGGTGGGCCTTCCCCAACTATCTCCCTGTACTCATAATGGGCTGATGAGGTGGGAGTGGGATAAGTGTGGGAAATTGGATTTATATTAGGGGCAGACAACTGAAAAGCCACCAAGAATGAAACAACTGTTGTGTGGTTGGGGAAAAATAAAATACAGACAGAGATCAGCAATCTGTAGGCAGTGTACAGCAAGCAAGCCAAACAAGCACTCCTGCTAGAGATATTTATAGCTAAATGATAAATGCTATTTCTCAGCTCCTCCTACCAATTAGCTGATGTTATTCACTGTTTGCAAAGGAATTATTTGCTAACTTTTCTACTGGCCCTTAGGCAAGACCTCATAAAACTCCAACAGAACAGAAATCTTAAAACAAAACAAATGTAATAGAAGAATAAGATTCAAAATAGAAGTAAACAAACCTTAAATGAAAAACTTCAATTCAAAATAAAATGCAGACAGAGATCAGCAATATTCAAGCAGAGTAAAGTAAGCAAGTCAAACAAGCATGTCAGCTAAATAGAGATATTTATAACTAAATGAAAAATGTTATTTCTCTGCTCCTCCCACAAATTACCTGATGTTATTCACTGTTTGCAAAAGAATTATCTGCAAACTTTTCTACCTGACCCTAGCCAAAGCATGTTAAAATTCCAACAGAACAGAAAACTTACAACAAAACAAATGTAATACAAGAATAAGATACAAAATAGAAGTAACCAAACCTTAAATGAAAACCTTCAATTCAAAATAAAATGCAAACAGAGATCAGCAATATTCAGGCAGAGCACAGCAAGCAAGCCAAATAAGCACTCCAGCTTGATGATCATGTGGGTGCTCTTATCACTGAATTATTATCTCCTTGGCAGGGACTTGATTGTTTGCAGCTCATGCCCCTATTGTGAGTTCATAAACAACAAGAAGGGAATACTAAACTTCTTTAGTGGGTGTGGCCCTTACAGAAATTTGAATTTCCTATGAGACATCAGTCTGTTTATGTATTTTAAACATCTATTAACTGATAAGCCCATTTTACACAAGTGTCCCTTTTCAGGGGCAATGCAAGAGCTTCGTCTATTCAAGTAAATTACTCAAAGTTAGACAGTAGGAAGGAATCAAACCCTGCTTCCTTGGCTACAAGAAGCAGCTTGTTAACAGCTCAGAGCCTTAATTCTGTATGCTAACTGCTAGGCTGTCTATTTAGGGCCCACAGTTCACTCACTGATTTTGAAGCAAAGGGTTTCAAAGAAGATAGGATAAATGTGATACTTTAGTTCTTGCTCTATATTTATTTATTGACATTTGTTTACCAGGAAAGTTTCACTGAGAAAAGCTACAGAGAATTAGATAACATTAAGTAAAACAGTAGTACAGATGTAGTTAAAAAAGCATATGACTGGTTATTAAGAATGTGAAGTATTTGTTGATGTAGATCATACAGGTGAGGTGCATGGGCATAGCCATGAGTTAGTGAGAAATATTTTGAAAGAGGACTTAAATACATGATGGCTAGACATAGTTCTGTTTGAGTTTGGGACAGGCCCTGGGATTCAATAAACTTTTTTCCATACCAGAATAGTGCAGCAGCTTCTGCACAGAATACGGCCGTGGAGCGATTCAATAAACAAGGCTGGGGGTGTGCAGGAGCCTGCTAGCACTGTTCTGGCACAGACACTACTGAATAATGTTAATTACCTCATTTGCTGGTGAAAACCATGCAAATGAGGTGAAATAGCAATTCATTAAGCAGGTAGGCATCCGTGCAAGAACAGTGTCCATTGCAGAAATGTATTCGTTTACTGACAGTGTACATTTCTACAAAAATGAAAACGGGGGGGATGACAGCTCAAAATAAAGCATGTATTATAATCATTAGGCATGCCAATGGCCAAAAATATGGCCATTGGCATGGAAAAGAGTTGCGAAATTATAAAAATCAAAGTTAATTTTTTTGGCTGATTTCGGCCGTTTAGCATAGCACAGCAGCGCGCAAATGAGATTGTGCTCAAAGTAAAAAAAAACAAATGTGAAAAGACAATTTTAAGTGAAATCTGCATTTTGCCTTTATAGTGTATAGCATGCAGAATCAAAACAATAACAGGTGACACTGGTTGCTAAGGAGAAATTCTCTGGTGTAGTGGTGTAACAAGGGACTAAGGCAGAGGGGTATACAAATGAGCAGATTTTACTGAATCACAAAATGGAAGACCATTGTCTGGCTGTACCTAACCATTTAGGCAGAATAAGGCAGTGGTGTAAGCAGGAGAAGCAGATGACATGAACAGGGGGTGTGTCATGCTTAGTGAAAGCACATTGGAGCTCCATGGGTTCCATTTCAACTTAGCTAAGCATACCTAAACAAGGGTGTGTGTCTGAGGCTAGATTCACTTATCCCATGAAATGAGGAGTGTGTTCACATCCAGGGGAGGGCCATTTCTGTTTAAAAGTGTTTGCTTTAGCTAAACAGGTTTGTGCGGCATACACTGGGTCTTAAAAAAAAACAAAATCAGAAATAGCAGAATAAAAGCAATCAAGTACAAACAGCATAGCTGGCAGGTGGAATGCATCATAGTCAGCCAATCATACAAGCAGCATCTGCAGCACAACAGTATAAAATATGCAAAAAACTGTCAGTCTGGTTTTTCCCGCAAACTCTGCATCATTGGTGTACACACTCGGGGGAATTTTAACCAACAAAATGTTAGGAGGATAATGACACCCATCAGAAATGCACACACACCCACTTGTGAATGCCATAATGAGGCACACCGACAAACCAGGATCATTATTGAGCATGTGTTTGGGATTCTCAAGTCATGGTTCCACTGCCTTGACATATCTGGTTGAGCCTTGCAGTACTCTCCACCCACATGTGCACACATTTTCATAGTATGTGCCATGCTACACACTGTGATCATCTGGATACAGCTGCAGCAGAAACAGCATGGGGAAGGGCCACACAGCCCCCCACCATTGCCAACATCACCACATGCACAGAGAGACTTGGAGGAGGACCCCCCTGAGCCAGCTCCTGTAGGCAGATGGAGGCGTAGCCAGTATGCCCTGGCCTTGGCAAAGATGCAATGGATAGCACACACACTGACACTGTAGGGACTCAGGGACTGACATCTCTCTCTGACTTTCATACACAGTAAAATGGATGCCACACACATCACACTACCTGTACCTTACCATGTATAGGCAGTGTACTGCATGCATCTGACATAGGCAGCCCTCAAGCACCATCCTCCAACTGCTGCAGGCACAAGTAAGTCAGTCTTCTTAACAATAAATAAATGGATTAGTATGTTCTGATAGCATATGTATGGTATTGCTGCATGCATGCAAGGGAATGGGGTGGCCTACTAGAACAGCAGCAGGCAACTGACAGCTATGCGGGACACCATGAAATGTTTGCCCAATATGGCTTCCCCACACTATGCAGTAGTACCCAAGGTGACAAATCCCACTGCAGTATATGTGGGGGGCCAACTAACTGCGGGGTCAAAGATCACAGGCATGGATGTCAGTGTGGGGGTCCCAGACTCACTCCTCAGCCTCACCCAGCAAGTCAGCTGTAGAAAGCCATAAAGAAATGTGTGGCAAAGGCCTGCAAATGGTGACAATGATGAATTACCCCCTACAGACTTACACAGTGATAGCACAGCAGGTCTTGCAGTTGCAGTAAGGCTCTTAAGGGTAAGAAGTCTGAAACTCAAATGTATGCCATTACAATTTCACTTGTGGTCTTCAGTGATATGACTCTAGTCTCCAAGACAGGGCACAATACTATGCTAAATGGAACCAAAATGTAAAACAAATATCAGGACAGTCTGTGTAAATGTGTACAATTGACAGTTGTGCCCCCCAACACCCATATGCCCATAGAAATGCAGTAACATGTATGTTTGCAGGGAAATAACAGCAGAGCACACATTGCCAGGGCTGTCCCAATCAACATGATAACGTGTTACATGTCCACAATATGCAGGGGGCAATGAGCTATGTATATGTGTGGTTAATACTGTCAGGATGTGGCCAGCAATTACTCACAGCTGTTGTGTTGTAGTGGCCTAGGTACATTGCTGTCTTTGACAGAGATGTCAGCTACACCTACGGTAGGAGTTGTACACACTGTCCATATGTCAATATCTGTTAATGCAGGAAAGCTGTACAGGTCATGGACAGGGGCCACACATATGGACAGCGCACAGCTTGGAGTAACCTACACAGTGCCTACCATACCTCTCAACTGTACAGATCTATTGCAGAATGTCCAGAGGTTTTCATCATAACTGTGGTCTGTATAACATGAAATAGTAGTTGTCTGGCAAATCACTGGAAAATCACGTAAGACTAAGGTCAGAAAATAATGACAGATTGTAGCATCAGACCTCATACCCTATAGAAACACACATGCTAATCTAAAATTAGAAGTTATGTACCTACCATAACGTTCCATGTTAGTTGTCTTCTCTCGCCTTCTTTCTTGCTGGATGGGTTCGGAGCCGATCCTCGGCTCCGACTCGGCACTTGCTTTAGCTTGAGAACTCCTTTTACCAGCTCGAGGCAACCCTATATCCCATGATGCAAGGCAGAACTACCTCAGATCTCGTTTGGTAGCTAACCTACCCTGCTAAGGACTAACCTAACATATTTAGGAAACCCAAGTTCATAATAAAGAGTCCTCGAATGAAGGCTCAGGAGGTAACAACCTGATAGGAACTCTTCAAGATCTGTCCAGGCCAGGGGGAAGGGACGCAAGAAAGAAGGCGAGGGAAGACAACTAACATGGAACGTTATGGTAGGTACATAACTTCTAAATGTTAAGTTGTCAATCTCGCCTTCATTCTTGCTGGATGGGACCGCGTCCCTAGCACCTGTATCCCAGTTGGCTCAATGGAACAGACTCTTGAGAACTGTGGAACCAAAACTGGCCCTGTCTCTGGAGGCCAAGTCTAACTTGTAATGAGAGACAAAGGTATGAGGAGTGGCCCAAGTAGCTGCTGCACAAATGGTATCAATGGGTAGTCTATCCTGAAAGGCTGCAGAAGTGGATAGACTCCTGGTTGAGTGTGCTTTCGGTTTAGAAGGTAGTTGCTTGCCTCTGAGAGAGTACACATAAGAAATGGTGGAAGACAACCACCTGGATAAGGTCACTTTAGACACTGGGAGACCTTTTCTGTTTTCTGCATAGGAGACAAATAATTGGTCCGATTTCCTGAATTGTTTCGTTCTATGCAAATAGTACCTGAGCTGACGATGGACATCCAAAAAATGAAGCTTTTGTTCAGCTCTGTCAGAATAGTTTGGGAAAAAAACTGGTAGATCTATGGATTGATTAATATTGGTTTGAGACACAACTTTGGGGAGAAAGGATGGGTTCATTCTTAAGGATACCCTGTCCTTATGAAAAACCAAGTAAGGGGAACGGATGCAGAGAGCTTGAATCTCGGAAACCCTTCTTGCTGAAGTGACAGCCAGTAAAAATATAGTTTTCCAGGTCAATAATTTCAAAGAACATGAAGCAGACGGTTCGAAGGGAGGTAACATCAAGGATGCCAACATTAAATTTAGATCCCATTGCGGAGGAGGATGCTTTATCGGCGGCTTTAGGAGAAAAACTCCTCTCAGAAAGGCATTGCATAATCTATGAGACATAATGTTATTATCATGCAAGCCAACATGATACTTGGAAATAGCAGCCAGTTGAACTTTTACTGTAGATGAAGACGATCCTGACTGAAAAATCTCAGCCAGGAAATCTAAAACAGAATGCACAGGAGCAGTAAAGGGATCAATATTCCTGGAATTTGCCCAAATAGAAAAACGTCGCCACTTGCTAGCATAAACAGTTCTGGTGGACGACTTTAAAGAAGACACTAAGATGTCTCTGACTGAATCAGAGATCATCGGAAGCCTGGCTAGGGAAGGAAGTGGAGCAACCAAGCAGTGAGGTTGAGAGAATGAATGGCCCAGTGCTGTTGACCCGACTGGTGGATCAAGAGATCCGGAACTGGGTCCAGATGCCAGGGCTGCACCAGGAGGTGACGATACAGAGACGGAAACCAAATTTGTCGAGGCCAGTAAGGGGCAATGAGAATCAACTTGGCCCTCAAACGGTGGCTTTCTGAATGACTTGTGGAATCAAGGGAAAGGGAGGAAAAGCGTGCAGAATTCCCGGGGCCAATCCTGGGTTAGAGAGTCTCTCAGGGGTTGGCCTGGTAGGGAAAGAGGGTGAAATAATCGGGCACTTGTTGTTTTGGGGTGTAGCAAAAGATCGCAACAAGGTGTGCCCCACTTCAGAAAAATCTGGTCCACTACAGATTGATTGAGAGACCACTCGTGAGGCATGAGAATGGATCTGCTCAGCCTGTCCGCCAAGAGGTTGGACCTGCCGGGGATGTGCGTTGCTATCAGAAACCGATGAGAGGAGATTGCCCATTGCCAAAGTCTGAGAGCTTCTCGACACAACGGATAGGACCTGGTCCCGCCCTGCTTGTTGATGTACCAGACCACGGACATGTTGTCCGTTTGTACTGCAATAGTCCCCGTGGGAAGAAAGTCGTTGAGGGCTTGCAACGTTAAAACCACCGCTCTCATCTCCAGGACATTTATGTGCAGATGGTATTCTATGGGTTGCCACGTCCCGTGGACCATCCTGCCCTGATAATGCCCCCCCCACCCGATCAGAGAGGCATCCATAGTAACTGTGGCAACCGGAGGAGGGGGAACAAAAGGTCGGCCCTGATGAAGAAGAGGGGAAGATATCCACCAATTCAGATGAGTCCTGCACGATTGTGTGACTAAGATTTTGTGCCTCATCGGAAGACTGTGGAACGACCACTGAGTGAATAACATCCACTGCAGAAGACGCATGTGGAAGCGAGCTAGTGGTAGAAGAACAATGGCTGCAGCCATAAGGCCTAGAACCTTTAGTATCAGCCTGGCTTTGACTTTGCTGCTCTGCAATAAAATCCGAACGTATTTTTGGATGTCCAGAATTCTTTGATCTGTTAGTCTGGCTAACATTTTGACGGTGTTTAATTCTGCGCCTATAAAGGTGATAGATTGGCAAGGCCGCAGAGAAGATTTTTCGAAATTCACTGAAATTCTCAAACTCCTGCATAGCTGCAGAGTGTAGTCTCTGGTCTGAAGAAGCTGACACCTGGTGGTGGAGGAGAGGAGCCAGTCGTCTAAATAAGGAAACACCTGGAATCCTTGACGTCTCAGATGAGCTGTGACCACTGCCATACATTTGGTAAACACTCTGGGGGCTGAAGTGAGGCCAAAGGGCAGGGCTCTGAATTGGTAATGACTGGTCCCTAGCCGAAAGCGGAGAAACCTTCTGGAGCGCCTGTGAATCTTTATGTGATAGTATGCGTCCTGAAGGTCTATAGAGCACATCCAGTTGTCCTTGCCCAGAAAGGGCAGACTGGACTGAAGCGTGACCATCCGGAATCTTGCCTTCTTGACAAATCTGTTTAGACTGCTCAGGTCTAATATTGGTCTCCAATCTCCCGTCCTTTTGGGGACCAAAAAGAATCTCGAGTAGACGCCGGATCCTACTTGGTCTGCCGGAACAGTCTGGACGGCTCTTTTTCTAGGAGCTTTGAAACCTCCTGTTCTGCCAAATCCCTTTGACCGGGTGAGATGTCTGGAAGGGATTGTTGAGCTACGGGATACCTTCAAGGGAATTTTGTAACCCTCGGATATGATCGACTGTACCCACATATCTTGTGAAAGGGAATGCCAGGCTACTGGGTACAGCGAAATCCTTCCCCCGACTGCCTCCAAGGATGGACAGTCGGGCAACACCTCAGGGGTGCTGAAAGGGCTTCTCAGGAAGAGACTCCCTGTTGCCCTGGTTCTGAGGACCCCCCCTGCCTCTAGGGTGGCGTCTATTATTGTTACCCCCTCTGCCTCTGGGGGTAAACTGACCACGTATGTCTGGTGTAGCTCCTTGGGCTTTGCGGAACCACATCTTCCCTCCTTTCTGACCCTTGGGATATGGTCTAGAAAGGGTGGAAAATTGGACTCCAATGGCAGAAAGAGTTTTACCATCCTGCTCACACCTGGTCAAGGTATCCTTCACCTGAGGTCCGAACAAAGCCGAACCATCAAAGGGGGTATTGGTGAATGACGCCTTAAAGGGGTCCGCAAAATTACAAAGCCGCATCCAGGCTTGACGTCTAAGAGCCACTCCTGTGCCTGCGGCCCTGCTCGCTCCATCGGCCGCATAGGATATGAGCCGCATGGAGGAGTTGGATAAGGAATTCAGGATTGCTAGCTGTGAGGCAATCTTTTCTTGGGCCCCAGCAGCAGAAGGATCCTGGACCACTTCACCTAGTTCCTTGAGAATATCTCTTTGAAGCCTGGAGAAGTGACAAAGGTAGTTCAGCGAACGCATAGCAAAGGTCGCTGAAGAAAACATCCGCTTTCCATACCTGTCCATGGTCCTAGAATCCTTGTTAGGAGGATGGACAGGTACTGAAGGATCCACAAGTTCCTTCTTAGTGGCGGCCGCCACCACCATAGCATCCACAGAGACGCCCTTGGAAAGAAACTGTTTGTCCGTGGGGGCCGTAATAAACTTGGATGGTCTCCTGGGGACAGGTTCCACAGAATCTGGAGCTGCCCACGCCTTTCGAGCCACTACCTGCATAAGTGGGTCGAAAGGCGGAGACACCCAGGAGGTGGAGGGTCGGGATCCAAAAGCCTCCAGGTATACCGACTCATCCTCGGAGGGATCAATGGATGGCCAATTCCCCCTCTGTTTGAGGAGCTCAAGGATGTCTGAAAAAAAGACATCCTCAGAGGGGGATCGTGGGGAACCCTCCGACTCATCTAAGTCGGTATCAGATGTAGTAGACTCAGGGGAGTCTGTGTGTTTCCTCTTACATGTCCTCTTCCGAGGGGGTTCACCTGCAGGATCAGGAGAAACTTCGGAAGAGGAAGATATTCTCAATGGGGAAACCTGGGGCGATGGATCCCAGGGCCTGAGAGCAAGAGGCTGGCAAGAGGTGTCTACAGGCACTGAAGAGGGAGGAGCTAGAGGGATGGACCGTTGACCTGGCTCAGGAGCCAGGACACTCTTCATCACCTCAAAGGCTCCCCTCCCCGGGAGACCGGAATATTCCCGTTCCGAGGAAATAGGAATTCCTGGCTCCACTGAGAGGAAGGCTCGAGGCGATGTCGGTGCCGAGCTTACCAAAGCGAAGCCCGAGGGAGAGCGGGGTCGGACAAGGGTCCGATGCCACTAGCCCCCTCGGAGCTGACCAGGGAAACCCGACGACCGGATCCCTCCAAGGAAGGTCTCAAGGAGGAGATCGGAGCCGAAGACGACGGAGCCGAAGGATGTATCGGCTCCGGCGCCGAAACAGTCGCTGTCCCGTGAAGCTCCGCCTGAACTCTGATTGGGAGTCGGAGGAGGAAGTTCAAGGGGTGAAGCAATAGCCGAAGTCTGTTGAGATGGGCTATGGAGCATTTGGGCCAGTGCCTGCGACTTTAACAGCCTGCTTACCACCCTCTCTAAATCGTGGTCAGACAGCCTGGAAGATCTCGAAGATCGGCTCCGATGACTCCGCTCCGACAAAAGAGGAGACCCCGGAGCCGAGTGGATTGATTCCAAAGACGGGGACCAAGATCTCTTCCTGGAGGAAGTCATCGGAGCCGACGTCCTATGGGTTCCAGATGGAGCGGAAGGCTTCTCGGCTCCGATACTGGATACTGTGTCGGCTCCAGCCGGAGCTGACAAGGCAACAGCAGATTGGGTGTCGGAACCGATCGGAACCGACCCTAGCTGAGAAGGAGAAAGATCGGCTCCGGCAGGAGCCGATCTCGACTCCGAAGGAGTCGGAGCCACCGGGGGAGGCTTGGAAGCTGTAGCCTGACCCTTGGATGGCTTGGAAGGCTTACTGGACCCAGGTTTAGTGGGTGAACCTTCCGGCTTTAGCAAGCCACGGAGGATTAACTTGTTCCTCCTTTCCTCCAGGATTCGCTGGCTAAAAGACTGACACAAAGCACAGGAGTCCTGCAGGTGTAAAGGCCCCAGGCAGTAAACACAAGAAGTGTGACCGTCTGTCAGAGACATTTTCTGACAGCACGAGTCACACTTCTTGAAGCCCGAGACCTTTACCTCTTTAGACATAGTCTAAGGAAAAAGAGTAATAAATACTCACACAGACACACACACACCAAAAACAGTCACACAGATTAATCCCCAAACACAGACACACAGATAGGGATTAATAAGGAAGGCCTAGGCCTAACTGAAAATTTTAAAACTTTTTATAAAGTAAAAAATTTTTCTATAAGGGGAATAGGGTGATTAAATGTGACACTATACACTAAAAAATAGGTAAAAAGGGGAAGATAAACCCTGACTAAAGCTGTTTGAAAACTCAAACTTACCTCAGCTGGCAAAAAAAGAGACCTCGTCGCAAAGCGGCAAACGAGATCTGAGGTAGTTCCGCCTTGCATCATGGGATATAGAGTTGCCTCGAGCTGGTAAAAGGAGTTCTCAAGCTAAAGCAAGTGCCGAGTCGGAGCCGAGGATCGGCTCCGAACCCATCCAGCAAGAATGAAGGCGAGATTGACAACTTAACATCCTGTTATTTAATCACCTTTCTAGGCTTGTAAGGCCAATACTTAAAATGGTCCATATATTTAGGCCTCTGTCCCCCAATTACTTATGACTTTGTCCAGATGTCTGGCTCTCAGAAGTTGAGAGGTATGGTGCCTAGTAGGACAGCAGGTACCTGAAGGTCAGTGTACTGCCAGTGTATAAAAGGCTGCAACCTGTCTGTGTCAGCACTGACAACATGAAACTGGCCAACAGCCATATCCCTGGAATGACACAGATTGTCACAGAAGGAGCACAAGTATGCCTTGTATATCTGTTCTGCTTGTCCCAACATTGCATTTGCCTGCCAACTATTTGCAAAACAAGAAAGGGTCATGTCAAAAAAGCAATAGCAGACAGTGGGGAAGTAGACATCAAACCCATAAGAGAAAACAAGCAACTACCAAACCAGTCCACCAACTGTCTATGTTTGGCAGAACATGTGTGGGCCTTTGTCTGACTGTCATATTTGGGCCTGTCCAGATGGCAGTCTGTGATGGTCTGACAGCTAAGCCCACATGTAGCCTCATAGCAACATATAGCAACACAAACTGTCTAAGGACAGAGTGGTGCAATGATGGACAACCTGCCAAATAGGTACACTCAGTGGTGTGAAGTCCACAACCCTGTGTGCAATGTAACAGCATGTACACCGCCCACATCAGAAATACAAATACATAGCAGCAGCCACTGTGGCCAAAGCCTGTGACTGGACTACAGAAGGACAAAGAGACACACATAAGGGGAAGGGTAACTACTGGCCAGACAAATGGAGAATGTGCACACCAGAACAAACTGTGCAGTAACATAGGTGCCATGCAGTGTAAGGAGTCAGTAAATATCACCTGCAAATGCACAACACACACCCATATAAGTGGAGGTTCACAACAAAACAAAACCCAAACAATGGACACCTCAGAGGCAAAAGTCACATGAGAACTCTACAAACCCACACACCACAGACTATGTAGACTCCACACACCAGGGTCTTGCAAATACAAAGGCCTTACCACAAACCTCAAACACCTACCCTACGCAGATAGGCTAACAGCATTGTCCCTCTACCCCATTCCATACAGACTTTGCTGAGGTAACCCCTGTCTGGCATACAAAGCAATCCAGACCCTGCATTGATGGGACTGTTGCACATCTGGAACTCAAGGCCCACTCCATCAACCTGTAGGCGCAGCATCACCCTGGGCTGTGATATCAGTATGGCTTATTGGTGTGACAGATGTGTACCACACACACCCCCATCTGTGGAATACACTGCCTGTCAACAGCAAGCAAAGTACCACAATACCCCTAGAGATGTGCTCCCTGTATAAGTGCATGATAAACACAAAATACAATCCTGTGATACCACCTGTGTCCAGTGGGATATGGGCTCTGTGTGCTGACATGTTGTAACATGGGATACACTCTCATCTGAGTGGGTTATAAGGGATCCAGGGTCAATACCCTATTAACATCATAGCAACCTATCAACCTATACACAACTGTCAACAGTGGTTCACCACATTACACTATAGTGCTCTGCCACTGACATACCTGGAAGTCACAGTGCGATGTGGAATATACTACATATATAATGGACATTTCTTCACAGTAGAATGCACTCTGCACCCACACCCATACCTCCCAACCTCTGACAGCAAGACATCTGGACAAGGACATAAATAAAGGTGGGACAAAGGCCCAATGATAGGCACATGTTGTAAATATTGCCCTTACATACTGAGAAAGTTGTTAGAATAAGGGGTTTTGCATTAGCAGGAATTGTGTGAAGTTATGAAGTTTGAAACACTAATGTCTGTCAATATTTTTAATGTCACTCTTCAATTATATGCAAATAACTTGCCATCAAAACACAAGTTTATGTAGACTGGACAAAACTGCTAGACAAGCACCTGGACAATCTTCCAAAAACTGTACATTCAAGTGGCATAGCCACACCGGGATATGACTTTTCAGGTAAGAAGAATACCACACAGGCAGGAGATCCCCAGCCAGTATATCACCAAGGTGCTGGACCTTTTACACAGCTTCATCAGTCAACTGGCTGTAGCCACACCTCTCAATTGGCCTTTTTGGGCAAGAATGTATATAGTCGGGCTATTAATATTGGTGTGTGCATCATACATCTTGTATTCCCCTAGTAAAGCACTGTGATGATCGGAGGATGTCTGTCAATAGGTAATGGCAAAATACATTGCAGAGTTACACTTCAGATATGTCAGAAAATGTCTGCTAAAACAAATCCTGTACCTCTAGGAAAGTCCTGTTTACTTTTGAGAGGTATGGCTGTAGCACACAAAACCCCGGACCGGAGTACAACTATCTCTGGAATTGAATCCCACTCTCACTATAGAAGGTCATACTGGGCATGCTCCTACACTTAGAGAATCACAGGCCATGTTGGAACCCACATCGGACTATATAACTGTATTATTCATATATATATCTTTGCATACAGACAGCTAGGTACACCTTAAATGTCCCTACACACACACCCATCAGACAAGAATGCCCTCAGCTAGCTGTAGGTCACCCATATGTGATATATTTGCTTCTGTTGCATGTGATAGACAGACATATATATATGGGCAACAGATAACAGGGTCTATATTAGAACATTGAAGTTATCGAACCCTATTATGCGAAAGCTAAAAACATCGAACACACAGAGCAGCAAATTTTTTCCTAGGGAAAAAATGAATTGATCCAAAACACATACACGCAACACAAGTACACCAAACAAACAGCAATCCACACACATACACCTAAAATCTTACACCTAACCCTACACTAAACTATACACATACCACTAACTATCCACTTACCTTTACCCAAACCCTAACTATAAGGTCCGTCACTATCGCACACTTACCTAACCCACACCCTAACCATAACTACCCTAACCCACACTCAATCGCACACTTACCTGAACCCAACCTGTAACTTTCCACCACAGTGCTAAAAATACAGAAGCAACAGAAACAGACAACCAAATTCTTTCCCTAGGAAACAATTCGGTTTTCTGTTGCTTTGATATTTTCAACTTTTGCGTAATAGGGTTCGATATTAGTTTTGAAACTTCGATGTTCTAATATAGACCCCAGATAACAATATGTCAAGCATACACACACACAGACGTGGGGAAGGGAGAGACAGACAGTGATATATAGAGAGAGACACAGGGGGACACACAGAGAGTGATTCATTCACACGGATACTCTGAATGGCATAGAGTAATGTCCTGCTGTGGACAGTGACATACCGGTCATAACCAGTCGCACGTGCCAGCATGAAGGCTAGCTCCATTGTGTAATAGTACTGAGGTGAGGGTTATAATATCACATCACCTACCTTTGTGTGTGTGTGTGTGTGTGTGTGTGTGTGTGTGTGTGTGTGTGTGTGTGTGTGTGTGCGTGGGTGTGTGTGTGTGTGTGTGTGTGTGAGTAGGTTAAAGTACTAGGAGGCTGTTCCCACTCAGTACACTTCCCACCCTACTTCACAAGATCTGCTGTTGTCATTCACATTAGAAGTACCATTCGACACCTGTCAACCATATAAACTCTGTAGTGTTGCAATAACTGTGTAAAACTATAGTACAAATAACTAGCTAGGTAGGGGTTCTAATCTCAGTCTTGGTAAATGTGTGTTTCTGTGTGTGTGTGTGTGTGTGTGTGTGTGTGTGTGTGTGTGTGTGTGTGTAAGTGAAACAGTTTTAGGCCATTCCCACACAGTACACTTCCCAGTGCCCCACTTTAGCAGTCCTGCTGATGTCAGTCCCATTAGAAGTACCTTTGCACAGCCAGAGCCCTTTAAACTCCACGGCGTGTGCAATAACTATGCAACAGTTTAGTACAAATAACTAGATAGACAGGGGTACCATTCCCAGTTCTGGCAAATGTGTGTGTGTAAATGTGTATGTTTATAGGATGAAGTATTTTGAGGACTTCCCCACCCACAACACTTCCCAATGCCCTACTTTAGCAGTCCTGCTGATGCCATTCCCCTTAGAAGTACCTTTGCATAGCCCCAACCCTATAAGGTCTGTGGCACATGTAATAAGTATGTCACAGTATAGTACAAATAACTAGATAGGCAGGGGTTCCTTTCCTAGTTCTGGCAAATGTGTGTGTGTGTGTGTGTGTGTGTGTGTGTGTGTGTGTGTGTGTGTGTGTGTGTGTGTGTGTGTGTGTCTATGCATGTGCGCATGCGCGCGCATGTGTGTGTGTGTGTGCGTGTATATATAAGTGTGTTTGTTTATAGAATTAACTATTTTGAGGAATTTCCCACCCATAACACTTCCCAGTACCCTACTTTAGCAGTCCTGCTGATGTCATTCCCCTTAGTAGTACCTTTGCACAGCTCCAGACCTATAAGCTCCGTGGTGCGGGCAGTGACTATGTCACATTATAGTACAAATAACTAGATAGGCAGGGGTTTGATTCCCAGTTCTGGCAAATGTGTGTGTGTGTGTGTGTGTGTGTGTGTGTGTGTGTGTGTGTGTGTGTGTGTGTGTGTGTGTGCGTGTGTGTGTGTGTGCGTGTGTGCGTGTGTAAGTGTGCATGTTTGTAGGCTGGCATATTTTGAGGAATTACCCACACACAACACTTCCCAGTGCCCTACTTTAGCAGTCCTGCTGATATCAGTCAACTTAGCAGTACCTTTATGCACTTTTCAGCCCTTTAAGCTCTGTAGTGCGTGCGATAACTGCATAACACTATAGTACAAATAACTAAATAGACAGGGGGTTCTATTCCCAGTTCTGGCAAATGTGTTTGTGTAAGTGTGTATGTCTATAGGCTGAAGTATTTTGAGGACTTTCCCACCCAGTGCACATCCCAGTGCCCTATTTTAGCAGTCCTGATGATGTTCGTCACCTTAGAAGCACCTTTGGGCACTTGTCAGCCATATAAGCTCTGTAGCATACAAGATAACTGTATAACACTATAGTACAATTAACTTTATAGGTGGGAGTTCTAATCCCATTCCTGGCAAATGTAAAGGTGTGCGCAACGAGTGTGTGTGTGTGTGTGTGTGTGTGTGTGTGTGTGTGTGTGTGTGTGTGTGTGTGTGTTTCTTTGTAGATTAAACAGTTTTAGGTCAGTCACAATGGCTACACTTCCTAGTGCCCTACTTTAGCAGTCATGCCGATGTTATTCCCCTCAGAAGTACCTTTGGAGAGCTCTCAGCCCTATAAGCTCAGTAGTGCATGCAATAACTATGTAACAGTATAGTCTAAAGAACTAGATATATAGGGGTTCTATTCTCAGATCTGGCAAATGGTTTTGCGTGTGTGTGTGTGTGTGTGTGTGTGTGTGTGTGTGAGTGTGTGTGAGTGTGTGTGTGTGTGTGTGTGTGTGTGTGTGTGTGTGTGTGTGTGTGTGTGTGTGTGTGTGTGTGTGTGTGTGTTTAAATGTATGTGCAAGAGTTTGTAGGATGAAGTATTGGACTTTCCCACCAACACTTCCCAGTGCCCTACTTTAGCAGTCCTGCTGATGTCATTGCCCTTAGAAGTACCATTGGACAACACCCTTCCCTATAAGCTTCGTGGCACATTTAATATTTAAGTAACAGTGGTGTACAGATAACTAGATTGGCAGGGGTTCTGCACTCAGTTGTGGCAAATGTGTGTGCATGTGAATGTGTTTGTAAGTATGTATGCTTGTAGGGTAATGTCTTTTGATGCCCTTCCCACCCAGTACATTTCTCATTGCCATACTTTACAAGGGCTCTTGATGTAACTTACCTTAGACATACCTTGTGACAGTGTCAAATCCTATAAGCTCTGTGGCATGTGTGATAACTGCATAACACTGTAACATACATAACTAAATAGATAGGGGTTCTAAACCCAATACTGGTAACTGTGATACTGTGTGTGTGTGTGTGTGTGTGTGTGTGTGTGTGTGTGTGTGTGTGTGTGTGTGTGTGTGTGTGTGTGTGTGTGTGTGTGTGTGTGTGCGTGTGTGCATGCGTGCGTGTGTGTGTGTGTGTGTGTGTGTGTTTGTGTGTGTGTGTGTGAAGCATATCCCCTGTGGCTGTTGTGTGTTTAGATTATACAATTTTAAGGTCTGTTGACCCCCTATCCATGACATTACTTTAATGAGCCTGTTAACTGCATCTGCCTCACATGCACCATGTAACACTATACAGTCCGTACCAGTCATCTGTACAGATGTACATGGGATATACACATGTTTGAAACCCATATGTGGTCTGTGTCCCCTAACAATGAGCATTCCTGTGATATCATTGCCAAATATGTCACAGTTACTGTAGTAACACATATGCCAGCATCAGACATCGTACTTGACTGACATATCATGCTGATACAAAGTCTTTCACTCTATCACTTGTGCAGGTTTATAGGAGCAGTACATGAGACCAATCGTTATGTCTGGTGGGTCATCCCACTATCCATGAAGGCATTTGCATGATTACCTTTTGTAAGAGGTTGAGTGTTAGGTCTCAGGCATATAATCTATGTGGAGCATGTCATGTGTGCGCAGCACTATAGTACATACAAGTGGATATGTAGGGTTACAAAAATGTCTATTGACAACTGTGTATGTGTTTCTGTATGCACAGCCCCTGTGGCTGTCTTTAGTGTGGGTATGTGATGGCTCTACCATTTTGTGTGCCTCTTCCACCCTGTAAACTCCCCCATTGCCAACCTAGTAGCAGCCGATACAGATGTAATCCACTTTACAAGCACAGTTATACAGTTTCTAATTCCAAGCCACTGAGGTGCATGCAATGGTCATATCACTGTGTATTGTACATTAATAGATGGGTAGGTCATCTACTCTGATAAGTATCACGTCCATATGCATGTGTGTTTCAATGCATGTCCCCATGCAGCAGTGTGTGTGTGTGTGTGTGTGTGTGTGTGTGTGTGTGTGTGTGTGTGTGTGTGCGTGCGCGTGTGTGTGTGTGTGTGTGTGTGTGTGTGTGTGTGTGTGTGTGTGTGTGTGTGTGTGTGTGTGTGTGTGTCAGATGGCTCTAACATGTTAAGGGCCTCTGAAGCCACCACTGGCAATCCTAACTGCCCTTGCAATTGTCACCCACTTCAATAATAGTGGCAGAGACTGCCACACTATAGTACTGCTGTGCAATCTGTGTTATGTATCTAGCGCTATTGTTTGTAAGACTGTGAAGGTAGGGGCTGTGCTCAGCCCTTCATCAGCTGCCCCATGTACAGGACTATGACTCTGTGTGCATTACCAGCATGAGAGGCCAGATATGCATATGAGATAGCAGACACACATGCTGCTGATTGTCAGGTTAGACTAACACAGGCTGACATGTGTCAGGAATACATACCCCAAACCTATCGTACACAGTACCAGGCATACTGTCATCAACTTCATGATGGTCGAGTGGATGTGACAGAAATGGCAGGGGTAACAGGTGCTGATAGCTGAATCTGATGCTGTTAAAGTAATGGCTAAGCTTGCGAGGGACTTAGTGCCAGTACTCAAGAAACTTCCTCTGTATGTGTGAGCATGCGGTCCTATAGAACAGCCAGGTGACATGTATGAAGGCTAGGTGGCTGTGTCAAGGGTATACATGCAAGGTCGCATTGTCTGCCACAATTGCCTCACACATTGTTGCATGTAAACACACCTGGTAAACATGCACATATACAGCTGCACCTTAGCTATGAAAAGTTCACTGTTTCCACTCTGCCTTATTCATCATTGCAACTGTCAGCATGCCCACAGCCTGCAGACACACAGACACCTGGAACACAACCAGAATACAGTATGTGACACTACAGTCAGTGAGCAGTACTAACAACAATAGTGCATCATGGCTAACAAGGTACGTACACCTTGATGTGTACCCATAACTACTGCTAGCAGACAGCACTTTACACAGCATGACATTGCTACACTGTACTATAGTCACCCTGTGCATCAGAACCATATGAGCATGTCTGTGCATTAATGGTATGGATAACTACAGGGATTTGGCACAAGTATCATCACATGCACAGGGTGTGGTGTTAGATCACCAGAGACCTAAGCTAGGTCATATGGCTAACATCATGTGTGTGTGTGTGTGTGTGTGTGTGTGTGTGTGTGTGTGTGTGTGTGTGTGTGTGTGTGTGTGTGTGTCTAGAGGGGTGGTGTTCAACTGAGCCATGCAGAGGAGCTGTGCATGTCTGATGGTGAACGGACTGTGATAGGGACATTTGAGTGTTTGTCTGTAGACCATCAAGCCATGTGGATGCCCAACACAGGGCTATGTTGGACAGCTGTAGACCATATATGGCAGGATCCATGGTTCACCATGAACTGGCAGGGATGTGGGAACTGTTTCTGCCAGGAGTTTCATTGGCACTGCAAGGCCCAAGGACAGATGCAGTACTACTCCCTGATGGTGACTGCTGTATGCTGGATCTGCATCCCTGATGGGACTGGCCAGGACAAAGTGCCTATGGCCTGCTCCGGTGTGGTGCGGACAGCACCCTCACTTCAGTAGTGCTGTTGGTACTGTTACTACGAGATTGTGAATGTGCATGGCCATGTGGGCTCACAGCTGATCATGTTGCTGACCTATGTCCACCTAGCCTATGCCCTCACACATGCTTTAGCACAGACATTGTATGGTCGAACAGTGACAATGTCTCACTCCACTATCTATCCACAACATTGGCAAGATGATTTATGGCATCACAAATGCCGTGGAGGTTATCACACATGGCAGAGAGCGCTGCAGTCATGGCTCTGAGCATCTGTCTGGTGTTTCGGTCAGTATGCGCCTGTGCCTCCATGATGGACTGTAACATGCATCTGGTAACACTTGCTGTGGCACTTGCAACAGGGGCTTGATGATCGGCAGTCCTCCACTGAGCACCCCTGTCCATCTGTCTGTGTGTAACCTTGTCTGCTCTCTGGCTGTGGCTGGTGTCTACACTTACACTCGCCATACTCAACACACTAGCCTGTTCCATGCCAACACCCTTAACCTGTCCATTATCAGTGGTTGCTGGGACTGGGTATGTGTGGACATATACACAGTGTATGTGCAGGGACATGGTAGGTGAAAGTGGGATACCAAACAATGGCACAGATTCAGACACCAGCAACCCCACCTGTGCCTCACTATGACCACCATCATCATGGGAGGACCAACCCCTGTGTTCACCTGTAAGGGGCATATAACATATGTAAATTAATACCCTGCAGTATTATGTTTGCTGACACACACACACACACACACACACACACACACACACACACACACACACACACACACACACACACACACACACACACACACACACACACCTGGTACAGTCTGGCACAGCTGTGACACCTATGGGCCCTTCAGGGCAGACCTTACAGTAATTCTGCCTGCTGCAATCCATCTCTTTCACTGCTGCTGTATGGCCCACAACAAAGGGAGACAAATCCTACTGTGTGATGGGCCTAGTAACAGAATGGTAATTGTGGCCAAGACCAAGGCTATTGGAGTACGCTATACAGTATCACCAAGTGTATATGCACATACTGTAAGAGCTGACTTACGGCTATATAGACCACACACAATGACAAGGTGTACGGATATGTGATTATAACTGATGAAGGAACAGGACTATAAACTATCACTGCAGTACCTACACAGTTTAGGCTCGCAGGGATTAATTTCAGACAACATTGCAGGACAGTCTGCAATACATACAGGAAACATGTAAAGCACTAGGTGCATAGCCTCATAAGATGATACCAGGCTATTGGCCCTAATGCACTCATAAGCCCTGCCTAGACTTTTGCCCATGTCCCTTCAAACCAGCACCTGTTTCCCCTATCCAGCTGGATCCCAGAGGTGTCTCATCCATTTCCCATGCAGTCATCCAGCTTCTTCTTCAAGAGGGCTATACATATACTCTGCTAGCCATGGAAAGGGAGTGTATTTTACAGACAGTATATTGTGTGGGACACCACACTATCTCAACAACAAGTACTATACATGTCACAAACCAGGTGAGAGCCTCACATGCATGATGCATGAGTGGGGTTTGTCTTACAAATATGCAGAAACGCTATCAAGGCTGGTTTGAAAATGGCCTTGCATGCCAGACACAGATCACCTATGATCAGTCTGTATGAGATTGAGTACAGGGACAGGGCTTTAGCCTACCTGTGTAGGATAGGTGTTGCAGACCCTGGACTTGGTTGGTCAGGAGCCACTGTGGTCTCTGCAACTGCTGCATGTGCTTGGCAAGGTACATGCCAAAGGAGTCATTGTACTTGGTATTGCGTCTGATAAGGGTAGAGTACAGGGATGTTGTGGCCTGCTGGTTCCTGGATGACATACCCATACTTGTGAGGTGAAACAAACAGCGACGATAACTAGAAAAACCAACTGTGGCGAATGTCAAACGCTGATCACCAATGGACCACGGAAAATGCTGATGGTAATAAGATGCGGACTACTGTCAGTAAAAACAAAAAATGTTTATTGATCATAAAATAAACGTTAAGCGCTTTCACCCACGTATAGTGGGCTTCATCAGAACGAATAAACAGTACTGTCACTTGTGTTTAAATATATTCACTCAAATTCAACAGCTCATTTTGGCGCCAAACTTTTAAATATTTGATTGTGCTTTTAAAGCTATAGCGCAGCATTGTAAATGTATTATAAATGTACAGGTATCTGTGCATCTAACAATCTCCCTCCTGAACTTCAGTACTGTGTATACCTACTAAGTAAAATACTAAATAAAAAATAAATAACTAAGGAACCTTAAAAACTGTTAAAAATGTAAAAATCTAAAACTAACATTACAATAAATATGATGAGTGTCACAATCATATAAGGATGTCTAAATATATGTAAAAAACTATCTCTGAGAGAAATTTTATATTAATTACTACATAGAAAACTTGAGTAGAAAACACCATAAAAATATATATGAAAATGTAGAAAACTACATTCATGTATCCAATATAGGTTTCACTGAAATGAAGTCATTCAGTCCAGGCGGTGTGATAGCATCGGTCAATATTTGCCAATAACATTCCCTGAACTCTAGTTTACCTTTGATATTACCACCCCTGGGGTTTGCCTTAACAGTTTCCAATATACAGAATCTAAACTCATGTTCTTCACCCTTGATCATAATGTGTTTGGCCAAAGCATTCTTCTCATCTTTTTTCCTAATACTGTATAAATGTGCATATATCCTTTTTCTAAAATGTTGTTCTGTCTTTCCTATGTAGTATGAAGAACACGCCAAACATTTGGCTAGATACACAGTAAATTTGGTGTTGCAATTTCCTTTTTTAGGGCGTATTCTAGTTCTGGTGTAATTCATTAACACAATGTCTTTTTCGTCAGTAATATATCTACATTGGTTACAAAAACCACATTTCTTGGTATGTGTTGGATCGGGTATCTCTTTGTTTAATTCCTTTTTCCAATATATTTTTTAAGTTCTGTCCCATTCTGTATACAAAACTGGGTTTTGTTCCCAACAATTCTATCATTTCATCATTGGTTAATAAAGTGTGCCAATGCTTGGTCATGATGTCCTTAATTCTGTTACTGTAAGGGCCATATTCTACTATACAAGATCTACTGTACCTCGTGTTGTTTGCTCCTCTGTTGGGATCTACATACATCACTGTGATGTTACTACATTTAGTTCCTAATAAAGGAATATACTTTTTTCCAAATAGTTCTATCACACTACTATTAATTTTCTCCATCATCTGTATGTTGTATCCTCTGTTTGTGAATAATGATGTAATATACTCTATTTCCTTCAACATATCGGAATAGTCTGATGTCATTCGAAGTGCCCTAATGCATTGTCCTTTAAATATATTTCTCTTAGTTTTGTTGGGATGACAGCTTTCGTAGTCCAAATAGGAATTGGTGAAAGTTTCTTTCCTATATATCTTGGACTTGAACATACTGTTTTCTTTACTAACTATGGTGTCCAAATATGGCACACCTTTGACATTAGTAGTGAAAGTGAATTTTAAATAGTCACTACTGTCATTTAAGTAAATGAAGAAGCTGTTGAATGAAGTCTCATCCCCTTCCCAAATGATGTAGATATCATCCAGAAAACGCGGATAGTATCTAATTCTTCCGTAATAATCACTATTAAATATAGTCTTTTCTTCCCAGTTGAGCATAACTAAATTGGCGTATATGGGGGCACATGCCGCCCCCATAGCTACGCCCTTAACCTGTCTGAAGATTTCGCCTTCATAAAATATGTAATTATTATCCAATACAATTGACATTAGTTCGTTTATTAATTGGATTCTATCCCAGTCCAAATTGCCATGCCGAATGATACTGTCACTAAACGCTTCTAAACCTTCAGTTTTAGGGATACAGGTGAATAGATCTATAACATCTATGGAGGCAAATAATAGATTTTCATTCAATAGATAGGTAGGATATTTAGTTAAAAATTCCCAGGAATCTTTTACCATATGTTCTACATTGTTGTATATATGTTTCAGCATTGAATCTATAGCCACCCCTAAAGGAAATGTTTTCGATTTGCTACCTGACACAATTGGTCTGAAGGGTGGGTCCATCACATTTTTATGTACCTTTGGTATACCCACCAAGGTAGCTAAAATGGGGTGTTCTACTTTAAGAAATTGGTATAACTCCTGAGTGATTCTGTTGTCTAACTTGAACTCTTCCAGGTACAGGTCAATCCTCCTGTAAGCAATATTCATCTCATTTAAAGAGATAATCTTGTAATGGTTCAGGTCATGGAGAATATCATGTATCTTGCTGTTATATTCCATACTGTCATAATTCAAGTGAATGTATTTAAACACAAGTGACAGTACTGTTTATTCGTTCTGATGAAGCCCACGATACATGGGTGAAAGCGCTTAACGTTTATTTTATGATCAATAAACATTTTTTTGTTTTTACTGACAGTAGTCCGCATCTTATTACCATCAGCATTTTCCGTGGTCCATTGGCGATCAGCGTTTGACATTCGCCACAGTTGGTTTTTCTAGTTATCGTCGCTGTTTGTTTCAGTTGTTGTAAGGAATGGACCAGGGAACTAACGAAGCTGCCTCCCTCACCAAAGAAGACGAACTATCGGGTTTACGCACCGAAATTACTTCGTTGAGGGATGAGCTCACTAAGCTTTTCACTCTTGTCAACAGTTTGTTACAGCGAAATGGGGAGATGTTAAATAGTGAAGCAGAACCACCACCGGCTAGTCACAACAACTCCATTCGCTCTGATAAAAGAGACAACTTTGAGGTTTGCTTTGGTCGGAAGCAAGCTAGGAGACAAGCGGACACTTTCAAGGGGCAGAAAGAACTTGTTTTAACGTCGTCACCAGAGATACCTAACAGGCAAATTTCCAGGCACAGCACGAGTAACAATATTGATTTACCTAACGTTGTGGATTTAACTGAACCGGTAAACAGCAGGATGGCGCCAACAGAATTTACGTTTGATTTTTCTTTTGGGAACATTACGGAGGAGGCAAGAAGGACAGGAGCCAGACCGAAATTTAGTCAAAATTTGAGGACTTATGCAAATGCTGCTACAAAGGAACAGGATATCAGAGGTACAATGTTTTCTAATAAATTAAACAGTATGAATAACAATGTTAAAGAAAAAAGTAAAGAACATTTCTTAAAAGATTTTTTGGACAGAGACTGTGCTTTTGATAAACACAAAGAAACTGGTACTAATCACATCTACAAAGTTAAAGGGACATTAAAAGACTTAATTTATGACTTTGGCAAAAAACTGAACACTATTAATGCCATTAAATTAGACAATGCTTATTTACTGCACTGTATTAATTCCAACATTGTACCGATGGGGCTTCGTTTTTTTAAAGTGCCTATGGGTATAGATACCACAGACGAAGTTCGAACAGATTTTAATAAAATGTTTGACAGGTTTGGCATTGAATATATGAAGATGCTGATAAAATACAATGATGCCAAGCTGTGTAAAGAACTTGATGAAATAGAACAACTGAATGACATTATTCTAAGTGATTTGATGTTTCACAATTGGGAGAAGTTATATCATAGACAGTATGAAGTAGCCAAAAACAGAACTGATAAGATTTTTGAAAGAAAAAACAAAAAGATTATTAGAGACACTGAGCAATACAATACAGGGAGAGTTTACATCTGGAAGACTCTCTATCAGCATCCACACAGGGAAATGAGAGAAGAGGGATACATCAGGAGTGACAATTTCTATAGGGATAACAACTCGGAAAATTTTCATTTAGACTACAGCAGGGAGGAAAACAACAAATGGATGAAAGGGAGGACATGGAGAAGAAAAGAATACACTGCACAGAGAAACTGGTAAAATCATCCAGCAGCAGTGATCTAAATAGGCAGGATACATCTATTGAGCAAGAAGGCATTATTAATAGATATGACAACTTTCAGATATTTAATTATACTAACATGAAGCTCAACAAGGCACATTTCAGCCTTTTTTCAAAGGGTATGAAATTTATACCCGTGACAAACTTTAAAGTTGTTGATTGTATATGTGACTTTAAGAAATACATTAGGAAGTTAAACTTAGCAATTATGTTTAAAGATCAAAACAAACCATGTATGGAAAATCAACTTGATACTGCTGAGAATGTGCTCAAAGCCAAAAGTAATTTTATGCCAGTAATGAATAAAGATGTAAGTAGATACGAAAGATTAGTCACACATGATATATATCATACAAATAAACAATCCAAGAAGTTGAAAAGGAAGACGAACCTCAGTACAGAGGAATTAAAAGTATTGGATGAGTTAAGAACTAGTGAGAATATTAGGATCATGAAACCCGATAAAGGAGGGGGTGTGGTGGTTTATGACAGTATGGAATATAACAGCAAGATACATGATATTCTCCATGACCTGAACCATTACGAGATTATCTCTTTAAATGAGTTGAATATTGCTTACAGGAGGATTGCCCTGTACCTGGAAGAGTTCAAGTTAGACAACAGAATCACTCAGGAGTTATACCAATTTCTTAAAGTAGAACACCCCATTTTAGCTACCTTGGTGGGTATACCAAAGGTACATAAAAATGTGATGGAACCACCCTTCAGACCAATTGTGTCAGGTAGCAAATCGAAAACATTTCCTTTAGGGGTGGCTATAGATTCAATGCTGAAACATATATACAACAATGTAGAACATATGGTAAAAGATTCCTGGGAATTTTTAACTAAATATCCTACCTGTCTAGTGAATGAAAATCTATTATTTGCCTCCATAGATGTTATAGATCTATTTACCTGTATCCCTAAAACTGAAGGTTTAGAAGCGTTTAGTGACAGTATCTTTCGGCATGTCAATTTGAACTGGGATAGAATCCAATTAATCAACAAACTAATGTCAATTGTATTGGATAATAATTACATATTTTATGAAGGCGAAATCTTCAGACAGGTTAAGGGCGTAGCTATGGGGGCGGCATGTGCCCCCATATACGCCAATTTAGTTATGCTCAACTGGGAAGAGAAGACTATATTTAATAGTGATCATTACGGAAGAATTAGATACTATTCGCGTTTTTTGGATGATATCTACATCATTTGGGAAGGGGATGAGACTTCATTCAACAGCTTCTTCGTTTACTTAAATGACAGTAGTGACTATTTAAAATTCACTTTCACTACTAATGTCAAAGGTGTGCCATATTTGGACACCATAGTTAGTAAAGAAAACAGTATGTTCAAGTCCAAGATATATAGGAAAGAAACTTTCACCAATTCCTATTTGGACTATGAAAGCTGTCATCCCAACAAAACTAAGAGAAATATATTTAAAGGACAATGCATTAGGGCACTTCGAATGACATCAGACTATTCCGATATGTTGAAGGAAATAGAGTATATTACATCATTATTCACAAACAGGGGATACAACATACAGATGATGGAGAAAATTAATAGTAGTGTGATAGAACAATTTGAAAAAAAGAATATTCCTTTATTAGGAACTAAATGTAGTAACATCACAGTGACGTATGTAGATCCCAACAGAGGAGCAAACAACACGAGGTACAGTAGATCTTGTATAGTAGAATATGGCCTTTACAGTAACAGAATTAAGGACATCATGACCAAGCATTGGCACACTTTATTAACCAATGATGAAATGATAGAATTGTTGGGAACAAAACCCAGTTTTGTATACAGAATGGGACAGAACTTAAAAAATATATTGGAAAAAGGAATTAAACAAAGAGATACACACGATCCAACACATACCAAGAAATGTGTTTTTTGTAACCAATGTAGATATATTACTGACGAAAAAGACATTGTGTTAATGAATTACAACAGAACTAGAATACACCCTAAAAAAGGAAATTGCAACACCACATTTACTGTATATCTAGCCAAATGTTTGGTGTGTTCTTCATACTACATAGGAAAGACAGAACAACATTTTAGAAAAAGGATATATGCACATTTATACAGTATTAGGAAAAAAGATGAGAAGAATGCTTTGGCCAAACACATTATGATCAAGGGTGAAGAACATGAGTTTAGATTCTGTATATTGGAAACTGTTAAGGCAAACCCCAGGGGTGGTAATATCAAAGGTAAACTAGAGTTCAGGGAATGTTATTGGCAAATATTGACCGATGCTACCACAACGCCTGGACTGAATGACTTCATTTCAGTGAAACCTATATTGGATACATGAATGTAGTTTTCTACATTTTCATATATATTTTATGGTGTTTTCAACTCAAGTTTTCTATGTAGTAATTAATATAAAATTTCTCTCAGAGATAGTTTTTTACATATATTTAGACATCCTTATATGATTGTGACACTCATCATATTTATTGTAATGTTAGTTTTAGATTTTTACATTTTTAACAGTTTTTAAGGTTCCTTAGTTATTTATTTTTTATTTAGTATTTTACTTAGTAGGTATACACAGTACTGAAGTTCAGGAGGGAGATTGTTAGATGCACAGATACCTGTACATTTATAATACATTTACAATGCTGCGCTATAGCTTTAAAAGCACAATCAAATATTTAAAAGTTTGGCGCCAAAATGAGCTGTTGAATTTAAGTGAATGTATTTAAACACAAGTGACAGTACTGTTTATTCGTTCTGATGAAGCCCACGATACGTGGGTGAAAGCGCTTAACGTTTGTTTTATGATCAATAAACATTTTTTGTTTTTACTGACAGTAGTCCGCATCTTATTACCATCAGCATTTTCCGTGGTCCATTGGCGATCAGCGTTTGACATTCGCCACAGTTGTTTTTTATACTTGTGAGGTGGGCCATGTAGACAGCCTTCCATACAATGGTGCCCACATGGTGGGGAACCGTCAGCTTGCTACCAAACTTGGTGCACAAGTTGACTCACACCTGATTGCATGTTCAGTACATTATTACTGTCAAAGTGTGGATGACATCTGCCACAGCAGACAGAATGATGCATTCCTGGAATTCAGTTTGTGGCAATGCTTCTTGGCCCAGTCATTAACTGGTTGAGAGCCTCTTGGGGGATATTCACATCAGTAGGGGAATATCAGACAGTAGCCAGCTTGCAATTATCTGTAAACCTGGTCAGCCACACACCACTGCTTTTGTCCCATACCTCAGATATGTATATCTCAAACAGTAGAGGCACCCACACCAATCCTTGGGGTACACCATTTTGGAAGGCTCTACTACTAGAGGTGGGTTCCACTACTTTGACTGAGTGGGTACTATCATTGAGCCAGTTAGCTACCCATCTGGTAACATAAAGGTTGATGCCTAGCTGTGTATGCGTATGTATCCTGGTTGTCTGGGGATTATTGTGAGAGAATTGGGCTAGGTGAAGGTAGGCATTGTTCACCATTTTCCCCTCATCCTTGTGTTTGTTGACCACTTCAGAGATGTCAACCAGGTTTAACAGGCCTGATCTCCCTTTGACAATACCACACTGTGTGGGTTCAAGCAATTTGAGGTAGCCAGAGTCCCAATTCATAATTCCCTTGATATTGCCTTCCATGCCCTTGCAGAGCAGGCAAGTTAGGCTGATGTGCATATGATTGCCCTGGTCAGTGGATTGCTCCACCTTCGTGTATAGGGATGACAGTGGCTGTATTCTGTGCAGATGGGATGACACCAGTGTTCAGGCTTTGGTTGACTATAGTGCATAATGGATCTGAGACCTCATGCCCGAGTTCATGTAGGATGCAGCCAGGGATGGTATCAGGCCTATGTAGACTTCTGTGTGTTGCCTATAAGAGGGCATTACGGGACTGCTTCCTGATGATGAGGGGGGGGGGTAGGTGCTGTGCATGCACATGTGTACCGATGGGGGGATAGGGGGTAAAGTTTACACTTCCCCTGTCTGTAGCAGGTTGCCTATATCTATGCCATATGTGTATGTTGTGTTATTGACCAACACTACAGAGTAGATTTGTGTGTTGCCTCTGGGATTGCAGACATATGTGTGGACAGCCTAGTGAGTGGTCTTAGTGGATGTGTCCAATTTGCAGTCAAATATAGCCTTAGAGTAATTCACCTGTGACCTTATTTGCTTGTTCAAACCAATGTGACATTGCTTCCAATAAGGCACCTGCTCCTTCTTGGCCCTGTCCAGCAATTATTTCCACCTATTATGGTATTTGTGTATTGCTGCTGTCCACCACTGATGTTTACCCTACATTGAGGGAGATGATGTTGCCCTGTCATGTATTGCTGAGTCCATAGAGCTATGTAGGTGCTCACATAGTATTGTGGGTGGGCTTGGACACTACTGCTAGTTCCAACTGATGGGACATTGGCTGTAAATCTACTTCTACCTACTCTGAGGAGATTTATAGTAATTTGTGTAAAGTTAATTTTATTTGACCCTGACAAGGGAGGGGCAGGGGAGATGGTGACCTGAACAGTGATGGCTATGTGATCAGATCTATCAAGGAGGATGACACTGTGGGAGTGCTACAATGGCTACTCATGTTGGTTAGGACCAGGTACAGGATATTTCCACCTGTCATAGGAGTGTTGACCTGGTGATCTACTACATTGCCATTAACAATGCTGAGGAATCTCTCTGCATTCATGTTCAGGTGGCATAGGTCATTCACACCATGGTTGGGCAGTTGAAGTCACCCAGGAGCAGGGTAGATGACTGAATCCTGACAGATTCCAGCAAGTCCCAATAGGTGTGGTGGGTGTCTATAGTCATGGCTGGAGGCCTGAAGCTAGCTATGATTTGAGTAGGTGTTTTGTCAACTGTTAACTGCACTCGGGATGTCTCCTGTGCATCATACTGTTTAGTCATCCTGGAGGTGTGTATGTATGTGTATGTGTATGATAATGTTTAACACTCCACCTCCTGTGACTTTACAGCTTTCCATTAGGGGTCTAACCCTATGATGGGATGAGTAACCTGGCAAGGTTAGTGTGCTCTCCACAGATGCAAAGCAGGTGTCAGTAACTGCACAAATGTCGGCATCCTACAGGACAAGGTACGCTTGCATTGACATGGGTTTCATGCTAAGACACCTAGCTCTTGTTAGAGCAAGACATCTGCACAACGGCACATCACTGTTGGGCAAAGGCAGGAAAATAATGTCAATTCATGAATCTAGCTGAAACACACTTAGTTGCCAACAAAGACATATCGCTTTCACAGCTCTACTCCATAGGATATAACATCTGACAATCAAATATAAACTATTATGTTATGACTTCAGTCTTTGATAGGTTGCCTGTGATGTGCCAGACAATACACAACTGTACGAGGCATTGACTAGAAATATGAGGGAGACATGTGGTTAGTCTGCCAAACTCTGGACAGTTGTCAGGTATGGGCTCAGTATATAACATACAATTCAACACACACTTCTGCACCTGTTGTGTACTATGCACATACCCTATATAAGTCTCTTACATTTGTAAGACAAGCCTATGTATCATAGTAGCATTCACAGGTGACATATGACTATTTACAGCATCACAGGTTGCTTGCCTAGCAGTGTCACACTCCGTATTAGACAACAGAAACCCCAGTAGTAATCATACATGAGCTGACCTTTGATGGGGTGACTCAGGGGCCAGAGATTTGATCCATGTCACTGCAGACAGGGCAGGCAGGAATGGCCATAGGTGCCAGACAGCAGCATGTGAGTCCAGCAGGTCTTGTTGTGACCTAGTGTTTAACTTCCTATTTCACATTATTGCATCCCCTTCTACATTCCATTGCAAGCTTACATAATTGACATATCCGTTATATTGCTGAAGAGTTTTGTCAGAATAATACAAATGGTTAGGTTTGTGTAGTCACAGTCTGTCTTTGTGTAAATGGGTTCAGACCTGTGTTGCATAGGCAGAAGCTTGCCTTTTGTAGGGAATGCTCATGAGCAGGTGATGGCCTGTGCACCAATTGGTGTCTCCCACTTTCTACTTACATCCAGAGCAGCTGTGTTGTCTTTCCAATAGCCAAAGCCATAGCAGCACAGTCCTATAATTAAGTCCTTCATGTGGGCCTTGCTACTTTTCCTTGCCTGTGTGGAGGGCATTATGTAGGTGTGGGGGCTACAGCTTTAAAAACGGTTAGTGGAAATACCTCTCAGGACAAAGTGTGTGGAGACAGCCCAACAACATGGGGGACAAAGTTCCAGAACTGGGTACAGATTATAAGTATTGCTGCTATACACATAGAGGATTGCAAGATTAACAGGGTTTGTCTGGACAAGCATTTTCTGCGTGACTTGATGTCTGACAGTGATATGTCTCTGACATTCCTCTTAACTGTCCAGATGTCCACAGACTGCCCAGAGATTTGCCTGTTGTGTTTGGTCTGTTCCTCAGACAATTTATGTTTTTGAGAAATCAATAGGATAATGTGTGGACTGCAGTCAGTAAATGTTGACATCCATTAGTGTTTCAGACATCATGTCCACCAGGGATGTTATGTTACAAAAAACCCTGTAAAACCAGCAACTGTTTCAGTTTGTAACACCATTATGTGAGATATGTCCCTCCCCCAAGTATGTCGTGCTTTGCCCAGATGTCTTGCAGTAAGAGGTTCAGAGGTATGGTATATCATTATTTAGTGACTTCACTCCTGATATCATCCCAGTGACTTATCAGAGTCCCGAAAGTGGTATGTGGCAGTGGCCATAAATATGGTCCCACACCCTGGAAATTCTGTGGAAATTTGTACAGTTGAGAGTTATGTATGTCTGGCCATTGTTAACAGACTGCCAAGATTGTGTAGCAGTGTTGTTTGTAAATGTTTGTTGGGCTGAGTAGGGAGAGTAGCAGATGTGAGTGTCATAGAGCCTTTTCTATCTGACTGTGCATGCTGCTACAGTTGCTCATGTGTATATGTTTGTAGGAGCAGACTGAGAAATGTCCTGTTAAACCTCAGGATTCCCAGCAGACTGTGAATTAGGGCAGTATATGTTAGTGTAGTGTGTGACTGGCAATCATAATATGTTTGTTCAAACAGTTGCTCTACTCTAGAGTTCATTTGGGGTACTGGTATGTTGCTGTGACTGTGGTGCAAATGGTTGTGGGTGGACAATTTCTCACCAATGTTTGCTTTTCCCCACATTTCCATCCCTGTAGTGCATGCTATATTTGGAGATAAATGGGTAATTCCCCAGAGCTGATTTGGGGTATTGTTGTGTTGGTCTTACTGTGGTTCAGAAGTTGCTGGGTGAAATGGTTGCCAGACTGCAGTCATATCTCTCCACTGTCCAGATGTCTACACACTGTCCAGATGCGTGACTCATATGTTTGGTCTGTTCCCCATAACAGTTGTGGGTTCCTGACAAATCACTGTGATGATGTAAGCATTGACATCAGTATATGATGACAATCATTTGTGTTTCAGACCTGGAATCTATCAGGAAATATATGTTACTTCAAAGCATGCTACTCTAGCAGACTTCTACGCGCATAACAGCCATATTTCAAAGATCTCACTATTGTTTGCCGTTTATGCCCCTACTTTGTCAGGCTTTTTTCACTTGTCTTGCAGTAAGAGGATGGTTTTATTTATTTGTATATATGTATATATATATATATATATATATATATATATATATATATATATATACACATACACATACATATACATTCATATGTATATATAAATACAAATGTATATATGTATATAAGAGTTATAAGAGTACTATGGATATATATATATATATACATATATATATATATATATATATATATATATATGTTTGTGTATATATATATATATATATATATATATATATATATATATATGTTAAATAACTATAGTGCATGATATGTTTGCAAAAATATTACAAACTCCTACAGCTCAGATGGTGTAGAGGTACATTGCTGTGATTGTAGTGCATGGGGTCTTAGGTTTAACACTTGGTAGTGACTTCTTTTCATTCATGTTGAATGACCATAATGCATGATATGTTTGTAAAAGAATTGCAAATCCTCACCGCTCAGATGTGATTGTAGTGCACAGTGTACCAGGTTCCAGACTTGGTGGGGCTGATTATTTTGTTGCTGGGCAGAATAAGGGCTGATGGAGACAGAGTGATTAAAGCAGTTTTAAGCAGCTGCAAGCTGGTTTGCTTGGTTTTGCTAACAGATGATTAAGATCTCTTAGCTTCACTTAGCACCACATACCCCCGCTTACACCCGCACTAATTTTAATTAATGAAAAGAAAAAAGGGTGATAGGAAAGTCGTGAAATGGGGGCAAGCAGAAGGTAAAACATTAGGAAAACCAGCTAGGGATGAGCAGGATGGGTGTAGGAAAGGACCATCACTCTACATTTTTTAAGCAGCAACAGCTGTGAATAATGTGTAGAAGTTGAGATTTACAGCCCCATACATGGTGGTGCTGCGGTAGCGTTTTCGCCTCACAGTTAGACATTGCCCGTTTGATTCTCAGTTAGAGCGTCTTCTGGGTGTCGACATGCCTGAATGGGTGTTCCTTTGTTGAAGGTTGTGCGTTAGGCCCGGCAAGCCAGCACGTAAAAATATACTGCCAATCATTAGCAGACCGGAGTTCCGCTGTGGCGACCCCTAACCGGGAAAAGCCGAAAGACACAAACACAAACAAACTCTACAGGAAGAGGTGTTGGTGACAGACATTTGTAGAATAATTTGTGGGTAGATTGATTAATTTCACTGTACATGGGGCAGAATGTAGAGCTACATATGAGGCACTGATTTTTTTGTGGGACTGATGCCCCCCTTTGTTTAGGTAAGAGTGGGGTGTTGGGGAAGGGCTGTAGGCATGTTTGGGGAGGTAGGTTGGGTAGGATAGGTAGCATTTGCAGACAGACAAGACACACCAGACCGTAGACAGAGGCAGTACATGACATATGAGGGGTGTAAACACCATGGACGGGGAGGGTGGTTGGGAATCAGAGGCCCATGAGCCCCCACATGGATACAGTGGGACTGAGGTCCCCACCCATGGGCAGTCACCACCGCACCTTTCACAGCCCCAAAGGTAGCTGTGCTGGTGGCTGGACAAGAGGGGCAGCCTTCCCCTTGAGGTACGCCAGGTGGTCCTCTAACTGGTGCAGCTGCCCTCTCAACTCAGAGTGGATGATGCTGTGCACCATACCCTGGAACATTGTGTGGGTGACGGGCTCCTCTCCACTCCCATGTCTGGAGGGGCCCCATCCCCTGAGGCGTTTCCACCCAAAGGTGTTGCAGGACCAGCGGAGGAGGATGTTCTAGGTTGGGACCCAGACATGCTGGGGCCCGGTGCCATGACCAGATGGGGTGGGACAGGTGGATTCGCTGGGATCTGCCTTCCCAAATGTGCTATGGTATTGTGATTTTCCAAGATATATTGGTTAGTCATGAACAACACATTTCAGAATTAGTTCTAACAGCAGTATGGGTGTTCCCATTAACCCAAACCAACAGATATGAAACAATTGCACAGCAACCAGAACACATGCATAAGTGGAACAACAGTAAGCATTTTAACAGCATGCAAGTTACATTGATGGCAAAAGGCCACCAATAATGGTATTTGTTAATATGCAACCAATGAAATATATGAACAATAACAGAACACATGTCCCAACAATAGGTTTTGAGAACATACCCATAGCATATGAATAATAATTATTGATACAGATGATGGGTGGGGGGGGGGGATAGAAAGTCCATTAACAACTGTATCGGCTTTTATTTTTCACAACACTACTGCTCAATACTCTATAGGTCTGCCGTCACTTTACATCTACCCATGGCCCATAGCTTCTGAGGTAAACACATACCAGTTAGACTGCCAACCTGTAATGGCATGGGGCAGACTAGGTGAACCGTGGCTACTTTACTGGAGGGGGCTTGTACATGTCAGGGTTACATACTTGACAAAGAAGGGGCACCCAGCAATGATCTTGTGTGAGTCTGCTACTAGCATAGTTCACCTGGCTTACTACCTGTGTCCAAGGTGATTGGCAGCAGTGACCACTAGCTGTGACAGCGTGACATTTGAGAGACATGTATCAAGAATGGGGCATGCTGTATGTACCTCTCCAGCTGTAATTTGCAGGCATGGGGTTGGACAGTGGGAAAGTTGTACATGGCGTATTGTTATACCCTTCAAACAGCTACTACAAACATTTCATTACCTGTAAGACCTGTGGAGAAAATATATGTTGCCACTATCCAACTGTTTCTACAGATATTTAAGATTTCTCGAGTTTATAAATGCATATATCTCAGTACCACTTCCTGGATTTGAACCGTGTCTGGGTGTGCTAAAATGAACTACAAGGCTGTTTCTCATCACACTGAGATACTGCGAAACTGCTGTGTCTTGTTTGGCTGTATCTGCCTAATACTCTGCAGGTTAGATAGTCTGACCTCGTAATCCTGAATGAAAAATAGTGTACTGTGTAGTAATCCTTTGAAATTACACGATCTGGAAAGCAAAGGTTAACACAAGGCACTGCAGCAGGGGCCACACTATAATTCATTTGACATTAGTGTTCAGGGTTTGGATCTTATTGCATAACATATATCACATTTCATGCATATCTTGATTTACAGCTCCACAATCTAATGTTTTGCATACTAGCTGATTCTCAGAACAACTTCTGTTAATTCATGCTGTCAAAACCATATTTTCTGTGCAGAACCTGTACACATTCTATTTCTACAGCAACATACAAGAATAAGCACAACAGTTGGTGGTTTAGGCTTTTATTGTACTTATATGATGCAGTGCTCTACTACTGCATATGCTGTAGATGACTATTAGTCTGTCAAACATTTCTTTAATCATTATGGTTTGCTACAAGGAGCCCAGCCATGACTCTGGACTCCAAAATGCCCCAGCCCTGCACGTGAAAGGGTGAGCCCTCACCAACACCTGACATAGTTCCTACTCAGAGCAAGCTACAACAGATTATGGCTGCATTCCCACCTGCACCATTTAAATAAGGCTATATTTCCACCCTTTGCCATCAGTGAACCATTTTGAAAATGCTAAGCTCAGCTAAGCAGTGTGCAAATCTGCTAAGTTAAGTTGAACAGTGCTTAATGGGGTAATTGCTGAGCACTGCTTAACAGTGTGCAAATCTGGTTAGCTGAGCTGAAAGCTGCTTGGCTATCACATTTAAGCAATGCTTACACTGGCTAAGCATTGCTGAAAACTGCTAACCATTGCTCACTTTTCATTTAAAAAAATATCAGAATAATGACTTAATCATTACTGACATATTAGTAAGTGTATATGATTTACTTTACATGATGTCCCTCTATGTGCTTTCATTACATTGCCATAGGGTGTGACTATACTGTATGGGACACTTGTGTATACATGGGCGATTTCATATGTTATATGCACTCACATTTATATTTTAGACCAGCTACACTACCCTGGTTGACAAATATCAATTACTACATAATTTAAAATAAAAATAATAATTTTAACACTGCTTTCTCATGTAAAAATAAAGTGCCTGCCTTGGCACTCAAACCATGAATGCCTGCATGCAAAGCCAGGATTCTAACCACTAGCCTATCCCAGTGTTAGGATTTTAATTGTATATTTCTATTTATCTCCTATGGGATGTTTAAGCAATGCTGAGCAGAGAGCCATAACACACACACCTACTCAGCTATGCTTAAACATGCCTTAGAATGGTAAAAATAAATTTAATAAACACACTTTATTTACATGTATCTGTACTCCTTATTAATCACATTAAGGGGAATTGTAAAGGGACACATAAGGACAGATTTTAATTAGTGCTCTTACAAACATAGGAAGTGTGCCTGTGGTTTTCTAGGAAATCACTGGCAAATCACTTGGGGTTTAAGTCAGAATATACTGACAGACATTTGGGTTTCAGACTTCATACCCTTCAGCAAATCTGTGCTAATGCAAACCTTTTATTCTATCAACTTTCCAAGTTTATAAGTGCAATATTTCAAAAGTGTCCCTATTTTTGGGCCTTTGTCCCCCCATTATTTATGGCTTAGTACAGCTTACTTGCTCTAGGAGGTTGAGAGGTATGTGAGGTAGGGATCTGGGCATTATACAGAAACCTGTACAGCTGAGGGGTATGGTCATACGGCACTTTGACAATAGCAGACATTTGGGTTTCAGACGTCATACCCTTCAGGAAATCCATGCTAATGCAAACCTTTTATTCTATCAACTTTCCAAGTTTATAAGTGCAATATTTAAAAAGTGTCCCTATTTGTGGGCCTTTGTCCCCCCATTATTTATAGCTTTGTACAGCTTTCTTACTCTAAGAGGTTGAGAGGTATGTGAGGCAGGCATCTGAGCATTCTGCGGAAACCTGAACAGTTGAGGGGTATGGCCATACGGCACTTTGGCAATGCAGGGGGTATGTGACAGCACCTGCCACACACCCCTGCATTGCTTCCTATTGGGGTGGGTGCTTTCAGTGTCCGCGGACACTGGAAGCACTTGCAAAATGCCATGTGACAGTACCTGTCACACCCCCCCCCGCATTGCTTCCTATCTGGACTTCCTGTTTTCAGTGTCTGTGGACACTGAAAGTGCTTGCAAAGTACCATGCGGTGCTTTGACAATGCAGGGGGTATGGGTATTTGACAGAACCTATCACATACCCCCTGCATTGCTTTCTTGCTCCCCTATCTATTTCAGTGTCCACAGACACTGTTTTACTAATTTTATTTGATTTCAGTGTCTGTGGACACTGAAATGATTTAAAAAAGTGCTGTATGGCACTTTCTGAATACAGGGGGCATGTTAGATGTGTGTGCACTACTTAAACACACACCCTGCACTCAGTAGTGCTCGTGTCCATTTAGCCTTAGCAGCAGCATGCCTTCTATTCTATTTCTATGTTAGGATGTTGAGAGGTAAGATTCATCTGATACTATCAGATGGTCAGCTGCGTTCTCACACTATTTTTTTATTAATCTGTATATCATTTCTATACAGCTGTTCCATCTGATCTTTTGTTATATGCAGCATTGCTTTTTTAAGTGTCCTAGTCTGTTTACTGTGGACGCATCCACGAAGATTTCCCTTCTAGATAACTACTGGCAAGTTGTTCAGTTATTTTTACATAACATCTGCAAATGCTGACATTAGGGTTGCCACCCCTCCATTTTTTTTCCCGACTATCCAGAAATCAAATCGATTCTCCAGTAGTTTGGAAAACACTGTACAAACTCCAGTATTCTGTTTCAAAAAAGGAACCAGATTATTGGAGTTTGTTAAATCGGCTGAAAGCAGGTGTCAGGAACAGAAAATGGGCGGTGATACGAGGGGTTTGGCTTTATTCCAGTTTTAGCCACAACAAAAGGTGGAACCCTAGATCCTGCCCATAGTGATTTGAACTTGGAGAAGCTCAAGTGCATTGCCCTCTTTGACCAGCCTTGAGGTATATTTATTTTTGATGTAAATCTAGACACCTCCACCTTTATTCCCTGAATGTGTAGTAGCTGGTCTAAATATTGTTGTTTGTCTTTTGGCTTTTCCAGGTTAGGGGTCGCCACAGCGGAACTCCCGATCCACTAATGATTGGCAGTAGATTTTCACAAATGCTGAGGTGCCAGCTCGACGTTCAACCTTCAACGAAGGCACACCCATTTACGCATGTCTTTTGAACGCCCACCCAACCGCGGGGAGGACATGCAGACTCCACACAGAAGGCACTCCCCGCACTCTAGCTGAGAATCGAACGGGAGAACCTTTTGCAGTGAGGCAACAATGCTACTGCTGCACCACCGTGGCTTAGCTGGTCTAAATGTATGGATGTAATTATAAACTTGCAGTGCTGGTGTGCTCTCCATGGCTTTAAACCATGTCTCAGTGACAGCACAGATGTCAGCATTCTCTAGGGTAAAGAGAGCTTATATGGAGTAGAGTTTTTTTTATTTAAACTCCTAGCTATGACCAGTAACATCTTTAGATTTTCTTAGTTTTGATTTGCTTTGTTGAAGCACTTTCAGTTTGGCATTGCCTACAAAAGGTATTATGGGGGAGGACAATGGTTTGCTAATATTCAAAAGCCTAGAGGGAAGAGGTGCCTTTATTAGGCAATGACAAATTGGCAAACCTACTGTCATACCAAAATCAACTCAACCGAACCTCAAGGTTTTACTGCATAATGCCAGAATTCTAAACAAAAAGCTGCACTCCCTGCAAGCTTTCCTCACATTTGAGAATACAGACATCTGTGCAGTTACTGAGTCATGGTTTAAAGTGACAGAGAGTACTCTGGCAATGCAAAGTTTCAGTGCCTTCTATGCTTTTAGACCAGTAGCTGTACATAAAAGGATTAGAGTAGGAGTTGCCTCAATATACATCAATAGCAAGCGTACCTCTAGGGTGGTCAAACAGGATGGCACTGTGCAGGTCTTCAATGTACAAATCACCATAGACAAAATCCCATACCATATTCGAGCCCACTATAGGTCACCATCTACATCCCAAGAAGCTCACAATGCACACTTGGACTTAGTGGAGACACTTACAGTCCAATCTAACATCATACTCATGGGAGACTTTAATTACCCCTCTATAAACTGGGAAGCCTACACAATCTCAAATCTGCAGGCAGTGAGATTCTTGTATTTCATAAATACAAACAGCCTTGACCAAATAGTGTATGTGCCCACTACAGGCTCCACCATACTAGACCTAGTCTAGACTAGACTAGATGGGAGAACACTGCACCCCCAATGTTTTGTTCTGCCTGATAAGGCCCAATTATAAAGGTGTCTCCTTCAAAATCAAAATCAACACCATAATTCTATTAAAAAGAGTAACAGTTAAGAATTAGTCCAAGGTAAATTACCTTTTATTAACTGATGGATTCTCAAAATTCAATGCCCCTACAAACCCAGAGAACATAACAGTCTATGCTCAATTACACTTAGAAACTCTGTACAACCATGTCAATGGCTGCATAGAGGCTGCTGCACCTACCAGAAGTAAGCCCAGGACTAGCACTAGAAATAAACCACCCTAGCGGCATCCCAAATTAAACAGGCTACAAAATAAAAGGAAAAAAGTATGGCAAAAATCAGGAATGGTAATTCCCAAAAAGATGGAAACTCTCTCATAAAAGTAAACAGTAGTCAATTAAGAGGGCTGATTAGATCAAGAAAACAGAACTTTGAGGTTAAGATAGCCTCCCAGGTGAAATATAATCATAAGGCCTTCTAGGGCTATGCCAGAAACCTCAAGAGCAGCACATAGTAATGTGCTGAACTGGTGGCTAATGGTGCCACATTCACTGCACTCAGTAATATAGCAAACCCATTAGTGGGCAAATACAGTTCCAACTTTACCACCTTCTCACTTCCCAACCATCCCCTCAAAAATATCCTCAGACATAACTCTTCCACCTATAACTAGGAAGCATATACTGGCTGCACTCACTAAAGCCAAGAACAGACTCACTGGGCCCCAATAACATCTCAGGATGCCTCCTGAATATTCTAAAATATGACTTATCAGGACCCCTGGAGTCATTATTTAACTACAGTATTAAAACAGGTTTTTTTTCCACATGAATGGAGGACTGCAACAGTCATCCTCTTTCATAAGGGAAGACCTTCACCAGATCCTGGAACTATAGACCTATTAGTCTGACAAGTTTTATTTGGAAAACCATGGAAATCATTATCATGGAGATTATCAACAAGGACATAGGAGACCTTTAGACACTGGATCCATCCCAGTTTTGGGGTTGTCAAAGGAAGGCATGCTTACTGAATCTGGTGGACTTCTTTGAAAATACTGCCTACCTAGATCTGGCTAAAATGTTTGATACAATACCCCACTTGGGCATTGTCAAAAAACTTATGGAGCTAGATATAAACCCCTTTATAACATGCTGAATAGCTAGCTGGCTCACTGATAGGAACTAAGATGTTATAATTGATGAGGCCAGCTCCACAGTGGCCAGTCACTACTAGTCACTACTAAATACCATATAAATCAATGACTTGCATATATAATTAAATATCTAAAAAATTTAAGTTAGATACGATAAACATCAGTTTGTGTATAAATATAACCTATACTAATCTAATAAACTTAATAGCGAAAGTATTAGATTAAGAACATATGCTTTAAGTTAACATTTTATCTAGAAAGTGCTTTTAACTTCAATATACATTTTATAGAAGCATTTTTATATAATGAAAGATAGTTAGGGTCCTTTAGAGGTGCCTATCACTTTGTTTGATTTTTCTGATTTTTCGATATTTAGATTGAATATAAATACAAACAAAAAGTTTTTGTAATAGTAAGTATTTTATGATTTTATAATATTTATTAGGGGTTTTTAATAACATGCAAAAACAATTTTTTATACTGTTGCCATAGCTTCTAAGGCATTACAATAAATTGTAAGTCAGGAAGTAAGGGCACTTTAAATATCAAGTAGTTTTAACTAATGGTTCAATCAAGGATTTAACTGTTTAATTGTTTAATTATGTTGAATGTGAGTATAAAATGGAAGTTTTTATGGCTGTTGAGTTGTCTGATGAAGTTGGGGCATGTGCCTCGACGAAAGCGCTTACAATAAATTGGTCTTTGTGAAGTATAAAGCAGCTAACTTGCTTTTTTGTTGTTTTTTTACCAGTATCAGACTTCTGAGAGTTGAACATTGCCTGGTATACAGGATATCCCTGGACCCTGTTTTGATGAATCTTTTGTACATCTGCAAAGCAAACAGCATCAGAACTGCTAGATTAAAAGACCTTAAGTTTACTTGAGACATAAATAGGATATGTTGGAGAAATGGATATGTTTCTCAAAGAATTCCCATTCCTGGAACATGGTCCATATGCATGTGAATCAGAGCTCCTACCTATCCCTTTTAAGCGCATCTTGGACCAGTGGATGGATAATTGGAAATATACCACTTGTCTGGCTCCTGTGTAGACAGTCAATAAATCACCACCTATATAAATAAAATTTATGGGTCACATTTGGTTGTATGGCTAGGCTTATAAAGGAGATAGTGGTTGTTAACCTACTATACACCTATGAACACATGGACATAAGAGATTGGCTGATGGAACCCATACAAGGTAACACTAGTAGTTTGGGTGTTAGATGTCACAGATAACCAGTCAGTGTTAACATCATCTAAAATAATGATTTCTGTAGTGATGTGTAATTATCCAGCAAAGAATTTCTACTAATGAGCTAATATTATTACCTGGTGGTATGTAAAAGGCAATTTTACAAATCTTCTTATGTTTTTATTAATAGTGAGAAGAGAGTTAAGAAGTTCGATGACAATCTGGTAAGTACTGAGGAAATCTTGCTTGTAGGTGTGCAACTGTGTTCAGAACACTACAAATATTAATGGAGGTAAGTAGAAGTTTTGTGAGTTTTCTACAGGAGTTATGGGGAGACAAAGATAGTGTCTCCACAAAGAGATATTTTAGAGAAGAGTGGCTTGGAATTAGTTTTTTTATATATAAAATTTAGGAATTTATTCCAGGTTATTTCAAAGTGAATTAAATGGTTAAGATATTTTATATCTGAGAAGGTGAATAGGATGAACATTAAAGACATTTGAGGAAATAGGTAGAAAGGAGGGTTTATCCTGAATATAGGTAGGGTGACTAGTAGTGTGTGAGTGTAAATAAAGCATGACAGTATCATACTAGGTTGCAAGGTAAGATAAATTGATTAATAGAGACCTGAAGATGCACAAATATAGCATGATAGATTGAGAGGACTATTGAGCAGTTAAGGGGAGATTATAGTTGAATAATCATGAAAAAATTGTTAAACAAGAAAGGAGGAAGCCAAGGGGGGGATGAGTGTGGAATTGGTTTCCTTGGGATTCCAGGCAGGGTGGTCCCTTATTATGGGGATGCAGAAAGGTAAGATATTAATAGAGTATAGTCAGTACTCTTTGCTGAATGCCCTAATTTCCTCTTGCCTTCTTGTCTGTCCCAAATATTCATCTGGATTCATAATTAGAGTAAACCATGCTGTAGTAAGGTGAAATTGTGATTTAGAAGAAGCATTAGGGAGAGTATAACTAAGTCAGTGATGTGTGTAATAAAAGGTTTGTGGGTATTATGTTTGGGTCAATATTCGGAGAACAAGGACTTCCTGAGGAGGAAGGCATGAATATTGTATATAGGGAAAAGGAGAATAAAAATGATAGATCATAATGTTTTAAAAACAGAGAAAAGTAAATTAAATAAGTAGTAGCAGAGATGAAGAAGTGTGGCTGTAAGGTGACATATGACTGTAAAGTGTTTAGGTGAATGCTATTAGATAAGGAAGCTGTAGCAGGGATTGGTTAGGCTAGTAGGAAGAGGAAGAGTAGGGGATAGAAATAAGGAAGGAGAGGGGATATGTGCAGGGATAACCAGGAGCAGGAGGGTGGGAATTAAGGGTAGATTAAGGGAGCATAGTGAGCCCTAACATAACGAGAGTGAATGGTGTGAGTTGCTACATCTCACAGATGAAGTTATTATCCAATGAAAAACAATAAGTAATGATGGGTGCAAAGGAAGGTTTAAATGGCAGTGTGAGATGCTTTTGCTAATGTAATGCAACTCAGCAGGGCAGTTAAACAGAGATAGAGAAAGTTTTAAAAGTTTGATCATGGGTCAGAAAGGCATACATTAAAGCCAGGACAGCTACTCATGGGCAAGAAATCCGTATATATCAACATATGACGTGTCAAAATATTGCAAAGTTAATGTACATAAAGTAAAATAACACTGGCAGTAACAGGGTATTACTGTAAAAAGTGTAAGTGATTTTGTTTTTTAAAGATAAAAAGCTTAATTTTTCTATTACTTAGAAGGGCTTTCCACAGGGCAATTATTTTATTAAAATGATGTATAAAGGGAAGGTTACAGTCCTGCTAGTCAAAGACGTTGGCCTCTCAGTGCAGGAGATTTTATACCTAGATAAGCAGTTCTGGAGACTATATCACAGCAAAGTAGAAGTCATTCAAGAAAAACCTGAGGAGGCTTAGATATCTTCTGCTGGGAATCCAGAAATAAATAAGCTGGTTAAAATCTCCTTTGGACTGCAATAAAAATTTGTATGACACACTTTGTTGTTATTTTCTTTGTATGACTAACAGAAAAGATCCTTGATGAGGTTTCTGTTGTTTGACCTAAATATACAAAGGCATCCACTACTACATGTGGTTCTGTTCAATAAACCAAATAAACTGTAATTATTTCATGGTCTAGCGGTCTCTGATCTCTCTTGCTCTCTGCGCGCACACACACACACACACACACACACACACACATATATATATATAGATATATATATAAACAAAACAATGAAATCCACGTCAGCCCAGACACCAGGTTAAGAGTTGGATCCAAGTTTATTAAAGCCAAACAAGAGTTAAAATTCCAAAGCTGAATGCTTTTGTCCTAGTCTGGAATTCCTCAGAACATGAATTACAGTTAATACCAATGCTCCATATACAGTCCACAACCTATTAATTAAACAATTAACTAATAACTAATAAACTGGTAGGGCAACCTCCAGCATCATTTAAAGGGGCTCTGAATAGTTCACCAAAATCAGCATTTACCTTCAAAAAAACAAATAAATAATATACACAGATAAGTACAATGATGCAACATGAATATGAAACCAAAAATAAAAAGTAAAGTTATGTTTTAAAAAATATATTTTAAGAAACACATATCATTTCAAAATACCTCCTTTACCTGGGCAAGAGTAACAAGCTGGAAGTTTTTTTTTTTTTTATTGTCAGATCGGGAATATTCTTACAGTGGGTTCAAAGTTTTGCTGCCCTCATTTTTAACACAGGGGTTTATAGAAACATAGTCATAAGAACTAAACAGCTGGACAACGCATATTTGAGGGAGTGCATTAAACATGAGCAAATCCCAAAGGGGTTAAGGTTACTTAGATTCTTTTTGGAGTTATTGATGGCTTAAAAGAATATTTTGCTCAAGTAGAAATGTTTAACAGACATGGCATTGAGTTGCTGGAATTTATTATCAAGTTTAACATGGACAGGACTGAGATCTTGATTAGTGAAGTAACTGTACTTAAACAAGCTATAACTAATGATTTATTGTTTACTGAGTACAAGGAAAACTATAATAATGTTTTTAAGTTTGTGAATGAGCATGCTGTTCAAGTTAAAAGGAAAAAGGACAAAACACTTTTAAGACACAGCAATGAATATAAAGAAGGAAAGGCTTATTCCCTGCATACACAAAACACTGTCCATGAGGAGAAGGGGGGAAGCAGGAACACTCAGATTACATTCGGGCAGAAGAGTACTTTCAGTGCAGTGAAGAGGGTGCAATCCCTTTAGGGACGCACTCGGCAACCAATTACCCACAGCTCAGGAGATCGTAAATGATCAGGGAACAGAGGGAGAGAGACCACCGATCTGAATCCCCGAATCCATGCAGGGGGCATGAGAGGTCAACAAATTCCAGGGGGAGAGGTCACACACTCAGTGGAATTCAGAACAGGTGGTAAACAACCCCACAGATTGTATTAAGGTTGCACATGATGGAAAGGTATTGGAACATAATGGTTTTCATATTTTCAACTATACTGACCTTACAGTGGGCTTAATTTACTTCCACCTGTTTGAAAAGGGTTTCAAGTTTTTCCGAAAGAATAAAAGGAATATTAATGAGGTAATTTTGGATTTAAAACTGTTTATAAGGAAATTAAACTTATAATTTTTGAACAGGGGTAAGGCTCAATTTAAATCTGTATTTAACATAAAGAAAAACAGTACATTTAACCCGCCCCTCCATAAGACACTACAAATTTTTGAGAAAGCATGTGAAACAGATCTTTATTCCCTATACAGGGGGAGAAACTGGTACACAGACAACTTATCTCAGAGTAAAACAGGGGGAGAAACTGGTACACAGACAACTTATCCCAGAGTGAAAGAGTCCTATTGGAGAAATTAACTAGTGACAGATCGATCCGCATTATGCAACTCAATAAGGGAGGCAGAGTATGATTGCCCCACAAATAGATTATGTAAGTAAGATTTACAATATGCTCATGGATGACTCTCGTTACATGGTACTTTCTAGCATGGTACTTTCTAGAAACAAGATTAATATTGCTCATAGAAACAGTGATTTGTTTCTAGAGGATGCCCTTCTTGAGGTTATTATTACACCAGAGACCTATGACTTCTTACATAATAAAAGTCCTTATATACCCACTTTGTTCAGGATTCCAAAGGCACATAAGGATGTCTTGGACCCTGCTTATAGGGTGATTGTAGCAGCCCAAGGTTCTGAGACTTACTCTTTGGTGGTATATATAGACAGGAAATTGAAAACAGTGTTGAACTCCTACCACAACATCTTAAGGGACTCTTGGGATTTTTTTAGTTAAGCTCAACAATGACCTTATTAAAGATTGTACCAGTTTTCTAACAGTAGATGTGGAGGATTTTTTTTCTAATATTCACCATGACAGAGGGCTCAACTGATTTGAGGAAACTCTCATAGAACATCCCCTCGAATTAACTGAAGTGTTTTTTTCAGTACAGTTGATGGAAATGGTATTGAAATACAACTTTTTTTTTCTTCAAAGGGGAATATTACAAACAAGTGAGTGGGGTGGCAATGGTTGTGGGGTGTGCTCCTATTTGTGCTAACATTATTATGTTGGCCTGGGAGAAAAACAATTGTAAGTAATTCAGATCTAAGACACCACTGGTCATTTTATGTCATGTACTTGGATGATATGTTTTTCATTTGGAAGACAGATCCCAAGGGGATAGATTCTTTTGTGGAATAACTAACAAATACTACAGACTTTCTGAGGTTCATGTACAATCACAACCATTATAATATACACTTTTTGGATGCTGAAATTTCAGTTGACCAAGGGGAGTTAGTGTTTGGGATTTTCAGGAAAGATATGTTTACTAATAGTTATTTATATTATACAAGTAGTCACCCTTTACATTGTAAGATACATTTGGTAATGGTACAGTGCATCAGGGTGGCAAGGATTGTTTCAGATGGGAAACTCTTTGAGAAGGAACTTGACGGAATGATGCCAATGTTTCTGGACCGAGGCTACCCAACAGACCTCCTGAGATCTCCAAGGACCCAGATGGAAGAAAACAGGGACACAAAACTCGGGTGTATCTTGGCTAAACCTGACCAATTGAAAAACATGAGGTCTCCACGCGACCCTAAAGAAGACAAGTTTCGTCAAGGGATGATCATCACATTTGACAATCTAACCAGTAGGGTGAAGCAAATAATTAACCACAATTGGGCTATACTTAAAACTGACGAAGAATTATATAAGCACTTGGGCAACAAACCCACCTTTATATACAAGGTTCATCCTAATATTAAAGGTATGCTGGAAAGGGGTATTCAAGAATTGAAATTAGGTACCACAAAATGTGACAGTTGTAATTACGGCCGGTTTATTGTGGACCATAAGGAAATTACCTTGGGTAATACATGTGGAACAAAAATAGTTTTTAAAAAAGGTGATTGCAACTCAGTGGGTTTGGTTTACATGGCACTGTGTAACCACTGTCTTTCATTTTATGTAGGAAAGACAGAAAGGAAGTTAGCAAGGAGAATTTTCAATCATTTATATGATGTAAGGAAAGCAAATACAAACAATGCTTTATATAGACATTCAATGACTTGTGTAGGTTTCCAGAAATTTGTTTTGAGATACTAGAAATAGTCCCACAGGATGCCAGAGGGTGGCATGGGAAAATAAACTGGAATACAAAGAGCTCCTTTGTCAACTTAGGTTGGACGCGACCCAAAAACCAGGTCTGAATGATTATGTTTCTATAAACCCTGTGTTAAGAATGAGAGCAGCAAAACTTTGAACCCACTGTAAGAATATTCCTGATCTGACAATAATTTGTTAGTTTAAAAACTTCCAACTTGTTATTCTTGCCCAGGTAAAGGAGGTATTTTGAAAGGGTATATGTTTCTTGAAATATATTTTTTAAAACATAATTGTACTTTTTATTTTTGGTTTTATATTCATGTTGCATCATCATATTTATCTCTATATATTATTTACTTGTTTTTTTAAGGTAAATGCTGATTTGGTGAACTATTCAGAGCTCTATTAAATGATTCTGGGGTTACCCTACCAGTTTATTAGTTATTAGTTAATTGTTTAATTAATAGGTTGTAGACTATATATGGAGCATTGGTATTAACTGTAATTATATGTTCTGAGGAAGTCCAGAGTAGGACGAAAGTGCTCAACTTTGGAATTTTAACTGTTGTTTGGTTTTAATAAACTTTGATCCAACTCTTAACCTGACATCTGGGCTGACAAGGATGGTGGATTTCATAGTTTTAGTTCTGGAGTTTTGCTCTACGTTTTGGCACAATTTTCTTTAGTTATATATAAATATATAGATATCTATCTATGTATATCTATATATATCTATATATATATATATATATATATATATATATATATATATATATATATATATATATATATATGTATGTAAATATCGGTGAATTTAGTGAGTAGAGTGTTTATAGAACAACTATTATAAATAAGATATATCCTTTAAGCCATAAAATGAGCAAAAGTACTTCTTAAAGACAAGAGAGAGAAAAGTTTTGTATTATTCAGAGGAGTATTACTGTCACATTAAAATGGAATTATTGCTTTAAAAACAGAAAAAATGTTACTTTGTTAAATGCTTAATGAATCGGTTAATGAAGTATAAAGGATGGGCTGAATTAAGCCAATACAGAGTGATATGTGCACTTATTGACAGCAGATCTGATGTCCTAAGCAGTAGCTATGAATGAAAGACAACATAGTAAATGAAGACATAGATGAAGACACAAAGAAGAAGCAGAGAGAACTGTTGAAAGAGACTGTATCACAACTCTTTCAGGGTGTATTGAAGGTATTTGTTGCAAGCTTTTGTTAACCATAAGACTTTTTTTTGGGAAGAATCTGCTGTTTTTCTAAGATTGGTAATTGCTACTTCTTTTAATACTTCACAATAGTGGACTGCAATGGGCAAACTTATCGGCACACAATTCAATGCCAAAGTCCTAAGACTGTATATTGTACTATCTACAACAAAGGCAAGCTCTTTTGAGCCTAATATTCCCAGTTTGAGAGAGCAGAATTGTTGAAGCAGATCATTTTCTTATTGACAGAAAGACATAGAAATTCTGTGTTGTGAGCTGGAGAGTGCATGTGTATTACACCACTTGCAAGCATAAGAACTAACAAGGAGTTACTGCAGACTATAACTGCTGCAGTTAAACAAATGGGGCACTGTCCAAACTAATGGTTACTTTGAGGATAATTTCTGTACTAAAACAACTAACTCTGGAGAAGGACCTGCAGGAGTATGTTCTTCTTGCCTTTGAATGGTAACCCACTAAGTGTCATGGGATTGAGTTTACTGGGCCAGGATTCTTTCAACCTGTTTGGTAAAAAAACAGGTTGATGTATTCAGATTTTATTGAATATGTTCCTTAATACATGCTTTGTTCAGGGGATTCAGCTTTCACATGATTTAAAGCTGATCATATGATTTTAAAAGTTTTTGGCTGTCACATGATTTTAATCTGATCACATGATTTTATAAAAAATGGTCACATGACCTTTTAGAATTGTATTTAAACAGTGTGTGTGTTTGGTTCACTTTATCAGAAGAAGTTTTGTTATAAAATAAAATGAAAGTGCTAATATTACTTTTTAAGTTGTTGGGCTGGATTTCTCGGAATCTCTGTGGCCTTGTGTGTGTTTATTTATCCGTTATTCTTTCAACCTGATTGGATAACTATTACAAGCATTCATGCACATGGAAAGGATTGAATGTAAGATGTATGAAAAGGTCAAAAAGTCATTAATTGTCAAAGCTGGTGTTACTTCAGAGCCAAAAGCTTAAAAGTCTCATAGCCAGACTTTTGTCTCATAACAAAATGGTAAGAAAACAATTATATGACTTAAAACAAATAATTAATTAATGGTTAGATCCTGAGGGTCAACATACTAAATATACAATGTAATAAATATTAGTCATTATTAGATTTAAGATATCTTTGTGTGACGATTTAAGAATAAGAACATGTCAAACTGACTAAAAGGATAGTGAAAGTTTTGTAGTAATAGAAAAATTATCATTTATTTATTTCTTTGAATTTGTTACTCGAGGAGGAGAATTGATCTCAATAGACCAATTTCCGACTCAGCTATAGGGGTGCAGAAACCAGTTTAGCACATAGTTGCTCTGTTGTTTACTGTGACTGGAAGTTCATAAACTCTACAGTTTAACCAACCACTATTGCATACCTAGATTTGGACAGGCACATGGTCATTGGTCTGAAAAATAAAAACAAGTTATTTCACGTTTGGAATACAAAAAGGCATAATATAATCTCTTTGGCACATGGTTCTATGATTTCAGGAATGTGTTCCTTATTTTAAATACTCAAGGGTCATCTTAGATTACTTGTTCTTGTAAATTACACTTTAGTAACCTCATTAATATGTTTGCCAGAGCATAAAAATCATTAGCAATGTGGCAAGTTAAGTAAACTACAAAAACTGGATTTACATCTACAGTCTTTTACTTCCTCATATCCACTATTACTGATGTACTTGTTTAATGTCCATCACTGCAATGCCCACAAACCACAGTTATATATGTCACTTCATTGCTAATCTTCACTTTTTTGTATCATTATTGGAAGGTGCAACACCCACCAAAAGCATGTTTTCTATATTTGTCACTGCATCTTTGCGGCACAATTATAGTGATTCAACACACTGCGGCATCTAGATGAATTTATTATACAGTCTCACAATTTAATTATTACAAAAGATTAAGAACATATGTCTAGATGAGATGTGCCTTCAAATTTATCAATAAAAATACAGAAATAAATGAACAAGATATGTTTTGAGCCACTACCTTCAGTAACTTAAATGTTTCTACAGTTGTTCCACCTTTATGCATTCTTCTAGTTCCAGTCCAGTTCAGAGTCCTGTGAATATGTGCAAAGAAATGTACTTAAATTTTGTCTTCTGGTTCCTGCATTATGAAATCTGCTTGTACAGTAGTGTGTGACTTGCCTTTGCTATAATATATACATTCTGCTTCTCTGTAGTTTTAAATATTTTGCAATTGCACCTTTATAAAATTTGCTCTTAATTTAACTTTTCTTTCTAGTATAACAAATAACAATGAAATGAATATCACAGAAACGCAGAGCATGCATAAATGCAAACACACACACACACACACACACACACACACACACACACACACACACACACACACACACAAACACACACTGTGAAAGAGGCAGATTGTTTTGTCTGAAACAAAGATTTCCTTTTGTTGCATTAGTACTGCTTTTTTTTTTTGTCTACAACTAACAGCTATTTCATGAAAGAGTCTGCTGACTACAGAAGCAAAACACATCTGGTAATGAAGGAGAACTTCTTTGCTAGAGACAACCAACTGAAGAGCAGAATAGCAACTGGCTGTGTTTACAGCAGTTAGCCACCTACCTGGGTGGCCCACTACAAAAGAATCCTGGACAATTTTGTTGCAAGTTAAAACCACCTGAGAGTTATTTTAGTAGAGAACAAAGGAAGTGCTTTGGTGCAGGGATAATTTAATTGTGTATTTTTTCATTTAGTACTATATTTTTTGTAATGCTTTGTACCACATTCCTAATTGCAGTCATGTGAATCCCACAAACAAGCCTTTAGGCATTTTTTTTAACAGCAGTGTAATGCAGCTTTAAACATCATAGGTTTTTGTTCATCCACTACAAACTATATTTGAATACTAGATAAAAAGACCTTTTCTTGCCTTTCTTGTTTTTACTTGAAACATTCTGTCAATTTAAAAGAGGAAGAGAAAATTGTTTTAATGTTTATGCAGTTTATAATTTATTACATCTGCATTAAGCTTTATATATAAATAGTCTGTAACACCATAACATTTATCAATCAGAGCAGTCGATTTACATATACATTAACAAGTAAAACTATATTAACCACTCTGTGCCAATCAACTCTGCAACTTTTTTATATAAGTACTCAGAAAATTCAGATTAGTAGAACTATCACATTTGCATGTAAAAAGTGTTATTAGTTTAAAATGCAGCTTAATGTTCCTTTCTACATCAGTTGTATTTTGCCCATTTGCTCATTAGAAATATTTTTCACTGAAAGTGCTTTGAGTTCTAAAAGTCATCAGTGTATAAATCATAAATAGCTAAGTCACTTTTCATACTTCACCAGTAACTTCAGTCAGTGTAACATTATAAATGTTCAGCTTAGCAGCAGGGAAAAGCAAATGGTTGTTCTTAGGTCATCAAAGAGGAGAATTTTAGGACAGTCCATCTTATTAAAATGGAGGACATGCACATCATCTGCATTAGAAAAGCAGAGCTCAGTCACACATTTTGGTTAAGAAACAGGTGCATGAGACTGAGTTGAAAACAACAGGCATCCAACAGATCCCAACTTGTAAAAGGGAAAGCTTATATTCCTTACTTCTGTGTTCACCTAGAGAAGATCAATGGGAGAAAATAATCTGATAGTGATGGCTCAGAACAAAGTCAGTGTTTACGCATTTTATTTTTCATATTCTGCTCAGGTAAATGCATTGTGTTAGCACACCTTGAAATCTGATGTGCATGACATCACCATGAAACTTTGTTCAGATGAAATAAGTGTTGCAGTGGAATGAAAGTTAGTGGTGAAGTTATGGCATATGATGGTTGACTTTTGTCACCTGTGAGACAATTCTTTAATGCAGCATTTATCAAGCCAAGCTTTTCTTAGACTATTTTGTCCAGAAGAAAGCACTGAGGTAAACACTAAGATCTCAGCTCAAAACACCAGATCTACTAATGCATGTTTTGTGTAGGCTCTCCTACTACTGCCTGAGGTGAAATTATTTGAGCACCAATAGCATGAAGAAAAATGAAAAGCATAACACTAAACACTGTTTTCCATCGGAAATCATTTCTGCTGCAGATAAGTGTGTGTTAGCAATGATTCACTTATACTAGGAGATTTTTCCCTACTTTGAGCTCCTGTGATGATAAAGTTAGTACATATAAGTTCAGAGGGTTTAGGTGGCTTGCACCTCACATCAAGGGTATAGTTATATTTGCCTCTTGCAAAAAAAAAAAAAAAAAAACAATTAAAATCATTTTTGCTCTTCTATGTTTTGGGCATTTTTTCATTCTTTCAGCTCTTTGGCTTTCAAGAATTCATTGATTAGAAAAAGACATGCCAAGCCACAAAAAGTGCTTGTGGCTAACCACACCAGAATATCATGAACTGTTACCTGTAAAAGATATGCATTCTAAGTGTGAGAAGCTTGGGTTTAAGTACCAGCTGTTTATGGCTAGTACCTCAAACTGGTAAAGAAGCAAAGGGGAAGATGTGATCTAAAACGTGTGTATCTGCTCTGAACCACAAGGCAGGTAGTTATGTGGCCTTACATTATCACAGTGTTTTTGTGCCCATAGCATCCTATATATGCTTATATGTCTTTCATTTATCCCTTCATACCAGGAGACCTTCTCATCATCTCGACTACCTCCCTTTTGTTCTGCATCACAAAAGGAAAACACAATTCTTAGTGCAGCCATCCTCTAGGCAGATGTAAGCAGTTTTTTCTATTTCAATGTAATGACCTGCTCATTTTCCTCTATGGATGTCTGTGCTGTTCCTTAGACCTATGAATGCTTTCACCCAGGCATGTGTTGGCAAACTCATGCACATGCCCAGCTCATACTGCTTCATGGCATCTCTCTCTCTCTCTCTCTCTCTCTCTCTCTCTCTCTCTGTCTCTGTCTACTGGGTGTCAGTAGACTGGATTGCCTGTTTCCAACCAGAATGAGTAAGCTGATGATAGCTGTTCATTCTAACCCACATGGCTCATCTACTGCATCCAAGCTGCTAACGGATCTCAAGTAGTATGGGTCCTTGTTAGGGCTTCATCACTCTGCACCCCACAGCCAGAGCCAACAATAACTTACATGCCAGTACACTGTGCTGCTGAAATAGCTACTTGTTTCATGTATCGCTGAAATGTTGATGTCAACATTTTCAATTAACTGCTAAAATCTATTGACAATCTTGTCTAACCCCTACCCATCAATTCACTATGGAATGCTTCAACACCTCTTTTCTGAGTATAATTAATATAATGACCAAAATTTGACAATGTAATGTCAAATTCCTTACCCCTATACATAACCATAGCTGTGGGAATCACCACAAACTCTATATGGTGCCCTATAGGGGTAAGAGTTGTATAGACAACTGCTTTGGGTATCGACTGTGGTGTGCAGTATCCTCAAAATAGGAGAACACTGATCACAGACTATGTGCCGTGGCAGGGTTAGTCACTTGATAGTGTAAAATATGCCTGTAGGTGATTTGGTCATGTTGACTAATGTTGACAAATGGGCATGGGTATTTGCCAGTAATAAGTGGGTTGAGGAGCAGGCCTACTCCAACCTATGCTAGGGACTCATGCTAATGGTGGAAGAGATGTGTGTGCCCCTATTGACCAATGTGTGCCTGGCATAAAGCTCAATAGCCCTGCATCAATAAACTACTGGACAATCAGTGCCAGTTGCCCAGCTAAGGTTACCTACAATAGTATAGTTCAATGAAAGCTGGACATAAAACCAATCCACTTGCCAAACACAGACTAAGAATTGCTACACTCATTGTAGGTTTATGATAGGATGGAGCTTTGAAATGGATGACATGATGATAAGGAGGAGGCTGGACAGCCTACATATCCAGGAGACAAGATAGAAGGGCAGTACAGCAAAGCCACTTGGCTTGGGATCTAGAGTCTACTACTCAGGAGGGGGACAGGCTAGAAATTGTGTTGGTATTGCTGTGAGGTAAAGGCTTCAGAAGGCAGTGAGGATATCATCAGAATTAGAGACTGACTCATGGCAATCCTGCCTAATAACAGAGCAGTATTCAGGACCTCAGCCTGTTCCGCACAGCAGGGTTGTGATAGCGAGGAAAAGAGTGCATTCAAACAGCAGTTGCAGGACCTACTAGATGAAGCAGAATAACATGAATAGGTGTTGATAACGGGTGACCTGAATGCACATATCAGGACAGACAGAACATAATATGAGGACTGCCGGGGTCTCCATGGGTGAGGCAACATGAATAAGAAAGGAGACATCATTCAAGACTTCTGTCTGGCAAACGGCTTGATAGTAGCCAACATATTGTTCAGAAACAGAGACACAAGATCACATACAAGAGAAGCCAATGTGCAACTCAGGTAGACTTTCTACTAGTATAGAATGTGCAAAAAGGTAGTATCAGGGATTGCAAAGTCATCCCCAGTGAAACAGTCTTCCCACAGCATAAACCACTAGCTGCCACAATTAGATGCAAGCAGTGGTCAGAAAAGACTCTAAGGTCAACAAAGACCAGGCTGAAGACCTGGAAGTTGACTGGAGAGAGAGTACAACAGTTCAAGGAATTACTCAGGGCTCCACCACCCCAAAAGGAGGAGGAAATAGGTGGAGTTGAAGAAGAATGGCAGCGCCTAAAAACAGCATGTGCTAGAACTACAAAACAGATATGCAGCTGAGCCAGGTATGGAAATAAGGTACGTAAGGAAAGCTGGTGGTGGAATGCAAAACACCAAGAAGTCATCAAAAGAAAAAAGGAGTGCAGGAAAAAGTAGGAGATGGAAAAGACCAATCAATCTAGGAAAGAATACCAGCTGGGTAACATAGAGGCTAAGAAAGGAGTTGAAATAGCAATGAATAAGGTATCAGAGGCACTCTACTAACGTCTGGAAAGTGAGTCAGTAGATGGCATTAAGAAACTAAATCAGGTTGCAAGACAGAAAGACAAAAAAGAAATTTAGACACCCTTCATAAAGGATGCCAGGAAGAGCCTGCTCACCAGTTCACAGAACATCAAAAGCAGATGGAACGAGTATCTCCAGCAGTTTCTGAATGAAGAAAACTCCACAGAAGCTATACTTCCCCAGACACAGAAATGATAAAAGAAGAGGAAGAGCCCACCATAGTAGAAGTAAGAACAGAACTAAGGAAAAAAAGTCAGGATAAGTAGCAGACTCAGATGAAGTCACACCAGGTATCATAAAGATGTTGGGTGAGATAGGGAAAAAATGGCTCCCGAGGGTATTCATAGCAGTGTAGAGAGAAAGGCGTATCCCAGATGACTGGCAAATAAGCAAACTAGCGCCAGTGTTCAAGAACAAAGGAGACATTCACAACTGTGGGCAGTACAGAAATATAGAAAGTAAGATGGGAGATGAGCAGTTCAGATTCATCAAGATGCAGCACAACTGACTCAATGTTTGCAGTTAGACAGATAGTTGAGAACACGTTAGGGATAAGCAAAGAGACAAGTTGGGCATTCCTAGACTTGGAGAAAATATTTGACAAGGTCCCAAGAAAGCTGATTTGGGCAGTCCTATGGTAGTTCAAAGTCTCTGAAACATTGGTATAATTTGTGCAAGCTATGTACAAGGACCTGGAAACTCATGTATGAGCAGTATTCTGTCTCACAGGGGGCTTCACACTACGACTGGGTGGGCATCAGGATTCAGCACTAAGCCCACTGCTGTTCATACTGTTGATGGACTACATTAGCAAACAGGTTGGAGGGGACAGATTAGCAAAGCTGCTGTATACAAACAATGTGGAATTGCAAGAAGAGTCTAAGCAAGAACGTCAGACAAGGATAGGTGAACAGAATGCAAAATTGAAGGCACATTGGATGAAACTGAGTACAGATAATACAGTTGTAATGGCAGCAAATAGGGGAAATCAGAAGAAGTTGAGAACTGAGATACAAGGGAAAATACTGGAACATGTTAGCTCCAAGTGTCTGGGATGGGTGGTTGAGGAAAAGGGAAGTTTGAATAAGGAGGTCAAATCTAAGATCAGAGGGGCTGCAGTCAACTAGCACAGAGTATCAGGTGTAGTATATGAAGCAATAATGTCAAAGAAGCTGAAAAGTAAGGTGTACAAGACAGTGGTGTGACCAGTACTGTTGTACAGTACAGAAACATGGGCAGTAAATGCAGAGCAGTTAAGGAAACTAGAAGTGGTGGAGATGTGGAGATGAAGTGCCTGAAATGGGTGGTACGGAGCACACCGTGGGACAGACAAAGAAATGAGAGCATAGCAGAAGCCAAAGTTGCTCCAATTGCAGAAAATATCAAATAGAACATGATTCACCTACCTGGAAGTATGCATTTCAGCTATCATATATTAAAACATAACTTCATTCATGCTTCACAGAACTCTGTACTTACCTCTTTACTTTTGTCTGTGTTAGTTTTATCACATAATCTTTGCTGCAAATTTAAAACTATATAGTATGCTTCAATCTTTAGCTTCCATTATTACTTTCTAGGGACAACAGAAAACATACAAATTTGCCAACTGCCTCATATAGTTATACAGGTGGAAGCACTTTAAGACAAAAAAATCAAATAGGTGTGCAGCTTTTATGAAACATGTTTATCTGTCTCATTTTTTAATATAAATCCGATAATTCATCATAGAACTCCAAAAAACAATGATGATTAACTGCAGTATACCCAGAAAAAAAAATCCAGAAAAGAGGGAAGACAAATCTCTAAACCTTTGATCTTGTTTAAATATCAGCACGCCTTTTAATACAATAAACCATGCTTTCAGTTTTATGGTTACAAACACCCTCTGCACCTTCTTTTATAATCCTTTTAAAAGAAATACCCTTGGTGTTTATCATCCATAAGGTAGAGACGTTTCATTTACTTACACATGGAGTTAAGATTTCTCAGTACTTCTGATATGTCCCCACCACCATGGTTCACCCATACCACATTTGTCCACCAATTCAGACAGTACGTACTTACTCTCTGTTCTCCCCTTTTGAAAAACTGCAACCATCCTTCATGTCTCAAAACTATCTTCTTTGTTTCAATAGTCCAGTCATCAAATTCTGGATCAAATTCTCAGTTCCCAATAGGGAATTACCCCCTACATTACAAAATGGATAACCAACTGGCTCACCAACAGGACACATATTGTCAAAGTAGGTGATGCAACCTCTAGCAAAAGACCAGTCACCACTGGTGGACCACAGGGTTATGTGCTGACCTCTTTACTGTTCAGAATTTATTTCTCAGAATTCCAGACAAACTTGAACTGCCTGTGGCTGACCATGTTTGCTGACAATTGCAAACTGGGAGCAATCATTGAGTCCCCCAACGATGTTAATATACTACAGAGAGGGTTAATGCAGACAAATGATTGGTGCCAAAGCCATGGATTAAAGCTAAATGCAAAGAGGCTGCCATCCCTGATAATTACATTATAGACAGCATAGTGATACATGATCTGGGTACTCATGTTGAGAGCAACCTGAACTCTGACCACCACGTATCCACAGTAGTAAGGAAACTCTTCTATGTGGCACATCATGTAAGTAAAGGCATTGCAGCTAGACCTAAGGTTGTTATAATTCCATTGTATTTGGCCCTCATCAGACCAGTAATTCAGTACAATGCTTCTTTTTGCTTGTACCTTTCCACCTACAACAACTGAATAGACCACAAAGGTTTCTCACCAAGAAATTACAGGGTACACAAAACAAGACTGAAAGCCCTGTCATTGTATTCTGTCTCCTACAGGTAGCTAAGGGGTGACCTGTGCCTGGCTTACAGGGCAATCTCTGGTGTGTCCCTGAAATGCTACACATTTGTAAATCAAACTGCATGAGGATCACTTGTTCCAGGGATTTTAACCCAGCCTCTGACATAAACAGGTCATGTTGGAGAGATAGACGCATCTCCCAGACACTCCTCTGGACAAGCTTCCAATTCATGTGAAACAGAACACCTCCCTGACCTTCTTCAAATGCAAGTTAAAAGCTTGAACAGTGTAAGAGACATACTTTGCTTTATACAAAGAAGAAGATGATGCCAAAGAAGCGGTATTCTCTGCGCTACACATCTATTCCTCCAACATGTTCTATTTACGTTACATTAGAGATTAATATCTCCTGAACAATGGTCTGTGTCATCACTTATCTTCCAGAGGTTCTGGAGATCTGAAAGGATGGGGTCAGTTGAGGCTGTGTAAGCAAAGCAGAGATGCTGAGACTTTCCATGCAATGTTTATGATTTAGGCCCTTGATTTTATTGGTGAGAAAGTGATATACTCATTTAAGTCGTGTCAGATGTTTGGAAAGGTAACTACTGGAGGGGTCATTCTACAAGATGACTGGCCAATAAGTGCTAAACACAGTTGAATGATCGAATACCTAGAGC
>NC_056745.1:250939502-251009502 GCF_019279795.1 Protopterus annectens | reverse complement strand
ATTCTCACTAAAAGGCTACCAGGCCTGAGAAACTGTGGCATATCTTTATTTAGTGTTGTACTAAGTACTCCTACCTGTCATATAGGGATACAAAGGTTATATTGCCTGACAGGGGATGCATTTTTCTCTCTGGTTGTTTACTTCAGGGGGTTAAATGTATGAGCTGTTAAGGAGCTCCATCCTGTAGTCCTGGGTTTGTTTCCCTCAATTGCCATTTGTAAACTTTGAGTAAGTCGTTTAACCAAAGAGTAGTCCCAAGTTTCCCCTGAAAAAGGACATGTGTCCAGTGGGCTTATGTGGTTATCAAATGAATAAAAACATTGAGTATGACTCCTAAATCACTCTGCTTGAAGCTTTAGGTTAAAGTTGGGGTATGTTTGAAGAAGTAGTTTCATCACATAGCTTGTTTTCGTAAAGGCTTTGTCACTTCAGAAAGCCTGAACAGTTCCGAGTCATTTGTAAAACAAAGACAGTTGAAAATGAACTTTATGTCATTTTTTAACATGCATTTTGATTTAAGATAGACTGTATTTATAATTGCAATAAGATTTACTAAATTACTGCTCGTGTTAGAATAAGAATAAAAAAAACAGGGTTAGGCTGAGGATTAGGGTTACTTTAATGCTTACTGCTGGGGGTTATGTGGAGTGATTGTTTTTATTTTCTGTAATGTCACTGAATTCATGTTGTGAGGATTATAACCTAAGTCTCAAAAGCAGACTAGTTGAGGGCCAGCTAATCAAAAAGCATATTGACAATGCAGATTGTATGACTAATCTTTTCATAACAGTCACTTCTTGCACATACTTTGCACTGCAATCACACTCTCCGATATTCTTACAAACAAATACAGACTGCTATAATCACATCCTCCCAGTCATATACACAAGCATATAACACTGTTCACCTCACCAAAAATGCAATGTTATCTCCACAGTCTCCTGATTACACACACACACACACACACACACACACACACACACACACACACACACACACACACACACACACAGCCATACCCCCCACACACAAAACCTTATCACACACTGTAATACCTGCAGTGACACATCAAATAGAATCAAACTTGTGCACAGCAACATATTCCCACATACACTAACATTTAATACATCAACACTCAGACAGCAATACCATCTTCAGACATAGAACACATTTACTAATATACTCCTACACAGTCTCAATCAGCATACTCTGTCACTCAACACCACCAAAACAAACATGCAGCATGCATTTGACAAATCATACATTCTATCACTCATTCACTCACTCACAAAATTAACTTACAAACACACCTATCACACACACTCTTCCAACATACTTATTGACATGTTCTGTGGCAAAAAACATAAATTACTTACATGCAACACACCTACCACATACTTACTTAGTTACACGCATCTATGCACGCTCACATAGCTGCAAGAGCCCTCTTATATAGTAAGGGAAACACTACATAAGAGAGAATCTAGGCCTACTGAAGTGATGCACAGATGTACATGCCCCTCTTATATGCATTAAGAAGATGTTAAGCCTTGAGTAGTCGGTTAAGTAGTTTATTGTATACAAATATTGTATACAAATACATCAGAATGAATGGCAGGAACATTAAACTTAAACAAACTATCTAACTGACTGACTGCATACTTGCATGCTCTCACTCTGGCTGCTCACTCAAAATGGCACTGCTGCTTGCACACAGTGTTGCCAACTGTCAGAGATGAAAAAGCTAGATTTTGTGACCATGCCCCCACAACCCCTCCCCCCTTGGCCCCTCCCCCAAACCAGTCGCAACAGTCTATTGACAAAATATGCACAATATCCACACTCCAGTGAAAACAATTAGAGTAGGACAGCAAACGTACAGCAAAAAGCTCAGGTCTGTTGCATTCAGCACTCGGTTGTAATTTAGTAAAACAAAACATGAATGTAAATGAAAACTTGTCTTGAGCTCCTGCAGCCACTGTTATCCAGCGCAGGCGGCATCATTATAGTCTACATCATTTTAAAAAAGGATGTATTTTTTGTGAGGCTGCACATAACCTTTATACATTTCAAGTACTTACATTCAGTACAAGGACAATCGCTCCATTTCTTAAGTCTTAGATTTTAATTATTTTGTAAATGCGCTTGCGCTCTATAGACTCTAACCTCCGAAATAAAAGTATACATTTCAAGTACTTACATACAGTACAAGGACAATCACTCCATTTCTTAAGTCTTGGATTTTAATTATTATGTAAATGTGCTTGTGCTCTACACTCTAACCTCCAAAATAAAAGTTAAGTCAAATAGTAAACTACCAAAACTATAAAGAATTCAGTAATGTTTCTTATGCACGATCACTGGAAATTTTGATCAGTGATCACTGCCCCATAACCAGTCTTCATCATGGGCATTTTCAGTCTGCGAGTGTGATGTTGACAATGTGGAATTACTGTCAGGATTTGATGATGATCTCTGCCAGTATGTTGACATTCTACACACGGAACTAATTACTGTGTCCGGTATTGTGTACATCTGACACGTGTGGCCAACAACTTTCAAACCGTATCTGATCCGCAGTATTGCATTAAGTATATCCAAATTCATACGATTCCTCAATTTTGATTTTACAATGTTCATTTGACTGAAAACCCTCTCGATCTCCACATTCAGGTATGGCAAGCTGAGTACAGTTATTGCCAAGTCACAAAGATTGGTGAAATGGTTTTCACCTGCAGCGTTTTTGTACTTATTAACCTCAGATCAAAACTGGACTGTGTCAGAAGTGTTAAGCCATTTCTGAAGATGTATCATGTCCCATTGTGACAGTATCCTATCAATTTTGTCACAACAACATCCCAACAACTCCGCAATTTGGCTAATATCATGACTCTTGTTGTGTTTCAACATTTCTTCAAAACTGAACAATGACATATGTTGAAGTGTTGCGATATTAACAGGCAGTCTTTCCTGTAGTTCTTTAGTTAGGGGCACAGTAAAGTTGATACAAATGCTGGCACAAATTCCTTTCTTCCCCTGCTGGAAGTTTTGCTTCTTTAATGCCATTTTCAAAACTATAACCAAGATATGCTGAAGTATTAATGTACTCAGCAACTGACTTGTTGAAAATGTTGATGTGAGCATTGGGCAATGCCACTCTTCTACTTAACGACTGCAGCAAAAACAATAAGCTGTTCAGAAGCTTAGCTGGATCAGTCCTTTCGCCATCAAAGCCTTCACAGCCACTTGAACTTCAGTCAAGATTGACTTTAGATACGTTAAGTATAAATGATTTGTATCATCTTTAAACATATTGTACAACATTTCTGCTGTGTAACATTTCTCAGTTGTTCTTGCCAGTTCAAAGTGAAGTGTCACTTCACACCACTGGCTAAGAACTTTTGAAACAGCTGGTTCAGTTGAAAGCCAGCATGCATCACACATCTTAGTTATGGCCAGTGGACTTTTACTACAATTTATAACTTCATAAATTTTTCTGTAGGCATCTCTGTGATTTGGTGATACGGAAAACCAATTGTAGGTTCCTCATATCATAAACTCTATGTTCCTTGGAAGCGATTCTTCTGAGGCATGTGACACGGCCAGTTGCAATGAGTGACAAACACAACAAACCAAAACCAACTGCGGTAAATCATATGTCGATTTTAGAATTTGATAAAGTCCACAGTTAACACCAGTCATTACAGACGCATTGTCTGTTCCAACACCAACTAACCGCCTTCTTGACTACTTCTAGATGATCGATGGTCAAGATTGAACAATGTTCAGCAATTGTCATGGTCATCATAGCTTCAGAAGAATGGGCTGGATTAGCTGCAATTTCTGAATAAGTCTGAAAAGCAATTCTTTGTTGTTTGGTGTCACGGAATGTCACTGTATTTAGCCATAATTTCAGTTTTACAATACACACAAGAGGCTTTGGTCGAATCCCCTTCGACGGCTCCCAAGCAACCTTTGAATTGGGACTCTGCCTCTCATTCCTTTCTATATCACTGAGTGTAAACTTTATTTTTAGACATTATTGCAAAGTTTAACCCAATTATTTGACACGTTTAACAAATAGTCTGCACCACATGGCATGCATTGGCACAAAATGGAAATGATGAAATCAATCACATCCTTCTATCTACTATCTGTCAATATCACCATATCATCAATCACATCCTTCTATCTACTGTCTGTCAATATCACCATATCATCAATCACATCCTTCTATCTACTGTCTGTCAATATCACCATATCATCAATCACATCCTTCTATCTACTGTCTGTCAATATCACCATATCATCAATCACATCCTTCTACTCTACTGTCTGTTGATATCACCATATCATCAATCACATCCTTCTACTCTACTGTCTGTCAGTATCACCATATCATCAATCACATCCTTCTATCTACTGTCTGTCGATATCACCATATCATCAATCACATCCTTCTATCTACTGTCTGTCAATATCACCATATCATCAATCACATCCTTCTATCTACTGTCTGTCAATATCACCATATCATCAATCACATCCTTCTATCTACTGTCTGTCGATATCACCATATCATCAATCACATCCTTCTACTCGACTGCCTGTCGATATCACCATATCTTCCCTTTTATGAGCAACTCAGGCATGATTTAACACTGGGGGAGAAGTAAAACACATTTGTTATCAAGTTGATACAGTTTTCAATATTAAAGCATAACTTAACGAGAAAAAGCTCCTCAAATTTACTTTAAAAATGTGCTTCTAACAAATTAATAAAACAAGAGAACATGATATAGTATACTCATTTTATAAGAAGTACCAAAATGAATATATCACCTCGGGTCTCCTATGAAACAGGTTATTTACCCAAATAGACAACACCCTAAGCAAGCATAATCCTTGTTATGCATTCACGTCATTTGTCTTAACACTAGCTTCGCTCGAGTGGCATGCTGGTTAAAAAGGTATATGAACAATTTCTAAAAATAAACCACAACTTCAAACAGCATCACCAAAAACAGAATGCAAAGTCTTTTGGAAGTAATAACTGTGATTTTCATATACATCATGAGAATTGAGTATTTTTCCCTGGGCTTCAAACTAGCCACTCTTAATCAACACACTACTTAGCATTCAGTTATACATTTCGGTTCGGTCTGACATGTCCAGTACCCACCAGTTTTCATATCACTACTCAAAACTCTCACCATCTGGCAGTGGAAATGTTTGAGGATCTGTGGGCTGGGACTCCTGCAGATGTTTCAGACATTCTCCAGTTACCCTTTCACTCTCTTACCTAGTTCCCTCCCACACTACCATCACATGTAAAAAAAATCTGAAAAAATACGGAGGTCTATCACCCTACAAAACATTGTGCGTCTCCTCTCCCAACTCCTCCAGCACAATCATCTTGATGGTGGAGGATAAAGTTTACACTTGAGCTGTTTTCAAATCATGTCCCCCTTGCAGGTTTGCATAAATACACCTGGTCTTTGATTCACCTTCCTGATTGTATTAAATTATATTCCCTGTATAATAAGCACACTTGTTAGAGTGTGTTTTAACTTTATTGTTTTGAACATTTTTCCATTAAGCAGTGAAACAAAATGCATGAACCAATAATGAAAAAAAACGCCCATTTCAGAACATAATTTTCCATCATAAAAGTCTACTCAAACTTCCGTCATTACAATCCACCAATATCAATAAATATGCACAATATCTGCAGAAGTAAAAGTCATGTAATAATTCCACATTAGAGTTCTGCAACTAATGAAGAGGTTGCTGCTAGCAAACAACGTTATATTTCATTGTCTCATCTACAAATAAAGTGCCTGTTGCCCTTGAAGAATAAATTGCCTATGTTAGTGATGTTCTTCTGATAAATAAAATCTGTCAGATCTGGACCAGCTATTAGTCTTCCCAGAGTAGTATTTGTATAGCCTATTTCTCTTTTTCCCAGTATTGTGCCAGCCAAGTGCTCTCATTTGTTTTAAAAATCTGCCCACTACATATTAGAAAACTCACCAGTAATCACGCAGACTCTCCTTACAGGCAAGAACCGGCAGCAGCAGTAGTAAAACTCAGTTTAGATGAGGCATAATTTAATGTTTTAACTTTAGAGGCATAATTTAATATTTTAAATTGCGCGTCTAAGCTCTGAGTCTTAGACTGAGTGACCCTGAGCAGGCAACCCAGACAAGGCTATTCCCATTGAAAAAAAAAACAGAAGGTCAAACAAGATATGAAAGAAAATCTATCACTCAGAAATGAGGCTGCAACAAAAACAACCAAATATGCACAACTTTTAGTCTGAGGTGAAAAGATTTTATACTGTACCACCATGAGTTTTAAGAATAATGTCAAGTATTACAACATCAGAGGAAATGCCTACACAACCAAATGCTTTTAACATTTCAGGCAATCTAAAGAGCATTGCCTCAGTAGGGATTCTCTCTCTTCAGTGGCTAGAAAGATCTGGGGAGAATATCTCTCCATGCAATTTCTAACTACTAAACAGGAGTCTTAGCTTACATTCATACTAGGCTAACTGTCCTTTATGGACCATTTTTAAGCCTAGCCAATTACCCTATGTAAAAATCAAACCATGTGCATCTTGTGTTTGCAAAGTGAGCACTTTAAACATTATGCTAACCTCACTTGCACATGTGACCCAGTACTCCCAGGGAAATGTGCACCAGCTGGTGACACTACTACCTTCCACAGAATTATGTCCCACTACCCCCAAATAATACGTTACTGGGCAGGTTTAGCCAAAATATTTTAAAAAATCCAGAAATGACAGGGCTATTCATAAAACACATGTATCCAACCAGATATGGTATAAAAATTCTTTTTAACAAATTCTACGATGTTAAACCACAGTGAGTAATCCACAGCTTTTATATTAAAATTCTAGTACATCTCATTGCACACAATAAGTATTTTTAAAGCGCGTACCATTGTACATTTAGCTTATGCTTGGCTGGGCCATTAGAATAATCTTAAGAATGTGGAGACTGGGGAGGGGGGCTATGCAGCCATTGCTGAAAAAAGTATAACCAGTGACACCTTTTGGTAGCTGAACAGACCCTCTATTGTCAAGACCTGGAGACAAAATGATCCCTGGTAAGACATCTGCTTATATTGTTACAGGAAAACTGAATGGCAGTATTTATTAATCTTGCAAGGGAAAAAGCTAGTACTGTTCCTTAAGGAAATATTCTGTACCTCTGCACACTGATAATATATTCTAGCAAATATGACTGCTTTTTTATATATAAATTAGTACAAAATGACACAACTTGTGAAATGCTAACTTCACTTTTTATTGTATAATGTGCAGAAAAAGCATACATGATCTGACAGTAATTAAAACATGAAGTAACTTAAAGGAAATTGACTATAACAGCACTTTATTGCGAATGACAGATGACCAGTCCAAGTATTCCAATTATTTGCAATTTGTTTTAGTACATTTCCAAACAAGGCTAAATAAACTCCAATATGCCTCTCAACAAAACATAAACAAAACATAAAATACAGAAACTTTCAGATCAAAAAGTAATGTTTTATATATAACACATAACAGCACTTTATAAACGTTAAGATGCTGTAAAGGTCTTCTGCTTGCTAAGACAAGTTTCACTTATAAAACTGTCCTTTGCATTTCCCCCCCAAAATATAACTGTACTGTTTTTTGAAATGCAGTTAAATCAACTTTCTTTACCTTACTGGTGCTGTGTACATAAATAAAATATCTGAGCAAATCCAACAAAGGCAAGGAACTGTCAGATAGATGGCAAAATTATATATATATATATATATATATATATATATATATATATATATATATATATATATATAAACTCTTTTGTGTCTTTGTTTTACATTTCAAGCAACTACTTAAACACATAAGGAATTTTTCACAGAAGAAATTTGTTGGTGAGCAAGTCTGAGCTACTTTCTGTGCATTTTATCAGACAAGCACTTACCTGTGTACGTTTTTCTTTCTTTTGGTAAATTATCGTCATTTTCCCGCTGCTACATCCTAGCTACTTTTTTCTTGGTAAATTATCATTTTCCCGCTCTTTCTCCTCATGGGTAGCTCGCTACCTAGTAGCTACATGCATGACTCCCCCTGCCCTGGGTCAGCTTTAAGAATTATTACGTGAAGTTAAGTCGTCAACACGCAGATGAAACTTTTCCAGTTGCTAGTAGCAACTGGCTACATTCATAGTTCACCATATGTATTCTGTGTCATTACATTTTAATCGGTAATGTTACAGTTACTCACGTACTCTGAATTGTATAACTCATTATAAGTCGGTGTACCTCAGAGTTCCAGATTGAAAGGGTTTCTCAAACATTCATTGTCGGGAATTGCTCTACCTGATAATCCATAGCTATACCTTGAGTCCAGATTTATGACTCATGTTTTTGGTCTGTTCCTTATAAAGTTATTTTTTTTGGTAAATAATTGATAACTGAAATCACAGAATGATGACAGACATTTAGTTTCAAACTTCAGATCCTTCAGAAAATACATGCTAACATGAATCCTGTTATTCAAGTGGCTCTTTATTACAGCAATGTTTAAAACATGCCCCCGTTATGTTAGCTCTGTCTATATTTCCTGCAGTAAGGGAGTTATGATGATAATTATGCATTGGTGAGTTATATTAATTCATCAAAACAGCTCTGAATAAATGCAACGTAATGCATTTTAGCTATCATTTCAACTGTCTGGCATCACCGGTTGACTGTAATTATCAGTGATTTAACCAAAAAAAACAAAACGTTTTCGAGGGACAGGGCAAAACCAGGGAAATTCTGAGAGTTCTGTACGATTAAGAAGTATGTAATCTAAAGGCTGATATACAAATACCTCAGACAGGTGCAAGGCAGAGAAACAAGATATTTAAGAGATACCTGGAGAACTCTATACATACATTATGCATAGCTAATACAAGTTTTGACTTATCTGGACAATTCTTTATGAGCATGCGTAAAGTTATATACAATGTTTACTAAATTTCAAAAACGTACGTATACGTGGGACTTTAAAGACATCCTTCACCGCAGCACACACAGGAGGTTCAGTGTGGATGGGGGGAGGGAATGGATTAAGTATTGAATAAGGGAAAGGGAATGGTCTTCACTCTTCTCTACAGTCTGTCAGTACTGCTGCACCAGGAACAGGCTAGATTTAGCGCTAGGCAACTAATGTTCGAGCAACGAGTGCATAAAAGTGCTAGATTTAGCACAAAAAGAGCTAAATTGGCAACACTGCTTACACATGCTCAGTAGTTATATGTATGTGCTGACTCACTGGAAAGCTCACACGCACTGATCTACAGCACATATACACAGATGATTATACATACAGAATCAAGACATATACTGTACTTGATTAGACTCCCATTACTTTAACTTAACAAGCTGCCCATTGACAACAACACGACTGTGTAATTTCTGATATTAAAAATCTTATACAAATGGATCCACAGCAGCATAGTTTTGTCATGGGCATATCATGTCTTCTCCATCTGGTTAACTCCTTTGAGAGGACTTCTGAGGCAGGGGCTTTGGTCATTCAGTCCATACAGTTTACCTGTATCTGATCAAAGCCTTTGACATTGCAACCAATGCTGATATTGTAAACAAATAATGAACTAAACATTGCTGCTTACATGGCAAGATGATTTACAAACTGAATTAAGAACAGAATCTACACAATTAAGTTGGCAGGTGTTACTTCAGAAAGTAAGAAAGTAACCAGTGTAATACTTCACAGCTAGTTACTGGGACCCCTCTTTTTTTATATATATTTTTCTGACCTCGGTAGTGCAGCGGTTAGCATTGTCACCTCACAGCAAGAGGTTCTCCCATGCGATTCTCGGCTGGAGCGCTTTCTGTGTGGAGTCTGCATGTCCTCCCGTGGTTGTATGACATTTAATGACATGCAGGTAGGTGCGTGCGTGAATGGGAGTGCCTTCTTTGAAGGTTGGGCGATGGGCTGGCAACTCGGCACCGTAAAAAATCCACTGCCAATCATTAGCGGACCGGAGTTCCCCTCTGGCGACCCATAACCGGGAAAAGCCAAAAGACTAGTAGTATTTTTCTGACCTCCACACTGTAAACCCTGGTCTATGACTAATCAAATTCACCAATAACTGAAGGTGTGTACTATTGTGCAGTCTCTGTAAATAGACAAGAGCTTCATCCAGAACCAGTCGTAACAAACTAATAGTGCATAGAGGAAAGGGCTCAAACTAAATGCAAAAATTCTCAGCATTCTCACCTGGGTCAACAGTCCCCTCACCTCTGACCACCATATTAGCGCCATAGTTAGGAAATTCTTCTATTTAGCACATCTGATTTCCAAAGGTATGTCATATGGGTAAAATGATTTTATTCCCTCTCTGTAGTCTGCCCTAACTAGACCAATTATTAGTATTATGCCCCCTTCTGCATGTACGTAGCCAAACATATCATGTAGTTAGAAAGGTCTCAAAGGTTCCTGATGAAAAAGTTTATTACTCTAAAAGCCTGCACCTACCATGACAGACTAGAAGCCCTATCCCTCTAGTCTCTTATAGACTCATACATAGCGATCTATGCCCAGCTAAATAAAGACCTGAGTCAAGAATCTGAGCCTTGGCTGATATATCAGTGAAAGATACTGGAGAGGTAGATTCATTGCCCAGCAGTAGCCTCGTCTTGGGAACAACCTGTCCCTGTGATTAAAGCACAGTGACACCCTTGACTCCTTCAAGGCTAACAATGGCAATTGGATGGGTACCTGCAAGCAGCCTAACTTATTTTGCTCTCCTGAAAGCAGGACTTACATCTTGAGATTTAATTGGTTTGCAGGTTTTATGATTGTACCAGCAGGACAACACCATTTTTTGACACATTGGCATTTAAAGTTGATGCTTTTCTTCTATGTAAATTCAAAAAAGCTGCTATTCTGTGATTTTTTTTTTTGGCAAATTAAATGAGATCCATTGGTTTCAAAACTAAATCAAATCACTGCTGCATACATATATAACTACACCATGTTAGGATTGTTTTCAAAAAATAACAGTTCTGCAAAGCATGCTGGGGATAGAATGCTAGTTTGCCCAAGAAAAGATAGAAGCAAACAACAGTATATTACAACAAACACAATCAATTGTTGTCTACACTTGTCTTGCAAATAGATAATAAAGTCAAAAAGCAATATAAGAGCTTGATTTAACACTAGGTTTATAAATTACCTGAGTTCATGTGCTTAACATCTAGCACCAGTGTATCACTAGAAGATGCAGAATTTAAAAGGATTTGTACAGTTTATGAATAAAAGGCTAAATTAAATACAAGGTACAATTGTAAGTGTTTAACACAATGATGGATTATTCCATTACATGAATTATACAGATATATAGCATTAGCTAGCAGCACAGGTCAGTTCCCCTGTCTAGCTGGCATAGATGTAATATGCTCACCGTAAGGATCAATGGTGCAGGAAATACACAGACATATAGGGGAGGACTTCACCATCTAACAAGATCTTTCAGGAATGAATGTTGTTCTGCAGCATTCCCTACAGGACAGTCAAGGCAAATCCCACTATCACATTAGACTGTGCATCTAATTTTTTAAGGTTTGGAGTAAATGAAAATGGATATTTTGGGCAAATACTTTTTCAAAGAAGACTATATTTGGTAACTGTTGATCTGGTCGAGATGGTGCTAATCTCTCCAGTCAGAATTTATTTGTATATTCTTAAAACTGGATAATCCTGCTTTCCCTTAATACAGAATGTCTCAATCATCTAGCCTTTTCAGCACAGTATCTGGGTTGTTTGTGCACATAGCAGAAGCTGGATGTGGAAAGACAGGCATATAGATCTACGTTTGGACAAACTCAATCTTCTTTTACCAAGAGAAAAGTGTACATATCCTCTTTCTACTTCTGTAGAACTGAGACTTACATGCTGATAATGCTTACTAAGGTTTCTTTTAAGACAGTTGTAAATTACTTGCAGTAACAACTTCATATGAAGTACTTGTCCTCAAGTTATAATGGCTGACTTTTACAGAGAATAAAAAAGACTGCCTCCCTGATGTTCATGTATTACTTCACTGTCATATTGACTATTACAGCCAGAAGGACACCTGAACATAGGGCTGACTTGAATGCTGCCAAAAACGAGGAGTCTAGCCCTATCTCCTTGAAGTCCATACATTGCTTTTTCTGCAATGCAGACCATAAATGATAACATTTCTGGTCCTGTAGATACGTCATGTATGTAAAATCAGATGATTTTAATGTGAGTTTCTGATCTAGGATTAAAAAATATAATGTTTCCCCAGTTCTGGTGGTCAAAGTTATAGCTTGGCAATTGGCAGCTTTGCCAATACACTTGTTTGTGACCACCCCCAACCAGAGTTAAGGATGAAAAAAAAAAAAATCCTCCAGACACCGAAAAAAAAAAAAAAGTATATTCTCAGGCCCAAGAGCTATTTTGCTTGTGCATAATAGCTCTTCCATTATATGAAGCACCTTTCAGAAACTGTAGCAAAGACCTATACTAAATCCTTGTTACAGTTCTTAAAAAAACACATACACTGCAAGCAAATCATTTAAATAGCCATGCAGCCTGCTTAGATGACTACCTACAGTGCACTCATTCCCAATTGCATAACAAAAGGGCTGACGATGCTGACTTACAAGGACCAATCGGCACATCCTCTACAGTGCCAGTCACCCTACTTTACAGCTTGCACCATGGGCCCTACTTTACAGCTTGCACCATGGGCATACACCTCCTTAACTCTACTTTAACATCAGCTTTGCTGGTGTTCACAGCTGTCCATGTGCACTTCCTTATCCAGCTCACTTTCTATGCCATTTTGGAACATTATGTATTTTGGGCAATCGTGCTTAATGTCGAGATTTCCAAACTGTTAATGTGTAATTCTCACCTGGATTCTTTTGCCTTATATGCTGTCTGGTCTGGCCTCTGATTAGCTGTGAAAGGCGGAGAGACATGTAGCAGTATAGGTGAATTTATTATACTGAAAAGTTACACAGTTCCACCTACAAGTTTTAATATGACAGGCTGGATTCTGGAAGCATAATATGACAGGCTGGATTCTGGAAGCAAATGGCAAGGCTAAACTTAGATGAGATGGCAAAGCTTGCCGGGGAAGGTATGAGTTATAGGCACATAACTATGTTTAATATGTTGATGGGGGAGATGCTGTCCATTTTTTTCTTTCATCTTGAAAATTCTACAGAATGACTCAGCAAATGAGATATCTGTAATACTTAATTGGTTAAATTCCTTTAACTGAAGTTTATCGGATTAAGCATTAAAGCTGTAATCAAAGCGCAATATCACAGTGAAAGAAATGCTAATTTCTCTAATATATTAGGACAAACTCTGCTTTATTTTGTTTATTTTTTCTTTTATTAGGTTTTTCCAACTGGGTTTAGTCAAAAAACTCTTTTCAGTAGAGGTCCGGTAGAAAAGCTCCAAAATATCACAAATATTTTTAAACAGACATACAGCAATATACATGAACAGACATTAAGCAATATACATTAACAATTATCCATATATTTGCTAATTAGATTACATTCATATAAAAACAGAGTACATTATTACTCTATAAAATATATTAATGCATTAATAAATGTTAAACATTAAGCATCTAAAAAGCTGTATTAGTGGGTCTGTCAGACAGATAATAGATCATGTAATTAGTGCTTAGACTTCCTTCACAAGCTACCTGAATAGGGCACCTCCAATACAAAGGTCTGCGAGCCCTGTAAAAGCAGGACTCCTGTAGCCCCTCCATACCATTATTACAAAGGCTGAAAAAGTAAGGGAAAGTGGAAAATACTTTGCAACTTCTGATGTATTGGAAGTTTGGGTACCCTAAAGCATTGTTTCCACAAACGCTCTCCCAAATAGAGTTTAGGCCCTATAAAACTAGGCCAAAATGCATCAATTCAGACCTCATAATAAGATTATAGCATTTCAAGCTAAACCTTCTAACAGTCCAGTAAAAATAGGCTGAAAAGGCATTATTTCATTACTAGTCTAAAACCTGACAGCATCAATATTTTTAAAACTTTTCTTGATTTACTGCTATAACATTTGTACTATGTATACGGGAATTTATAATGTATTGATGTGAATGTATTTGTGAGCTGAACACCGATTGTGTATTGTAAAAGTTATATATCAAATACAGCAAGGCAGATTTGAAGAAGCTTGTGCGCAAAAGCTCTGCTGAGAGTGTGGATTGTTATTTTATATAATGGACTGAAAAAAAAAATAAAACAGACTCATAATAATCATGGCAATGGAGTACCTCTTATAACTAATTATAACCATCCATTCCATGTAATTTATGTATTCCCTTCTAATGTCTGGATTTAGCATGCAAAACTGGTAGAGACTGGTCTCTAGGGGTTAATCCCCTATGAAGAGTCATTCTCCGGGCAATTACCAATCATTGATCCAATCACTACAGGGAAGAGTTCCGCAAGTGACTAACAGGGAGTGAAGCCCCAGGCTCAGACCTTCCCTCTTATTCAAACAAGCTGTATAAATTACAACTGTAATTTTTACGTGTAACACACTGCAGTGCTTATATCTGCTTTGAATAAAGAACTGTATTTGAAAACACATTTGACTCAGTTGAGATTTTAAACTGCAGATTAGTAGCTTTTGACAACCCAGACAACAGCAATGAAGCGAAATACTCATTCCATGGACTCTCACTGGGAGAAAGAGTCCATCTGCTCCAAAGGTTTCTTACCACTTTCTAGTTTAAATTCAAAGTAATTGAGCTGAGGGAAGGAACTAGGTAAGGAACAAAATGTTACCATTAAAGTTAAGAGGTGGGGTGTAAAACAGGTACAATTATAGATATGGCTATCATACGGTGCATATTAGAAGTATAGATCTTGGGATGAATACTGTCGCAAAACAATGTATATAGCTGGAGGGTACTAGTAAACCTATTCAGGCATTTGTGAAGACTGGTTGTGAGGCGTAGGCTTCAGAACAAAGAGAAATGATACGACAATTTGGAAAGCTGAAAATGACAGTGGCATTGCTGCAGAGCTTTGGGACATTGAAATATCAGTTTGTAATTAGTGGATCCATTATTTCTCAAAAGATGCACTTATGTTGCAGAAGAAAATGACTGGTGACAAGTGTCACTGTGCAAGATCGGAGGATCCTATGGATTAGACAGTAATCCTTTAGGAGTTCGGTCTTCAGCTCGCTGTACATACTACATGCCAAACCGTGTTATCACACAAAAGATGAAGATTGGTTGATAACAGTACCTAAACCAACATATTTTTTAAAAAATGAGATGAATAAAAGTGGATTCAACTGCTGCATTTTATAAAATGACACATATAAGCATGCACTGAGGTCTGATCAGCAGTCAATCATTTTAAGTTGTGCACCCTTTTGGAAATATATTGCTAACTGGAAACCTCAAAGCTATGTTAGTAAAAGGCAAAAACACACAAAAGTCAACTTATTGTATTATTAACTATTGCTTTAAACAAACTTGATGAAATGATAAGCTGTCTGAATTTCTGATTGTACAAAAAAAGGACATGGTCTTTAGTGAGATGTATATGCAAACTTCAGTTATATTAAAGTTAATTTGATCAGTCTAATAGATAACGAAATAACTCTGTGTGCTGTATCTACAGCAGGGATCACATTTACCTCAGGCAGACTAAAAAATAATCAATAACAAATGACTGTAGTTTGAAGTAACTGTGGTATGCCCGAAGAGCTCAGATGAAAGGGAATACCTTGGCACGGGTCTCAGGGTTTTCACTCCATAAGCTATGAGCATTAGTAAACAGCTACTATATAAAGACTCTTTACATTACCAAGGACTTTATCAATAATCTGGTACACATTTCAACAATTTAACAATTTAATAATGATTGGCAATGTATCTCTAAGGATTAAGACAATGATGTGTTAACTAGCTGATCTGTATGTAGACTTAATTTAAGTTTGTTACTCTCTAGTTGTATACAAAAAATGCGGTGGTAGCAAGAGGTTCTCCCATTCGATTCTCAGCTTGGCTTGGGAGTGCCTTCTGTGTGGAGTCTGCATGTCCTCCCTGCGGTTGGGTAGTGTTCGAAAGACATGTGTGCATAAATGGGCATGCCTTCGTTGAAGGTTGGGCGTTGAGCTGACACCTCGGCGTTTCGTAAAAATCTACTGCCAATCATTACCCACCGGAGTTCCTCTGTGTCGACCCTTTACCAGGAAAAAGCCGAAAGACAAACAACAACTCTCTAGTTGTATACATTTTTAGCCGCGGTGGTGCAGAGGTAGCATTGTTGCCTTACAACAAGAGGTTCTCCCGTTCGATTCTCAGCTGGAGCGCCTTCTGTGTGGAGTCTGCATGTCCTCCCCGCGGTCGAGTGGCGTTCGAAAGATGTGTGAATGGGCGTGCCTTCTTTGAAAGTTGGAAATTGGGCTGGCACCTCAGCACCGTAAAAATCTACTGCCAATCATTAGTGGACCTGCGTTTTGCTGTGGCGACCCCTAACCGGGAAAAGCCGAAAGAAAAACAACTCTCTAGTTGTACACAGTGTGATTCTGAAAAAAAGAAAATAGTTAACCAGAAGTTACACCTGGTGCCTGTATGTTTTGAGCCATGCCCCATTATGTAAAACAAAATCAGTCAGGTAGGGATAACAAAAAAAAAAAGGAAGAAGTCAGTCATTAAAATAAATAAATAAATAAATACATAATAAAAGAACATGCCTTGAGAGGGTAATATTATTTCACATCACCTGTAACACTCTCTTAACTTGTAGTCACAATGTAACTGGACCATGTCTTAACAAAAAGTTTTATAAACATTTTTATTATGAGATGGTCAATACATATGTATAATTTATCCCTTAGTGATGTCATCATAAGGCTTGTATGGGTTTGCACCTATGCACTGTCTGGAATAAGGGTAATAGGAGTTGATGTAGAGAAAAAAATGAGGTTTGGTAACAATTGTCCAGGTAAGGGTTAGATTGATATAGGAATTAAGAGGGTGGGGGGATGAAAGGGCTAAATGGGAATGTGGGATGATTGGGAGGAAATGAGGTAAGGGTAGGGAGGGGCTTAAGGGGTTTATGCAAGTGTAACTGGGTAGGGAATCACATTTTGGTATGTGCTTGCTACTGCAAGTGTTAAGTCCATGAAAACCTGTAGGTGCTGTGGTGCAGGTACACCGTGAACTACTTTTAATCAGGAATTAGAATTGGAGGAGTGTGTTGGTAGAGACAATGATGTGTTTAGGTCATGGTTGTCATTGTGTTAGTAAGATTTGTTTTTCAGCATTTGTGATTGAGGTGGACTAGTCTGGGTGCATTAGGGATTTGTAGGTAATCTGACTGGGGTGTTTTTCTCATTTGTGTTGTGTGTTTTGATGAGAGCGGCAGTTTCCCGTGTTGTTTCACAGGTTGAGAAGCGATGGCATACAGTAGTTCTTGCTGTGTGATTCGAAGCATGCCTCTCAACTGTACAGCTTTTCCTGTTATTCTGTCAACTTTCTAAGTTGTATAGCAACATTTGAAAGTTGTCTCTTTTTTTTTTGAGGGTGTGGTTTGAAGGCTGGCAGTGCCCTGACTTGTTTGCGAGGGTGGATGCACACTCGAGTGGAGAGTGCAGAGGACTCATCAGGTTGTAGTTCACGGACGATGGTGTGTATGTCATGGTGGGGTAGTGGTGTGTATGTCATGGTGGGGTAGTGGAGCTTCCTCGGTGCTTGCACATCATCGTTTGTTTCAGCTAATATTCTGTTTTCAACTTTTAGCTCCCTCTGAACCAGGAGGTAGATGGGAGTGGGATCCCTGGGTGGTAGTTTGGCTGTATTGTTTCCTGGTGGTGGTTGGTATACAGTAGCTTTCTCAGCAATATGTGGCTATTTTGGCTTAACCACAGATGCCTATTCACAGGCTGCAAACTCTATACTGCAGCCATTGATTGGGCCTGATTGTGGTAGCATTGGACCATTGAGCGGATTCCGTAGCCTGTCACTTAGATGGATAGTGTCATGGATTGCTATTCATCCAAAGGCCTAAGGTTTTCCTGGCTAACATATGATTTGAGGCAAGTGCTCATCTCCTACATCTCCATATGAGTGGCAGTGTTGGTGTTGACCATGAATGTACATCTGCTTGTCTGGAATGTGGACCCCATTGGCCAGTTCTCCTTTTGGATCACGGTGTTGAATGCTTATATCTTCATGCCCAGCATCTACTACATGCTAAAAATGCAGGCCTTTTCCTCTACCTTTGCTTTTTTGTCGTAGTGCAGGAAAAAAAAAAAGAAGAGAAAAGACTAACTGGTAAGGTATTTCCTTTTGGGAGTATGTCTCTAGGTTTGATGTTGCACGTGAAGTGGTTTTCTGTAGCCAATCACCAGGTGGGCAAGAGAAATAGTAGGGCAAAGTTTGAAAAGACTGAGGGATGCTATACTTATGTTATCAGGTAACAAAGTAATCTGTTTTCCCAGGCAATGCAGCACCTGCGAGTAAAACACATAAAAACACAAAGCCTGTTATTCTAGCTACTTTCTAAGTTTACAAGAGCAGGATTTAAAATACGTTGATAATTTCTGTGCCTTTGTCCCCCCCCCCCGTTATGTCGGGCTTTGTTCAGATTTCTCAAAAAAACAAAGTGGCTCAACCAAGGCTAGGTGTATAACAAATCCAACAACTTTAATAAAATAACAAACCCCAGGATTCACGAAGCCTCCGTGTAAGAGTTATAACTCTTACACGGAGGCTGCAGTTAAACGGAGTGATGTCAGCATGCTTTGCATATTCATGAGAGCATGCTGAATCACATCTAAGTTTAACACGGTCCGTGTAAGACAGTAGGGGGCGTGTCCGTAGGCTGAGCCCTGCAAGCGGACACGCCCCCAGAAGTATAAAAGTGCCCAAAGTAAACACCCACAACAGAGTCCACAGAAATGTGAATAAACACAACACAACACATGCCCCCACAGACTATGAACATAAAATATATATAAATGAACATGTTATATTTTTTTTTTAAATTGTAAAGATGTTTAACCGTGAGTGCGCTCATTTGCGCGGGCGTGCCCGTAGCGCAGCTACAGTTAGCAGTCAGTGGGAAAGCATATAAGAACTAAATATGCAAAATAAGCCAGAAAGCAATAGTGTAGCGGTAGAGATGTTGGCTGAAGAGCAGGCATTCATGGCTCGAGCCCCCACAACACCAATTTTTGTTTTTTTCAAAATAAGCAGGAAACAAGTCCCTGACAAATATGTACACATAAAACCCCAATATATGTAAAATGTAATGAAATAGCCCATTTATATTGAAGAAATGTGAGGTAACAAAAGAATAAAAAATGCCAGATGTGCCCATAGCTGAGCTACAGTTTAACAGGGTGAGTGCATCTGCCCGTAGATGAGCAGTGGTTTAACTGGTGCAAAATGAGTGCCCGTAGCTGAGCAGTGGTTTAACATGCTAAATCTATGTGCCCCTAACTGAGCTGAGCGTAATATGCGTGCCGATAGCCAAATGAGGCTTAAACCAGCGTACCCCATTTGCGCGGAGCTGCGCACCGCACAAACAAGCTAACCGATGGGCAACGTTGAGCAAGCCGTATCAAAACTGCCTTTACACAGACACACCCCTCAGCATGTCTAGACAGTCATGAAAAATAAAAAGCAGTGGCCAGGTTCGAACCCAGGATACTATACACCATAGTCAAGGTACAGAACCACTAAGCCATGACAGCAGTACCTGTAAATGCAATAATAGCTAATATATAAGAATGAATACAAACTAGAGCATGACAATGCAGGTTTACTGAAGTTGATACAATTCCAAAATGGCCAATCACAGATATGTGCGGGAAAAACGGACTATATAAGCCCCATAGGCGGGAATACACAGCATAAATGATTGCAGAACTGACCTGCAGGCAGAATGACAGGAGTAGGAGAGGGTAGTCGCTTTCAAGCACAGAGGTGGGGTGTTGAGGAGTCCAGGTACATGGTCTGGCTCCTAGTCCATAATAATGAGGCCCAACTCATGCAGGGCCAGGTCCTCTGGGGAGCATACAGGGCTGAGGCGTGGGACCGGTTGGCTCATGATCTCACCAGTGCCACAGGGATTCCAAGGACTGGTGAGCAGGTCCGTCACCACCATGCGGATCTGAAGAGATGCAAGCAGGACCAACTGAACCTTTGGATCCAGGAGGCCCGGCAAACACCCAACGCCCCACTACTGAGTAAGTAACATTTAATTATGTATGTAAGAAATTAAACTAGCTGATATTATGGAGATGTGTATTCCAATATTACTTCATTTATATTACAGCTGCAGGTGTCCGTTCTGCGAACCGCAGAGCCTATGGCGATAGGCTGGTGCGGTTGCGCCACCAGGCAGGTCAGTAATCCACTACCAGTAACTGTAAAGAAATATAAAAGTATGACAGTCAGCAAAAGAGTGCAGTGTAGTCAGTAAGGAATAAAATCTGCAAGTAACAGTGTGAAAGTGTATGCAAGTATTGCTTGATTACAAAAGTGTGTTTCAGCCTGTAAGTTTAACCTAAACATGAAACTGTCCGACATATATTCTGAAATAAAAATGCCCTGCCTGTAAGAAAATAGTACACAACCTGCAGCAGGCTGAAAAGTATAGCTGCAGAAGATGATGAAATCACATGTGTGAAATATATCCCTGTGGAAATACTGAAACATGACAGAAGTGAGACTGCTGGAAAGGATTGTTATAACTACTGGTAAAACATGTCAATAAAGCCTAGAAGTACCATCCTGAATAGTAAAATGAAAGCAAGTGAGAGAGTGTGAGAAAGTGTCATGAATCCAGCAATACAGTAGTAATAACCCCTGAATAAAGTATACTGCAGTCAAGACAGAATGAAATGCATGTGAGATTCAAAACCAAACAGCAAAATCTGTTCAAAGTGTTGCTGTATCTGGAATGTGTATCCCAAAATCTGGATATGTTGCTCTCAGTCTGCAATATGCAGATAGGATGTTTGTCTGAGATACCAAACATCCACACTTGTCTACAGCTATATAAAGCAAATGTAGCAGGATGATGTAGCTGAACAAAGCTAGATATGAATGTGTATGAAGAACCATAAAATGTATATTGATGTTGCAGTAACAGTCCTATCACCAAGTTGAAATAGTTATCATATAGGAAACTGTAGTTAGAACAGTAGTGTGTATATAACTGTAGCTATTAGAAATGTACAGCATATGTATTGTTATTGAAGGTGTTAATATTACTTTCTTCACCCCACCCTATAACCACATATAACCCATTCCACGTGAAAATGGTATGTGCAATCACAATTAACACCCCTGGACGTTTGTCCTGTTGGGTCATATATATTTGCATGTCTGTTGATGCATCTGCCCTGTTCATACATCCACACCTGATGGCCTGTTGCCATCAATTAACCCTGCATGTTGTTGGACTGTGTATTTCTGTTCAAATTATGCATGTGTTATGCACGCTGTTCAATGGTGTAAATATCTGGGTGTTTGGTTAATGGGAATACTAATGCATGCTGTTACAACTAATTGTGAATGGTATTATATGTCACTAACTCAAACTGTCATGACATAATGCAAAACATAGTACGACAGGGAAGGCGGGTTCCAGCGGACCCACCTCTCCCACCTCAGCTGGCGAGTGCACCTGGCACTAGTGCCGAGTCCGGACCCTCCTCCGGTGGCCCTGTGCCACCTGCGGGTGGAAGCACTGCAGGGGATGGGGCTCACCCCCCTCTGCAATTGTGGCTGGAGGAGAACCACCACTCACCCTCCGTAGTGTCCGGACTGTGGTGCGTAGGGAGATTCGGGACTCTGTTCTCGAGTCCCTACGCCAGCTCGAGGCACGGGTGGCGCAACTAACGGGCATGCCTGTTGCCCCGCTTACACAGCCCCCAGCACAGCCCCGTCCTGGGCAGTGAAGGAACAGTGGCAACTGCCTATGGGTGGGGATATCAGTTCCACTGTTGCCATCTGTGGGCTCATGGGCTCTGGATATCCAAACCTCCGTTCCCGTCAGTTGCATAACCCCACCACACATGTCATACACCGCCCCTGTATGCGTCTTGTTTGTCTTGTCTGTTTACCTACCAAACCTACCTCCCCAGCTGTACCGACTTCCTTCACCTGACATACCACTCTCACCTGAAAAAAAAAAAAAGGAAAAAAAAGGGCACTCTGTACCCACAAAAAAGTTACGCCCCATACATAGCTGCCCATTCTGCACACATGTCTATTGGACATGGAACCTATCAATTACAATTGGCTGTACAACAAGTATTATTGTTGTCCTGACACCTCTCTCAGGGGTGGAAGGTTTCAAATGTCACACCAAATTACATACATATGCACAGCTGTTGCTGATGAAGAAATGGACAGCTATGGGCCTTACCTACATCCCTCCTGCACATCCCAAGCTTGTTTCCCTACTGTCTTACCCTCTTTGTGACCCCTTTTTCACCACTTTCCTGTCTCCCCATTTTCTTTTCTTTCAAAGAAAATAGCACGGGTGTGCGCAAGAGTAAGCACGTTTAAGCGGTTGTAAGCGGGTGTGCGTGGAGCTAACCACCAGTGCGCATGCGTGAGCTCCACGCAAACCAGCGCTAACCCGGTTACAACTGCTTAAAAGTGCCTTAGTCACTTTGATTGACAGGTCCTGTACTCAGTTCAAAAGCAAAATAAAATCCCACTGTGAGTCCCGAACCCAGGACCTTGGAAACAGTAGTCTGCATGATTTACCACTAAGCCATGACTCTTATACAACAACATTGTGCTAAAATAAATATATCATGTAATAGTAGGAATGAATGTAAAGGGAATATAGATGTGTAGTACACAAAGCATGCCATTTAGAATTACTATCAAAACTAGTGGATTTCCATAATAGTAGTGTGTGAACAGAAACAGCCATGCTAGTTGGAAGCTAGTAGGTAATAATGTCACTATAGCACCTTGCAAGCCACACACATACTCACAGCAGGATAAGCACTGCCCATACCCCACAACCTCTTACAGGAACACATCTGGACCAAGTAATAAAATATGTGGAGCAAAGGCCCAAAACCAGGGACACATTACAAATAATGTTACAACAAACGCAGACAGTTCAGAGAGTAACAGGGTCTGCACTTTGTGGGATGTTTGGAAGGGTATGCAGTCTGAAACTTGAATGTTTGTCACCATATTCTGACTTGAGCCCAGAGTGACTTGCCAGAAAAAGGTGTGCATGAGATATTGACCAAAATATGAGGCAGAAATGTGGACAACCTGCAAATATCTGTACACATGACGGGTCTGACTCCACCATATTTGAATAGTTAAGAGCCTAGACATAGCAACAGTGAATGACTTACAGGGATGCCCCACAGACCCCATGTGAAATGTACAAACAGTAGGCAGAAAGGTGTAACACATGCAATGGTAACTATGGAGTCCTGAAAGTATTCATCACTTGCATGGCAGAAAAGGTGCAGTAATACATATGCTCATGCTAACCCACAGTCACAACTGCAGCATACCAGACATTTTAATGGGTGTTCCCCACTGATATGTACCATTCCATGAGGCACATAACAGATGAACCTGAAAGTCTCTGGGGCCTGCTCAGCAGCATACTCAAATACCCTAATAGATGTCAAGGCCCACACCATGGCCAGACCACACTGCATGCTGTAACACCCTAGCAGATATAGCAAGCATTCCAAGGTGTGAATGTACATGGAAAATAGGAAAGCTACAGCAGCACACTACAGTCAAGACACCTAGCAGGCATACAAGTAGTGACTGTAAAGGGCAACTATTGAAGCCTTAGCAACAAAGTGCAAGCAAAAGTGAAAGGAAAGCACACACACACACATTAACAGTAGTAGTAGTCGTAGGTGTCAGTGTACATACACAGTTAGTACAGGAAAATGGAGAAATGAATGGAGGAATGTTAATCTACAACACACTTGGAAATATGAGAGAGATACCAACCTTTACACTCACAGAACATTGTCCACAGCATAACAGCATGGTCACTGCCCTTAAAATCTGAAAGGGCTACGCCTATCTCACAATCCTTTTTATAGCACTGTTCTGAAATCACAGTGAGAACTGCAATCAGTACACAACTGGCTGCATGCAATTAACAAATGCTGGCTAACAATTGGTGCAGAGGCCATCACATGGGCATATGCAGATACCTACAAAAGTATGCTGTACTCCCAGTCCACACATGCAATACTTTCATTACACCCTGAGAAGGACGTGAGAGACAGACAGAGAGAGAGAGAGAGAGAGAGACAGACAGAGACAGAGAAAACTGCAATTAAGCAGACACAAACAAATTGTTCAGCAACAGCTACCTGAAAGCTGACAACTGGGAAGTGGAGCAGCAGGACAGAGAACCAGACGGCAACACAAGCAGCTGTGACAAACACAGGTAATGAAAAGTAATACTATAAAGGTCTACATACTGTGAACCCTCCATATGTGTCATTGGTCTGTATCCATATGTATATGAAGATGTGTAAAGGGCAGGGGACATACAGCAACTATCAGTGAAGGCTGTACATACATTTGTATGTGAGAGCATCTATGTGCACATATCAATGTTGGTTGATTGTAGGTTGTAGTGCCATGTACAAAGTAGGTTTCACAGTTATGTATGTTTAGCAGTATGTTAGTGTGTGTATACAGTATGGTAGACAAATATGTTGATATACCTGTCTAACATATGGATACGTATTATGTATGTCAACATATGTATGTGTATATATATATATATATATATATATATATATATATATATATATATATATGTATATATGATATGCATATATGTATACATACATAGAGAGAGAGAGATGTAGGAATACATAGACAGATGTAGATAGAATATTGTACAAACATATCTATGTAATGCACACATACAGATATAGATATATGTAGATACATATACATAGACAGACTGATCTGACTACCTACAGGTATGACTGTATATGACGACCTGCAACACAGCCTGTCCCACCCCCTCTGTCACTCACACCCCCTCTGTGTCCCCCCCACATCTATAGCAATATATGTACATCTATATATATGTGTATATGTATACAGACATATATATATATATATATATATATATATATATATATATATATATACATATAGATATATCTATATACATATATATATATATATATAGAGAGAGAGAGAGAGAGATGTATATAAATTCTGAGTGAGGCACATGTGTACAGATGTATTGCAACAGGTGCCTGGTGACAAAGGCATGGAGTGAACACCAGTGTCAAAACCGGAGTACCATACCATATTCCAGATCACCTACACCAGTAACCACCAGATATGTGATTGGCTGCCCACCACTGCATGTGTCAGGGGTGAACAGGGTCATAAATGTGTACAATAGTGGCCCCAATGATATTCACAGTGGCACACTATCCCTGGAATACCTGCACATGGTATGTGTCAGCGGACATGGTGTGTCAGCTATGGACATGTAGATCGGTGTACCCCTCCACACCACATAATGGATGCCATGGTATGGACCTCACATGACAGCTACAGATATGGAGAAGGACACAGTGACATGTACAACACTGTGACAATGCACTCAAACACATTACCAATGCACAGTGACTGACAACACCACAGAGTACACATATGCTACCCACATAGAGGTTACCACTCCCGGATTTACATATGTAAGTCACACCCACGACAGATGTCCAACAACCATAATAACACCTCACACCATCCACAACCTAAATGTCTGCTGTGTGTCGTCCGTGCCACTGCAATAGAGTGCACATGTGGAGGTAAGAGTTCCTACCCACAGATAAGACATACCCTGCAATAAACCACACAGTGTTAAGAAGCAAGACTACCCATGAGTACATGTCACACATACCCCTGCTGAATGTTAGTCAGATAGGTAATATGCCATATGAGTCACCCTGTGTAACTGTGTGACAGCAGCAGGTACCATCACACCACATGTGTCACAATGGTCAGGGTAGCAGAACAGTACGCTGCTGTAGTCCCAGGGGCAATAGCATATTGTATAGTATTGTATTGTAATGTAATGTATTGTGTTGTATTGTATTGGTATGTTGAGGTGCCTCCTTCGTGGAGTGGAACCACTGCTGCTGTGCCAGTGTACAGGTACATATCCTGTAGTCAGGCTAGTGTTACATAGCACTTCTATATGTGTGTTTAGCTCCTGTCAGAGTTTATGTAGCATGCAACTGGGGATACCATCAGGTCCCATTCATGTTGTGTATTCTGCTGTCCTGAGGGTGGCTCTCACCTGGACATCTGTGATGACAGGGAGGTTACAGTCAGCTGGGATAACTATGTCTTATTTTGGGGGAGAGGGCGGGGTGACACCTGCACTGAACCTGTCTGCCACAATGTTGTCGATATCTGTGGTGTCAGTGAAATATTTGTTGTTGTGTACTAACTATGGGCATAAAGGATGGATCCTGACCAGGTTGCTAACATAAAGGAAGAAGGCCTTCTGGTTATCTATAGTGTCCCTCTTGATTTCCCTCTCAAAGTTGCCCATGGATTTTGTATGATGGAAAATAGATCCTTACTAGTGCTGCTCAGACATGCCCTCCCTTTATGGAATTATGCTCTGTCTTGCAGTAGCTTCCATCTTCTGTAATACAATCTGTCTATGGCTGGGGTCCACCAGACAGGATGCTGTCCCTTTGTGGAGAGTGTCTTGGTCATATATGGGATTGCATGATCTATGCATTCTCGGAGATGTCTGTAGAAAGCAATTGTGTAGGGGTCAGCATTGTGGGTTGTATCTGCCACTGGCCCAGTGGGCTGAAAGGATACCATGTCACTGTTACAAAGTGTAAAGTTTGTATCTGTAATGTCATGCACTATAGTCGTTTGTGCTGGTGGTGGAGGTGGGATATGTATATCCAGGGCAATCAGTGTGTGGTCAGCTCACAGTAGTTGATGATGTAGGCCATACAGTACCTAGATACAAACCCCAGAGTGAGGAGGTGCTCTTGACCTGAATCAGTGTTCTGACTGCTGGGGTTTGGTAGTATGTCGTATGGAGTGTGCCAGGTACTGTTGCACAGTTGCTGGCTGATCACTGATACCTGGCCATCTACATGTGTATCCACCAATAGACAGACAGATGCTACATATGTCAGATATGTTGTATCATAACAGTCGAGTAGCATGTGTAGTATGTGTGCCAAATTCTGCTGACATATATTGCTGATACCAGGTTATTTTCTTTCTCAGGTACATGGCCCACCTGCGGAATCCCACCTACTCCACAGCTGAGGATGAGGAGATACACCAGAGCCTGGTGTGGGATTATGCAATACTCTTTTCCCGCACCAGCCAGAATCAGCAGGAGAGGGCTGCACTGTGGCAAGACCTTGCCCGTCGGGTAAATGACATAGGCACGCATAATAGGACATATGAGCAGGTACGACATCACTGCAGTGATTTAATCAGACATGTCCGTCAGCGTCGCTCGGATATCCACAGGCAACAGGTCGCCACAGGTGGTGGGGTGGCTACACATCCCCCACTCACCAGACTGGAGGGACTACTCATGAGTGTAGTGGCTCCAGTCCGCCAGCAACAACAACAGCAGCAGACATGCATTATGATGGAGGCTGGAGCCACGCAGCAGCAAGACAGTGAACGTGCAGGTAATATGCCATATGTACAGTTGACTGTTGTGTACACTGGTAGTTAATGCATGTGTGAGGTGTGTCCTTGGTTTGTAGCTTTCCCCATAGTATTTAATGTGCAAGTGTGATATCCTCAATATTAGCAGCTGACCTGTGAAAGGCGACTGTTGTACTACTGACCTGTATCATACTCAGTAACAATGGCACAGTTGTGCCCACTGACATCACTTTCTTCACGTCTGCAGGACCCTCTGGTATAACAGCAATGCAGCCTATCCATCCTGGTGAGTGTGTATTAACAATTTCTGTAATAGTGTTGATAGTAATAGTACTATTTGGCTCACTTAGTAGTGCTCTTTGTATGCATGTAGGTGTGTCTGTGTCTGTTTGTTGATATCACGCATACTGAGTACTGTACAATTGTGTGAAACTGTGTGCATGTGTGCATGTGTGCATGTGTGCACCTCTGCATGTGTGCACGTGTGCACGTGTGCATGTGTACATGTGTGCACCTGTGCATGTGTGCATGTGTGCATGTGTGCACCTGTGCATGTGTGCATGTGTGCAACTGTGCACATGTGCACGTGTGCACCTGTGCATGTGTGCATGTGTGCATCACTGGTAATGTGTAGACATTGTAAACCGTGTTTCCTGTTTCCCTCCCACAGGTTCTGTTGCTGCTCTGGTGTCATGTAGCAGGGAACCTGAATCAGGTGCCGTGGGTACTGATAATGATGACATCTGTGTAATGGCATAGGAAAGTATGCCAGGGTCCGCCATTGGTCAGCCGATTGACAGTACACAGCTGTCGACCCCATCAATGCGCACAGTTATCCTGCCAATACACCCTTTGTCACCAATGTCCCTAGGTGATGGACAGCATACAGTGGGCATTGACCAGGGTAATGTGGTATCTGTGGCACATGCCTCCCCACACAGCAGCCATGGGCATGGCCCAGAGATGGTACCACACAGACAGATGTCCAGGGGTTCTCGTGGGAGCATCCGTGGGTGTACTGCCCCTGTCAGACATGCTCACAGAGGTCTTACAACCTCAGCTATGTTTCGGGCTGTCATGCAGGCACAGTCACGTATGGAACGGTACACCAGACAGGGTCTGAGGGAGCTGACAGCATGTCGCACAGCCATGACTGACAGTATGCGTGACATTGCAGCCGCCATCCGTGATTTCACCGATGTCATAGACAGACATTGTGGGGACATATTAGACCGGTTCCACAACTACATGTCCATGAGCCAGGGCGATGGTGGGTGGTTGAGGCATCGACGTGGCCGTATGCCAGCAACAGCAGCAGCTGGCAGTCGTCGCGGACGACAACAGGGCTGCGGCCGCCCCCGTAGTGCCAGCAGCAGCCCCAGCAATGCTGGGTCTGTGCTGTCATCAGACCGCCCCAGGAGACCACGTGCACGTGGCTCTGGCCAGGCCCGACAGGGATCTGTGTCCAGTCAACGAACACCTGCTTCTGATGACAGTACCCAGTCTGGGTTGGTACTGGATACGGTCCGTAGCACTCCTGCAAGGCACAGATACCATGTCCGTGGCCAGAGACACTGATCTGTATGACCTGGCAGGTACAGTCTGTGGCTGTCCACAAACACCAGTATATGGCAGCCATGAGGTGGAACTGTGTGCATCCATACACACATGCGAATTGACAACACCTAGGGCTACCGCATACACGCACACACTGCATCAACATTGCCCCACCTTCTACTGCTGTCCCTCACCAACACACATACACATACATGTCAATTGGTGGTATCGGTGGCTGACTCAGGCATACCAAGTTCACACCCTGTGCATATGATGAAACTGTGCCACCTCCTGCAATCTCTAACAACTGTGCAGGTACAGGTTAACATGTTGCTGATGCACAGGGTGACCACATAGATGTGTAGTAATAGTATCATGTTGTTAACAGTACTGTGTGCTGAATTCATTGTGGGTATATCACAGCATGCCTGATGCAGTAAGTGTGTGATTGTCATGTCCTGTTGTCTACACCCATGGTAAGTATCATAGTGTATCATCTGCACATGTTGGCATACTGGTGGTAATGATGTCAACAGAAGGCTACATACATAGGTAGCACAGGGGATAAGGTAATGAATGTAGTAATACGCAATGATGGACATGTAAATTGCAAGTGGCATGTTGCCCACACTGGACTCTGCAATGCAGATGTTTGAGGATGTTGATATGTGTGCAGTACTACACGACTGGTACAGGACACACAGGAGCACCCTAGCACTGCATACTCACATCTCATACCATGCTAGACAGCCCCAACACACAAAACTAACTGTCACAGGAGGGAGAGTCCCCATATATGTCAGGGATACCGTGGTGGCAGGCCAGGTAGCATACATCCTACTAAGTATGGAACCACTGAGTGAAGGCTCAGTGTCTGTTATTTGACATGTGTATTACTGCAGGTATGAGCACATGGGTTTCCATCCAGTTATTGTACATCCTGACAGTACATGGTCTGTACACTTGTGTGCACTGAGACTGGACCCTAGCCATCTGACCCATGTATTTCCATGTACATGTGCATAGTGCCTGCATATTTGCAGTGTTACCTACTGGAACTGGTACAGCTTGTTTGTTGTACAATGGACTACATGCAGCCCTGTTTACTGTAGCTTTGTTTGCATGCATGTTTGCTTGCAATTACCCAGGAATACTGATCACACCTGCAATGCATAGTTATAGAGCTTCTGTGGACTCCTAGTGCCATCTGCATAGCGTACTATATGTATGTCCATGTCCCACTGGACAGGATGTCACTGTTTGTCCTGTTCACATGTACATTGCCTGTGACACAGTGCATATGACTTACCTGGCATGTGTCCACGTGAGCAGTCATATATGCTACTGCTAACTAATCACAGGCACTACACCTTCACATATTCATCTTCTGTTGAACTACCTGCTTCGCTAGGGATGGCCTGCACCTGTCACCCCTGGGCTTTCAGATATTGGCAAAGGCTCTTGCTACCCCCCATAGTGCCTATGTTAGGCAAGGCTCAAATGACAAACCCACCTTCATAGGTATCACAAGGGATGAGAAACTAAGAGTAATGCTACCCAACGCCAGAAGTCTAAACCTCCAGATGCATGCACCCAAAACACTCCTTGGCATGGAGAACATCGATATCTGTGCAGTAACAGATGCCTGGTTCAGGGCTACTGAGAGCACACCAGCACTACCAGGTTTAACCTGGTTGATTTCTTTGAAACAGTTACCAAGGCCATTGACGAGGGGAAGGTGGTTCACACAGCCTACCTGGACCTTGCAAAAGCCTTCACAACAATACCCCACTTGGGCATTCTAGAGAAGCTCACCGGCTTAAATATAAGCCCCTATGTCACTAGATGGATTGCACAGTGGCTCAAGAACAGAACCCACATGGTTAGAATTGCTGGAGCCATGCCAGACTCCAAACCAGTTACGAGTTGTGTCCCAGAAGGCTCAGTCCTGGGACCTCTCTTGTTTGGTATATATTTATTGGAGGTACAGGCCAACACGGACGGACTGTGGCTGACCAAATATGCAGATGACTGCGAACTGGCCACCATAATCGACTCTCCAGCCGACACAAGCATCTTCCAAAGGGGCATCATAGAAACAGACAACTTGTGCCAGAGCCATGGCCTTCAGCTGAACAGTGTTTAGAAAGGGGAATGTGCATCCTGTAGTCTGTTCACCTAGTTGCCAAAAGGGACATTGTCCTCACACACACTAACCCCCCTCAGCCAAAAACACACACTCGCCATTCGCAGGATTCAAACCCCTATCTGACTAAGTTATGACACTCGAGACGGACACATTAGCAGAGTGTGCTATTTGCATTACCTGGAGGTTTTCCTTCTCTTGCTGTACTTATAGGGTGCTGACATCATCAGTGTTTAGAATGGGAAATGTGCATCCTGTAGTCTGTTCACCTAGTTGCCAAAAGGGATATTGTTCTCACACACACTAACTCCCCTCAGACAAACACACACACTTGCCATTTGCAGGATTCAAACCCCTACCTAACTATGTTATGACACTTGTGACGGACGCATTTGCGGAGCGCGCTATTTGCATTACTGGGGGGTTTCTCTTCTCCTGCTATACTTATACAGTGCTGACATCATCAGTGTTTAGAAAGGGGAATGTGCATCCTGTAGTGTTTTCCTAGTTGCCAAAAGGGACATTTCTCTCCCCCAGACTTACACACACACCACCCCCCCACACACACACACACAGCATTTGCAGGATTCAAACCCCTACCTAACTATGTTATGACAGACGCATTAGCGGAGCACGCTATTCGCATTACTGGGAAGTTTCTTTTCTCCTGCTGTACTTATAGGGTGCTGACATCATCGGTGTTTAGAAAGGGGAATGTGCATCCTGTGGGGAGGCAGACACCAAGCACACTCTGGCTAAACTGTCATTCCCTAGGGCAAACAGCCTAGTGTTGACCTCTACACCCATATGTTTAATTGTCAAATGCACATTATTTGTTGCTGATAGACTGTTTGCACATCTTTATTGCCATAGCATTCCCTGTTTGTATGAACAACTTGTGCATCCGTGGAAGATGTTTGCATGTGGGAGGGATCCACTATATCATGTATGTCTCTGTAGTCATTTAACTGTGTGCACTGGGCAGACTGCTGTAATGTGGTTGGTTCCTGGAATAACACATAAAAATACCAGATATGTGTGTCCAACTGCTAAACTGAGATTTGGCCTAAGTGTGTGAGCATGCCCAGTTCAGTCTTCCCATGGCATGTTGTCTGACATAAGTCTCATTTATTAAAGTGTGTGAGCATGCCCAGTGTGAGCATTCCATATGTTGGACTCTGCAGCCCACCACATTTGTGGATGAGTGTGAACTTCAACAAATATCACCCGTTTATGGTTGTGTGTTGTGTGTCATGTTGTGTAGTTACTGTACAACTGCTTTGTGTGTGAACACAACAGGATTATACTGTGCCTGCAGTGTTTGCATGGGATACTTTGCATACAGTTGTCAACATCCTTTCACACTGACCTAACACTGTAGTACTGTATAGTGTACTGGTAGTACTTTGACTGTGGTGGACAGTATCCTGGGCTTTAGTGCTATCACTGCTTTACATTTCGATAGTGGGCACAACAGCCTGGTTAGGGGCCAGTTGTGTACATCTGACCATGTTGCATTCTGTTCAGATATGAACTACTTAAACCAGGCTTGTCCAACATTGGTAGTGTATTCCACAACATAGGTGTACATTTGCAAACACTAGCGATGTGCCCTAGTCCATGTCTAATGCTAGTTGGAGAGTGTGTTTGTCCTTCAACACACATTGTAAGTGGAGTTTGCCATGACATATGTCATGGTTAGTATACTATGCCTCTATCTACCTGTGACATGACAGTGATAACCAGGATAAAGCTACCATCTCCCATCCACTCATCAAGATTCCTATTGAGGAAGATTGATAAGTGACTCTATGGGTAGCCTGTACTAGGGGTTCACTCATGGGTGGGGGTGGCTTCTGTGTTATGGATCATGCAGTACAGCTTGTCCTATGTAAGTCAGTGCTGGGGTTCAGGTCTCTCATGTGCATAGCTCACTGCCATTCAGATTGTACAAGGTGCAGCATGTTTATTGATACCAGCAACACAGGCAACACATGGCATCTGTGCTAGCTCTTTGATACTCCTGGTGAGGTACTGTTGGGGACTTTACGGTTGATGAAGGTGTCTGCTGAGGTACATCCCACAGGGGCTATTGTAGTCAATTGTACCGCTGATGAAGGATGACTGCAGAGCCACAATGACCTCCCCTTATCTAGATCTGACAACCTTCACGATTAGGTGGGTATATGGTATGTTTCTGTAAACACTACAGCACATGTTTGTCCAATGCAGGATATCTATCACCTTGTGTCCCCAGGTCTCTCATTACATGTTAACTACATAATGGGTTAACACCTATGTGGTAATTGGTGGGCACTTACTGTATATCCACGGGGGTTGACTATACACATTTCTGAAATTAGCTTGCTGACATGGCTATGGCACCAGTTGTCTGTTTCTATGTGGCCCTTTTGTGGGATGCTTGTGTCAGCTGGTGGATCATATGTGGTGAGCAGTTTGTAGTCCTCTGCAAACATGTTGGACACAGTCCTTCCATGTTTGCCTGTACCTATGGGACATATATACGAGACGAGGGAGATCCCAGGACCAAGCCTTGTGGGATGCCAGTTATATCTGGTTTGTAGTCTGACATGGCTGTAGCATGTCTAACCATGTCTGTTCTGTCCTTGGTCTGGTTTGCAACCCCTCTACTGACATAGGGGTTTATATTTAAGCTGGTGAGCTTATCTATAATGAACACGTAGGGTATTGTATAGAAGCCTTTGCAAGGTCCAGCTACGCTGTGTGGACCACATTGCCCTCATCAATGACCTTAATGACTGTTTCAATTGAGTCAAACATGTTTAGGGGCAGGATCTGCACTTAAGAAAGCCACACTGGGTAGGGTCCGGTGTCAGTAGGTCCCCAATATCTTTATGTCTGTGGTACATGCTGATCCTTTCCATATCTGTGCAGACTGAGCTTCTCAGGATTCTGGGGTAGTAGTTTTCAGTATCCATTCAGGCAACACCTTTGTTGAGAAGGACCACTGTTGTTGTACACTGCTCTTTGGGTACATATTCTGTGGTAAGGCTGACATTGAGCAGTAGTGTGGTTTGGCATTCCATTCATCTTGGAGTCCATGTTGCACTAAGCCCAGGACACCATCTCATACCATTGCTGCTGTGTGTTTTGCTTTGTAGATGTTGGCTGTTACCTCAGCATCTGCAATGTCAGGGGGCCAGCAGTCTGCTGGGATAGATATTCTGCATTCGGGGGTTGCACTGCACCTGTCAGGATGTATGTTGGCAATATGTGTGTGTGTTTGTGATATTTGTGTGATTCAGAGCATATCTGTGAATTCCCAACATGGTTCCTACCATCAGTTGTGAAAGCCTTAGGATTATCCTTAGTGTCCTGTACAATTTGTATCTTCATAGGTTCATAGGTTCATACTAGGCTATCCACCCTAGGGCATTTGTTAGCCTAGCCAGAGTGTGTGTGGCTTTTCCCACCTCTTGCTATGTGAATATTATGGCCATTTATGATTTGCTTTGCTGTGCCTCTGTCTGGACATGACACAGTGAAGACCCCAGTGTAACTCTACAATCATCCATCCACTTGGCAAGATTCCTGTTGAAGAGTGTCACTGAGGAGCTCTGCCTAACATGGAGTGGGATTCTGGTCCAGGGTGTGGGGAGCCTCTGGATTATGTATCTGTCCCACCAGCACATCCTATTTCATTATTTGTTGAGGTTGACATCTCTCACTCTCACAGCTCCGATGGCTTTGAGTTTTCTGGGGTGGAGCATGTCCATTACTCCTGTGTTGGGCATGGCCTTCTACAACAGGCATGCAATGCCTCTGTGTAGGCAGTATGTGACTACATTCAGCTGGGGTGTCTACAGCCAGGCAGCATATGACAAATATTTGAGACCCTTTATCCTCTTGGTGAGGTACCTTTGAGGTCTTTCTAACTGCTGCAGGTGTCAGGTAAGGTACATCCCATATGAGGCATTGTACTAGATTATGGGTGTGATTAGAGAACAGTATAGGGGCACAATGACCTCTGCTGACGTAGATGTGAATCCTTTCCTGATACGGTGTCAAATGTAGACAGTCTTCCTAGCCACATTGGCAATGTGGGTGTCACATAACAGGTTACTGTCCACTTGTGTCCCTAGGTCCCTGGTTACTCCTTCTATACATAATGGTTTACCACCTATGTGGTAATTTGTGGTACCTTGTTTGGTATTTGGTGGGACATTCATACTGTCCAGTGTCTTCTGGATGGCTGGGTGGGGTTCCTGTGTGTGAGAGTGTGGTCTGTAGCATGCTACAGACTGTACAGCAGTCTTGCCTACAGTTAGTTGCACATGGGTGGACTCCAATGCCTTGTGCATTGTCAGTTACCTGGACGTATGGGTGTCTGTGATGAATATGGATACTCACCCTCCTTTTATGTTTTGTTCCAGGTTTTGGGGCCATGACACATGATACGTGGTATAACCTGGTAGTGCTGGTGTGCTGTCAGGAGGCTTGCAGCAGGTTTCTGTCACTGCACAGACATCAATGTTCTCCATACTGGGGATGGCCTTGGGAGCATGCATATTGGGGTTTACACATCTGGCATTGGTCAGCATTTCCCTTATGTTTCTTTCCACTTATGTTTTCTAGGGTGGTGGGTCAGTCTTTTCAGCCTTGCCTACAAAAGGCTCTATGGAGGTGGCAAAGGCCTTATCCAATATTCAGACGCCCAGGGGTAACAGGTGCAAGCCATCCCAAGAACAGCTGCGTGGCTTGTCAGCATGACATCCCAAGCAGACAGACATTGGATCCCCTTGGAATGACACCAGTAAGTGTACCACTTGCTATGACTGATCATTCCGTGTTTGTACTGTGGCATTATTCTTGGTAAGGGTAGGATGCCGTAAACGGTGAGTGTCATACCAGCCTGGACTACATAATCAGAGAGCTCATCTATGTCTCTTTTCATGTAGTCTAGGGAGGTACATCTCAGGTCATTCACACCAGCAGGGACTATGGCTGCATCACATTTCTACTTGCTTTGGAGTGACCTGCATACTTCTGTTATGTGGCGTATTGTGGCAGCCTACAGGCAGCTTACTGTACCCTTTCCCTTGTTCAGTCTGGTGTGCGGGACAGCAGTGTGTCTGACTATGGAGTCACCTATTACAACTGTATCAGGCATGTTGTTTCACTTCTGGCCTGTGACTGTTTGGCACACCAGCTTTGTGTACTATGTGTTGCATGTGCTATGTTTGGAGGTTGTTCGATTGGGTGTCTGCTTTAGAGGCCTCTGTTGGTGTGCTGTGTTTGTAATTTGTGCCTCCGGGAATGTTTTTCTGTGTTTATGTGTTTGGTTTGCAGTTGTGATAGGTCTATGTGGGACTGTGTTTGTGGTGTGTGTGGTTACCTTCTCCTCCTGACTAGTTTTGGGAGTACTGAGTTGAGGGAGCTCAGCCTCCAGTTTGGATAGATGGTTGCATCTCTCACATATATTTGTATTTCTTGGGTGGAGTTGGGGATTGTCTGTGTACTTGGGGCAGGTGTAACATTGCCTCAGGATTCACAGATTCAACTTGTGGCTGGCCTTAGTGGATTGTATGTGTGGACAGATTTTATTGCCATACTACTGATCAGTGATTACTTCATTGTTTATGTTTGCTCTATCATGTGGTAGCTTTCTCATTCTCTTGCATGGTTTGGTTATGGCTGGTGTCCACCATGCCAGATTCCTGCGTGTATGGCATTGTGTCGTGTTTTAATTTAGGATTGCATAATCCAAGCATTCCTGGCAGTGTTCATGGAATGGCTGTATTACAGGTTCTGAGGTGTGGCACATATTTTGCACCTGCACAGGACCTTTAATGGATTCCACATCAGTTTGGAGGAGTGTAAATATTGCTTAACACATGTTTTCCACTGTGGTTTTCTGGCCAGGGACTGTGGTCAGGATTTGTATATCCAGTGTGATTACTCTATGGTCTGGTTTTACCAGTGAGCAATACACTTCTCATCTTGCCATCCAGTACCCATGTTGCTGATTATCACATCCAGTATGCTTACCCCTCTTGTGGGAGTGGTACGTTGTTCCTGGGCCTTTTGGTTTATGGATTCTATGAACTTTTGTCCTACACTGTTGGAGCTAGTATAATGCTCCCAGTCTATGTCTGGGTATTTTCAGTCACCCAATATAATGTGGTTTGGAGGACTTGATATATTCATGTATTCCAGCATAGGCCAGGTGCAGTTCCTGGTGTTGGGACAGTAGTCTGTAGCAGGCTATAAACTGGGGGGGGGCAGTTTTAGCCACTGTTACTTGACCATGGCTTGTCCATGCTGCTTCTTGTTGTGGTACCAACATGGGGGTGTGGTTATCCTTGACAATTCTTGCTAGTCACCCTCCTTTTGTAGCTTGTTCCATGTTTTGAGGCTGTACAGCACAGTATGAGGTGTAACCTGGTAGTGTTAGGGTGCTGTTGTGAGCCTTGACTCAGTTTTCTGTTACAGCACAGATATCAACATTCTCCATACTGGGTGAGTTTAGACTGCATGCATCTTGCTGTTTTGACTTATCCCTTATCTTATTCTTATTCCTTCTGATACCTATGGAGATAGGTTTGTGTTTTGAGCCTTACCTATTCAGGGCACACTGTGGGTAACAACAGCCTTTGCCAGTATCCATACGGCCTGCACTGATAGGTGCATGCCAGTCCTAGCAGGTGGTGCATCATGTCATGCTCAGCATGTCATCCCAGACTGGCACACGTTGGATCCCCTTTGACTAACTGCGATACTTCAGTCAATTATTGCACTTGATCATCTCATTGTCATGTTGTGGCATGATGCTTGGTGAGGGTAGGATGTTAGTCAGGGTCCTCAGGTGTGCATATAGTACATGGTGTTACATTACTTAACACATAGCATTCATGCCTCAGGTGGTGCTGCAGGGCTGCCTCTGTCGGATGCGCATATTACACTTCCCTGTACATGTTTGAGAGCAGGTTGTGTCATGTTAGGCATCCCTGTTACTATATGAGTGAGTCAGAGAGGGGTATCATTCCCAGGGTTCCTACTGAGCCAGTGTATGTGCTATGCGTTGCCTCTTTTCCAAGGCCAGGGCATACTGGGCACGCCTCCTTCTGCCTACTGGGGCAGGCTCAGGTTGTTCCTCCTCCAAGTCACACTCTGCCTGCGATGGCCTTGGCAATGGTGGGGGGCTGTTTGGCCTGGCCCTATGCTGGTCCTGCTGCAGCTGTTTTCGCAAAATCATATTATGTAGCATAGCACGTACCATGACAATTTGGGTACATGTAGTTGGTGTGTACTGCAAGGCTCCACCAGATGTGTCCAGACATCGGAACCGTGACTTGAGCAGCCCAAACACACGCTCTATTACATTACGTGTTTGTGCGTGTGCCTCATTATGGCGTTCCTGTTCAGGTGTGTGTGCGTTTCTGATGGGTGTCATCAGCCATGGCTCCAGTGCATAACCTGCATCCCCCACTAGGTGTCCATGCGGGATGTCCCCATTGGCAAATGTCTGGTACAGCTGCGTCAAATGCCAGATGTGGGAATTGTGGTAGCTCCCAGGACAGCCAGCACACACATTCATTATTATGCCCTGGGCATCACACATGACCTGGCAGTTGATGGAGGGGAAGCCCTTGCGGTTGATGTATGCCCTACCCGCTCACCGGCTGGTGCTTTGATGTGTATGCGTGCAGTCTATTGCACCCACTACCTCAGGCTATTCCGCTATTTGCTGGAAGAGACGCATATTGCTGGCCAATACCTCACGGGCATTGGGGAAATATACATGATCACCGACATGTGCTGACATGGCATCCAGGAACTGGTGCAGTACCCTGGAGGCTGATGCCTGTGATATCCCCATCATATCACCAGTTGGTCTCTGGAAGGTACCTGTTGCTAGTATTCTTAGACCAACACATACCTTGGTTTCCACTGGGATGGGTTCCCCTCTGTTGGTTCTGTGTGTGAGGCGTGGCCTGCACAGCTCCACTATTTGCAGCAGGAGGTCTCTGTCCACTCTATAGCACTCTACTATCTCCAGCTCATGTAACCCGTGGTAGGTGACCCTGGGCCTGTACACTCTTCTCCGTCTCCTCACTGTGGGTTGTCTGGCAGCATCTGCATTGTCACCACCCTCAGCAAGTCGCCTATGTCTCATTATGACAGCTATGGCAGCCCCTAACATTTTTGCTCTGAGCTCAGCTTTTTCAGTTTTCACTTCTGATAACTTAACTCCTGTCTTGCAGTGTCTCTTGAGAGAAACATCCTGCACTGCTGTTTGCAGAGTTTTAAGTGCTGGGCTGGGCTACTATTCTGCCTGTGTACTTGCCTGCATCTAATTGTTTTCACCTGCTAGCTCCAGCAGTATTCCCTGCTAGCTTCCTACTAAATCTGTTGCTTCCTTTTTCCTTTCTGTTTCCTCAGGGTGGAGCCATGTGTAAACCAGTAGAAACACACTCACAGTGGCTTACATGCACGCACACATACTTACACAGTTCAGAATCTGCTTATTCGGATTAAAACGCATGCACACCCGCACAAACGGTGTTAAACATCTCCCAACACGCTCCCACATGCTCAGTCTGCCTTACACACGTGCACACTGCCTTACTCGCGCTTCATGGTGCGCACACGTGCGCATACACATCCAGCAAGAAACTTTGGTGTAGGTAACAGTGTACACCTTCCATTTCTTGACTTTCTCATGCTTATTTAGTGGCACACCTCTTTCCATGATATCTGTCTGACATCTGTCATGTAACTCTGACCTCCAATGAACTGCATTTCTTTCTACCATTCCCCCCTGTGATGTCACCTATCTCCTACTCTGTTCCTCCCCCTTCTGTAACTCTTACACTACTCAGACTGTGCTCATTTGCTATGTGACAGTGGAATTCAGTATCCTAACACTCATTTGCATCAGATTGCCTACTAATGCTTAGGTACATGTCTTAGACTCAGCTTCCCCCCTTAGCAACCACTACACGGTGGCCATGTTGGTTATGGTCTGCTGGTCCCTGCATTGACATTCCATGTATTGCATAAAACCCACATTTGTGGGTTTAAAACCTTCGTTTTTATGTTTTATACAGCGCAGCCCATTTGCGCGGGGCTGCGCTGGGTTTAAACATCGGCAATCGCCGAAAAAAAATATATATTTTTATTATATTTGCATCAGGTTACTTTGCCAATGGCCACATATTTGGCCATTGGCATGCTGCCTGACACATATGCACCCTTTATTTGGAGCTGACATGGCTCCATTGCAGTTTTTGCAGAAACGTACTCAGTTGTCAACTGAGTACATTTCTGCAGCTAAAACGGCTCTTACACTGGCTGTTCTGGGCTTCCTGGATCGCTAATCATCCTCATTTGCATGCTATTCGGCTGCAAGTGAGGTGATTAGCTTATCCACTCCCACTCCGTGTAAGAGCCGTTTTAGCTTGTCTCTTACACGGACTTTGGGCTGTTCCTGGATCGCGAAGGCTGCATGGAGTCTTACACTACTCTTAGACTCCGTGCAAGCCTTCGTGAATCCGGCCCAAAGAGTAAGCGCTTTCATGACCTGCACAGCTGCTTCCTCATACTCAAATACAATTAAAACTCTGTCGAAGCGCTTAAATAGTGTCAACTGTAATAAATCCAATACGCAGTTCAAATGACAATAAAACACGCAATATTTATTAAAACAAAGTAGTAAAAACGAGGATTCCAACCACTGTAGCCACCAATAACAGAAGAAAAACAGGCTGGAAGGAAGCACTCAGGTTCACAGTTTCTTCAAGGATTAATGGCACCACATGATAGATGAGCAAAACACCAAAACGCTGATAACACTCCAAATACATTTTCGTTCACAAGAACTTCATCAGAATAATGAATTACATAGCAAAGGCCCATTAAATAGTTCCCCCAATCAAGAAATGACCAATAAAATAACAGAATACAATTTTAAAAACATTTTAAATTCCAAGTGCTGCCACCTGGTGTCAGAGCATACTAATTACATCCTAAAAACAATAGTAAAAATATAAATGTGAAAACTGTACATACAATCTCATATATAATGTCAATAAAATGTCTCAATAGTGTATTATAATAAAGTTGATAAAACTGATAAAAATACAAATTTATATTAGTGAAAAAATGTGCATTTGTAGAGAAAATGTAAGTAAATGTGTTTGTTTCAAAAGTTAATTATAACTTGGCAGACCTGAGTTTTAGTAGAGGTGCTATTGAGATGTTCTCATTTAGCCCGGGGGTCCTGCTTGTGTCTAGGGTAATCTGCCACAATAATTCTCTATACTCAAGGATAGTCTCCCATGCACCCCCCTCACATCCTGAATAGCAACCTCTAAAACAAAAAACTCAAACCTTGCCTCTGGGCAGTCCAAAGAATGTTTGTACAGAACATTTTTGTACAGAGCATTTTTGACATTACATTTCTTAACATCATACATGTGCTCATAAATTTGCCTTTTCAACTTTCTTTCAGTCTTACCCACGTAAAAGGCTTCACAGGTCTTGCACACAACTAACTATACTAGCCCACTAGTATTGCAGTTACTAAAACTTTTACCATACACCCAATTATTCCTACTTTTTAAAAATACCTGGTCAGTGTTAGAAATAAAATTGCACTGTGTGCATGTTCCACATTTAAAAGTATCTTTTCTCTTAGTGGTGTGTGCAGGCTTCTGTTTACCCCCACCCTCCAAGAGGTCTTTCAATTTTTTTTCCCTCTTATAACTAATCTTCAGGGTTCCCTTGTCAATTCCTTTGAGATCAGTCAATGAAGTGAACCCATTCCATTCCTTTGTTATTGTGTCCACTACCATTTTGGAGTCCAAATTAAAATCTAAGGTAAGAGCTTTGGAGTAAGCCAAGGGGTTAACTTCACTCAACACATGTTGATTAGTTTCCAGTCCTTTGCCCAACAATGGGTAGTACCTGATCCAGAATGACTTCTCTGGATGTTGATTTTACATTGGAGTGTGACTTTATTGAAAGTTTATTTATTCAAAGGGGTTACCCCAAGGACTTATTGGTGGACAGTTGTACCTATGTAAGTAATTTACGCCACATCAGGTACTACCCATTGTTGGGCAAAGGACTGGACACTAATCAACATGTGTTGAGTGAAGTTAACCCCTTGGCTTACTCCAAAGCTCTTACCTTAGATTTTAATTTGGACTCCAAAATGGTAGTGTACACAATAACAAAGGAATGGAATAGATTCACTTCATTGACTGATCTCAAAGGAATTGACAAGGGACCCCCAAAGATTAGTTATAAGAGGGGAAAAAATTTAAAAGACCTCTTGGAGGGTGGGGGTAAACAGAAGCCTGCACACACCACTAAGAGAAAAGGTACTTTTAAATGTGGACCTTGCACACAGTGCAATTTTATTTCTAACACTGACCGGGTATTTTTAAAAAGTAGGAATAAATGGGTGTATGGTAAAAGTTTTAGTAACTGTAATACTAGTGGGCTAGTATATTTAGTTGTGTGCAAGACCTGTGAAGCCTTTTATGTGGGCAAGACTGAAAGAAAGCTGAAAAGGTGCATTTATGAGCATATGTATGATGTTAAGAAATGTAATGTATATAAAATATATAATCTTAGGCTTGTAATATTTTTTAAAACTTATTATGTACCAAATTCTACTGTTAATGTCTTTGTCTTGACCTTTTATGTTGTAATTTGTGGAGCGTTTCTCCCCGGGCCTCCACTGAAAATGGACATATATCCAGCTGGACTAGCGCAGTCAACAAATGTAAAATAAATAAAATAAATAAATAAATGTAAAAAAATGCTCTGTACAAACATTCTTTGGACTGCCCAGAAGCAAGGTTTGAGTTTTTTGTTTTAGAGGTTGCTATTCAGGATGTGAGGTGGGGTGCATGGGAGACTATCCTTGAGTATAGGGAATTATTGTGGCAGATTACCCTAGATGCAAGCAGGACCCCCAGACTAAATGAGAACATCTCAATAGCACCTCTACTAAAACTCAGGTCTGCCAAGTTATAATTAACTTTTGAAACAAACACATTTACTTAAATTTTACTACAAATGCACATTATTTTCACTAATATAAATATGTATTTTTATCAGTTTTATCAGTTTTATTATAATACACTACTGAGACATTTTGTTGACATTATATATGAGATTGTATGTACAGTTTTCACATTTATATTTTTACTATTGTTTTTAGGATGTAATTAGTATGGGCTGACACCAGGTGGCAGCACTTGGAATTTAAAATGTTTTTTAAATTGTATTCTGTTATTTTATTGGTCATTTTTTGATTGGGGGAACTATTTAATGGACCTTTGTTATGTAATTTATTATTCTGATGAAGTTCTTGTGAACGAAAACGTATTTGGAGTGTTATAAGCATTTTGGTGTTTTGCTCATCTATCATTTGGTGCCATTAAACCTTGAAGAAACTGTGAACCTGAGTGCTTCCTTCCAATCTGTTTTTCTTCTTTTATTTATTAAAACAAAAACAACCGGTATGCGTTTTCATTCACAAAGAACTTCTTCAGACCTGGTTGTCACACATACAAAACTCACATTTATAATTTGCTCAAGTCACATGACCCAAAACATTAGCAGTGTTTTAACCCTTTCTTACATAACATTGCTTTAAAGTTTTCCATATCATTCATACCTGGATCTGCACCTGTGTTTAGCCTCAATTGCCAAGCATATTCTTTTCAGTTTAAATCCACTTCTGCATCCCATCTCTTGTCTGCATTTAAAACTTGGTCAAGAACAGTAAAACTAAAACCCACTTTAACTCTGTTATGACAGTTAACAACATGTCTTGCTAGAGCATTAGTTATGTCCAGTTTTTCAACAGCTCTCAGGTGCTCATAAAATCTGCGATGGAAGCTACGTATAGTTCTTCCTATGTAAAATCCATCGCAAGAATTACATAATACTAGGTACACAATGAATTTTGACTTGCAATTGTAATTCCCCTTGATATTAATAGTAAAGTCCCGAGCCTTTACTACTATTTTGTACCCCGTACCAAAATCTTACAATGATTGTAGTCTTCACATCCTGACATCCCATTATAAGCAATAAGAGTATTCCATTTTTCGGTTTCTAAAAAATCCTTAAGACTTTTCCCTCTTTTTGTGACAAAAGTAGGACTCTCATATAAAAAAAAGCACCTAACTCTTGGAAATTCTTCAAAAATTTCCAATTATTTGTGATGATCTGCTTAATACTGTACATATCTACTGAATTTTCCAGGGTACAACTCAAGATTATAATCTACTCCTTCACTATTTCTTTCAACATCCTTTATTGTCCCTTTCTTCCTCACGGCTTTAATTTTATCTATTGCTTCACTTATTACCCCAATAGGGTAACCCCTGATTAAAATTTTTTTTCTTAACATCTCACATTCTTCCAAAAAATACTCATCTTCATCAGTGAGTCTATTTATTCTATCAAACTGACCAAACACAATATTATTTTTCAAGCTCACTATGTAAACTGCTATATTCATAGTAGCTGCTACTCTGGACATCTTTTTTAAAAATTTTAACCAAGATTTTACCCCTTTCTTGTACACAGTCATATCCAAGTAATTCACACTAATTCTACTTCCATTAAAAGAAAACTTTAAATAGCTTGTAACAGAATTTAAATATTCACAGAATTTCAACAATTCCGACTCAGAACCTTCCCATAAAAAAACAAGTTATCAATAAAGTGTTTGTAAAAATAAATATTGCTAGCAAATGTAGAATTAAAAATAAGTTCTCTTTCCCAAATAGTCATGAACAAATTGGCATAGCTCGGGGCCATAACTGCCCCCATAGTCACACCTTTATTTTGATTAAAGAATCTATTGTCGAAGCTAAAAAAAATTGTAAGACAATATTACATCTCCAAGTTCAGCCAACAGACTAATCTCCTCACCATTAAAATCAGAACAACCCTCTCAGCACTCCAGTAATGCTCTCAATTCCTTCTTCATTGGGAATTACAGTGTACAATGAACATACATCAGCAGTTACTAACCACATATTATCTTTCAGGGAAACATTCTTCACACTTTCTTTAAAATCAAACGAATCCTTGATAAATGATTCAGCTGAAATCATTGCCTCTTGCAAGCATCTATCTACATAGATAGCCATGGACTCAGTTTTACTACCACCATTGGCCACTATAGGCCTAAAATTTGGTGAATCCAAGTTCTTACGTATTTTGGGAAGGCCGAAAAACCTTCCCACCTTTGGTGTACTCACACAAAAGTAACCAGCCATCTCATTGCTGATTCTTCCTTCAATTAACCATTCTTCAATCAGTGAGTTTATAAAATTAAAACTTTTATCTATATCAATCCAATTCACTTCTGCATAAAAATCAGCGTCAGACAATAACTCATAGATGTTATTTTTAAACAAACTATAGTCCATGACTACCACTGCATTATCTTTGTCAGCCTTAGTGATATAAATATCTTTACCATCCACGAACAACTGCAAAGCATCCTTCTCAGTCTTAGTCATATTATAATACAATTTTTGTTGTGTTTATTCAATAATTCCCTGACTTCTTTTTCACATGTAAACAAAAATGCTTCTAACTCTGGCCTTAAGGGGGGATTAAAAACACTTGTTTTTTTAAAACAATGTTGTTTATATGCCCTGCCTTGAAAAAGACATTTCAAATTAATTTTTCTAATGCCTTGATAGATGACTTTGTTGAGATTTTCCTCTAAGAGTTTGAGAGATTTGGTGGTGATGACACATATTTCAGTTTGAACTTTGTGTCCTTTGGGAAGTTCTAGAGCATACCTGGGTACAAATTTTCACAGAATGTTTAGATTTTGAAGTTGGGGACTTTGGACAACTGGATCAATAACATAGATAGGTATCCTATACACTTCTTTCTTTGAAGATGGCCATTTGCCACATGCTAGTTGTCACTGGATGTGAGAGGTAAGGGTATGTTATGGAGGTATTTCATTCATTGTTTTAGGCATCTTAACTGTCATTGCTGTGTGCACGTTATGTTAGAGATGCTTGCAAAACTAAGCAGCACAGGGGTGAAGCTGCCAAGGTTGCTGTCTCTTAAGGATGCGGGCTGTGGGCCAGGGTAGGGCTGTGCAAGCTAGGCCCCTGGCAACTCTTAATGTTGTCATTAAGAAGTTTTGGTTATGTGTGTGCTGAGAATTTACAGTTTTCCTTTCTTTTGCAGGCAGGGAAGCACAGAGTTGGCATCGGTTGGTGGCCTGAAAGAAGTGGGCTCAAAAGTTAATGGAGGCTATTGTAGTGGATGTCCTGGTCACTAGAATGGTGCACAATGAGGTCACAGATGTGGGAGTGCAGCATGAGGAGCAACAGTCAGTGGCCTGAAGGAAGTGGATTTGAAAGGTAATGGATTCTGGTGGGGTGGATGTTCCGGTTATTGGAGTGGTGCACAATGAGGTCGCAGGTAATCTTACTTTATTTGGTTTTCATTAAGGCATGTCACATTTGGTGCAGTTTGGGGCTAGGTGGGGGCAAGTGTGGAGGAGGTATGTTAGGGGCAGGGTGAAGCAGGGTTGGGGATTGTGTATGGGGAGTCTGGGGGTCCCACAGGGGGGTTGGAGTCACAACAGTTATAGGATCATCTGAAGTTACTAGGCTAATGGCTCTAGGACCCTTGAAAGCTGACCAAGTTCAACTCTTATATCCATGTCAACCCTTATTTCCATGTGCAGCACCTGTTGCCCTTGTCCAAGAGTGACGTGTGGAACCCCTGGGGTAAATTTACGGCTACCCATCCAGGTCTTCAAACTGAGTTTTTTTAGAGGGCCAAGGAGGTGTTCTGTTTGACATGAAGTGGAGTTTGTTCCAAAGGTGTGGCATTTTCTGGGGACAAATCTGTCCTTCAGGCAGGTTCTACTGATGTCACATACCAGGTTATGGTCTTTAGAGCAGGTACCATGTGTACCATTTGACTTGTACATTGGGATGATAGGAGGTGGTTTGGCATATGTATGACTGTTAAGAGTAGGTAGGGTTTGATTGAGCATTCCAGATATGTGGGTGTTTTGGGGAAATGTGAAAAACTGTGCACCATATTGGCTATGCAGAAGTTAGAAGGCTTAGGCAAGGCATTGTTTTGGGATTTCTTGCACATGTAGGCCACGTTTTAATTCTTTACCAGATGCAAAGGTAACACATGGGAAGTAAGCTCTGAAGGGGAGGCTAAGGACAAGCCGCAGATTAAGGCTGTTGTTCAGCTTCTTTGGCTACTGGAGTTGCATGTCGGCCAGTTTACTTGGGTTGTTTTGGAGGGAGAGTTTATAAGTTATTTTATCATTGTGGTGCCTTTTGGCACATTTCAGAGGGATAGCCTTTTAGCAGATGGTTAGGGTTGTTCATCAGGATTTGCATTTGCTTACAAATGTGACAGGAGGTGTCAGAGTGGGGGGCATATTATTGTTGGGTAGGACATTGCCAGATTGGCTACATTTGTGTTGCAGCTGCCTCTTGGAAGGAGTTTGATGGGAAAGATTTAACTATTTGTCAAGACTGGGAACAAGGTAAGGCAGTTCAGTTGGTTAAGGAGGATTTAGCTTAGAGTAGTATAGTTAAATGGGTGGCAAGGCTATGTGAACATACTAAAGCTTGGGCATGGGTTCATCGGTTTGAAGGGTTGGGGTAGGGAATTGCTAGAGCAGTCAGATTTGGGTTGCAGGACTTTTGGGTACCCGTTATAAGGAAAGCATATGGTAGGGCATTGCCATAGTGGTTAAATTTGTTGTGCAGTTTTCTCTGGCTTGGGGGCAAGGTAAGGCAGTTCAGTTGGTCAAGGAGGAATTAACTGTGAGTAGTATAGTTTCACTAGTGACAAGGGTATGTGAACTTAATCCTGGTCAGTGGTTCATTGGTTTGAAGGGTTGGGGTTGAGGTTTGATAATGTGAAGATTGACAGACATTGGCTATTGATAAGATAGCTTGTGTTGTGAGGGTTGAATTTGGCAATGGAGGTTAATTGGGCTACAGTTCATGTGACATTTTTTTTATGAATGTATTGAAGTCATTTGATGGGGTTTGTTGGTCAGCAAATACAGTGATGTCATTAAATGTTTTCTTGTTTATATCGGGTAGTTGATGTGATGGCAGGATTGCTATTTTGATATTTGGAAAGGAAATTTCATTTTGGACATTATTATGTACATTGGGCTGTGCAACAGGGATGCAGGTAGGCATGATGGTGTGCAATGGTTCTTGCATGGTTTTACGTGGCGTGGGTTTAGTGTTTTGGTGGTGCATTTGACAGGTAATGACCTTTGAATAATTGTGAAGCTACTACTGGAAGTTAGGTAATTGAGACTTTAGCTAATATACAGAGGTTGTTAGGTTATGAGGTTATGGTTTGTTACTTTATCATTGGAGAGGGATCAGCAGTTTAATTTCAGCCATTTAGGCAATTGTCTAGTTTGGCTATTTATGTGAAAGGGCTTTGGGAGCTGATGACATGGATACAGTTTGGTTAGAGAAGATAGAGTACACCGAATGATGTTTGTCTTAATGCCTTTTAATGGATGGTTAGGTTGTTGGAAGTTTGGTAGAAGAGAGGGGAACAGCCTGGTCGGGCTGGTGGACAGAGAAGAGGAGCAGGCTTGCCCTCTTCTGTCCCCCCGCTGGTGTTGGATGTTCATTTCAATGAGTTGGGAAAGGAAAGTGAACAGTTGGATGTTGCTTGATAAGTAGAATAAGTGAGTGGAGATAAGGACGCTGCTTACTTGGTTGGATGTGTAATTCAATAAATGGTAAATGAAGTGAGTGATGGGATGCTGCTTCATAAAGTAAGCAAGTGGAGGTTGGACGTTGCATACTGAGTCAGGATAAGAGAGGTCACGTTGTCCTGGTTAACATTACATGGATGTTTATATTGTGATTAATATCAACTATACTATGTTTCAGTTGTAATTAATAAATATTGGTTAACAACGTTATGTTTGTGGAAGTTTAATAAAGGTCGTCAAATGTCATTCGTTGTGATTTATTTATTGAAGAGGACTGAGACAAATATAATTTTAGTAAAGCATTTTATTGAGATATGAGCCATTCGTATGATGAATGACGGGAGAATTTGTGTCATGTTACTGTAAGAATCACATGCCGTGGTGCAAAAAGATTAGCAAAATGTCTGTAGCAATCCACTTCATGTGACTATTGCTGAAAGAAAATAGAGGACACACTAATATAAATAAACCATGTAAACCATAATGATGATTCAGAGAAAAACAATTTATTTTCCAGGCAAAATTTTAATTTTAAAATGAAAATAAGAAATCAGATACCAAGTTATGAAAATGGAGAAGAAACAAGCATATGAGATATCTTACCTCACTACATAGAAATGGCTGTTCACAATTCATAGAAGAAAACAGAAACATTTAAAGGAATCCTGTCAAGAATGCTAAAAGAATTATCTGGAGTGCTAGTAATGCAATTAACATATTTCTTTTACAAGTCGTGGAAGGATGACATGGCATTAATGGACAATTGAAAGGTATATACGACTTAACTTCACAAAAATGGGAATATGAAAAGAGCTCAGTTTACTTCATTTATTAGCAGGGAAACTGAATTATCTCAGACTCTTTTCAGCCATTATGTAACTAACAACAGCAATGGTAAATGTGTCATATACAGCCATTAAAAAGGAATCTGTCAACCAACCTATTTTTTGAGGGGGAAGGAAACCTGTGAACCAAGAGAAAGCTCATGCAAACAAAGGGAGAACAAGGAGACATTCAGCAGCTGGCAGATCTGAACCTCAGCCCTTGGAGCAGTAAGTCAGAGATCTTAATGTCTGTGCATCAGTGCTGTCTTCAATTGTTTGATTAAACTGGTAAGTAAAATAATGCCATCATTTACACACAACAACCAAATAGCATACATTGGTAAGGCCTGAAACCAAGAAGCTTTAATTAGTACAGCAATGTTGACTCCCATAGATGTCAATCAATGGATAACTGAGTTGGAAGTGTTGACACAAGCTACATTACAGTTAGTCAAGGGTTTGGTACACTCCAAGCCAATTAATGTTTAAACAGGCTGTATATCTGGGAGTTTGCTCCAGGGCAATAACATGGATAACTAACCAGATGAATAAAGAAAGAAAAACATAGAATAACTATAAATGTAGCTTACTTGTAAACAATAAGTCAACATGTCAGTTAGCTCAGGATTTGATACTGTGGCCAGTTCTCTGCACCATCATTATAAGTGAGTAACTAATAAGTCCAGGAAGAAAGGCTTTAGGGCCAGCATAACAGTATGTCATAAGAGTATTGCACAAGGTGCAAGAAGGGCAGCTGGGTTGATAGGTTTGGGGGAATAGTTAACAATACAAAAATAACATTCATCCGAACCCCACAAATCAGCCACACCCCATCTGCATTTCCAGCAGTTAGCCCCATACTCCAATGCTATTGTCCAAACCATCCCCTCTTATCAAATGTTAACAAACTGCTTAGCCTCTACAGACCACAGAGGGCTGCTGGGGCCAGTGTCTATTCCAATAATTTAGCTGCAACTTGGAAAACAAATTCCTATGCCAATCAGGTCTATCTGACATCTTCATCTTTTCAAATCATTACTAAAAATTTCCTCTCTGCCACCTGGCTTTGAACCGGCTCCTCATCTGGGACATAGTTTCTCCTATCACCCTGCATCACCTTTCTTAGATCTTCTTAGATGTCCATTTACTGTACATTTTAAACAACTACTACATTCACGTCTAATTAGCACAACCAAATTACTATTTCATTACTATTTCTCTATTTAATCTTGTTTCTCCCCACTGATAACTCACTTGATTGCATTTCATAAATCACTCCTACCTATAGTATAAATTCTTATAAATTCTGTAAATTCTGTGAATTATCAATGCAATGCTTTTATATCAGTGTTTGTGAAAATCAACACAAATGTTATTGTACCAACTATTATGCTCTGTATTCACTGAAACAGCATTATAAAATTGTTACAATTAATATTCATTGCATTAAGTATGATACACCGGAGCTTTTTCCTCAGGACTCTGCTGACTTTCCAGGTAAACAAATATCAGTATATATAACACAAACTAATGTAGTTGAGAGAGAACAAATAAGAACACTATATAAAGCAAGGAAAATACTGCCTACAATAACATAAAGATACATGGATCTTTTCATATCAGACAGGCAAAATATAAAAACAAATGAAGAATGAGAGAGAACTCCTTCTTAAATACATGACACAGTGTGTTTTCAGAGAAAGAAGGAAAGAAAGAAAAAAGGAAGGAAGGGTAGCAGGCGGGAAAAAAGACAGGAGGACTCGCTGATTAATCTTTGACTGATTTGTGATCACAAAACACACAATTGCGATCTCAAATAAGTGAAACTTTCAGAATCCAAGCAGCATTTAGTTTAGAAGGATGGTCTTGCATTGAAGGCAAGACCCTGTGCATCCTACTGATGTGGGGGCTACACCACTTACCCCCACTACATGCATATATATATATATATATATATATATATATACATATATATATGTATATGTGGATCTACATCAAAACACTGAATTACTATAATAATGAACCACAAAACATTGAGAACATAACACTGAAAATTCAGAACACCGAAAAGTTAGAACATCGAAATTACATAACAATGAAAATTTAAATCAAGTCTTATATCATCGAAAGTGTTATATGGTTATGCTTTAAAATGTTAATGTTGTGGTATCACTTAAAGAAGTTGTAGTATGTAGTAAACAAACATGGCAGATGGTATGTTTTGCGGTTTAAGAGAAGTTCTCAGGTTGTATAGTAAAAGTTTATCAGATAAAGGTTAAACATTGTTGTGTTTAAGTGATGGATTTATTATTTTGAAAGAAGTCATGTTAGTGTTGTGGAAAGTGATGGGATAAGTTAGTAGGGGAGTAAGTTTTTATTTTGGCTGTATGTGCATGTTGTCAGGAAAATAGAGAAGATTGCAATATAGTGGGGGATGGGAAATGGGTCTATATTAGAAGACCGAATGAAAAAAACAGCGAACATTTAACCATCGAAAAGACTGGACCTCAAACTTGCTATTGTGAGGGGCTGTGCCCCCCCTTTAAATATATATATATATATATATATATATATATATATATATATATATATATATATATATACCAACTCCGAGATCGGACTACAGTGAGAAAAGAGTAAATATTCCAGTCTTCACTGTACCGGGATCTGGCAAACAGCACTTCGAGGTCCGGTCTTTTCGCTGTTTTGCTGTTCGCTATTTTTTTTCATTCAGTCTTCTAATATAGACACATTACAATTTACCTTGTCTACACTGTAATGTGATACTGGAGTTGGTATATTTAATTTTCAAGGAGAGTGGGGGGTGCAGCACTCTCACATGGGGGTACAGGGGTGCTTGCACCCCTGAGGAAATGTTGGAACAAGTGTGTCTGTCTGTTCAGTTATGTTTGAGGTGGAGGGGGTATGACTAATTTGTGCATTCTAACATTTGATGTTATGGGATGCGATGATTTAAACTTGCAGTGTTATGTGGTTTTGTTGTTCTAAATTTTCAGTGTTATGTGTTTTCGATGTTATGGTCTCAATGTTTTGTGGTTCAATGTTACAGTAATTTAATGTTTTGATGTAGACCAGTATATATATATATATATACTGGGAGTTCATACTATCAAGGGGAAAAGACAAATCCCCATCACACTGGCGATTTGCCCTTTTGTGAAAAAAGGAAGCCATTCTACAATACTGATCACAAAAATGAGTGTGAATGACTAATGTTTTGAAAACAAGCCTGGCTCTCGTGAAAGAGACATATTGTCTATCTGTTCAGAAGGATTAGTGAAAGCCTATCTGAAATAGTATATACATTTCTGAATACTCTATGGAGGGCAAGACTAATCTAGGCAAGAAAAAGTGGTACAAATTGTCATATACCCCAAATAATTAACACTTTTCAAGTCAGCTGTAACTTTCAAACAAACACATGTAAAACAGTAAGGACAAAATAGAAAATAGAATTTGCTGACATATTATGACTGCTTGGTCCATTTAATGTTAACCTTCTGATACCTAGTGGATAATCTGCACTACTCTGTTAAGCAGTACATCTTCTAAAATAGGAAGGTCAGTATGAACTACAGAAAGGTAGAATTCAATGTCTGCCAAAAAAACTTAACCATCAGTTCTATTATTTTTATATTTAACAGATGAGTTGTGTTTCACAGATTAGCAGCATTTTACTTCACATATTTTGCATTTTTTCTTGAGTTGGCTCCAGTGTGGAGAAGTATAACCCAGGACTATAGGTTGTATATGCGGTCTCAAACAACAAAGTATAACATTTGTTAGTTCTACCAACAAATGAAAGATATCTAGTGAAGATGCAGTCTTCACAAAGCTCTTAGAACAGGTCCAGACTGAATTCCCTTAAAAGGATTTTAGAACCTGGTCCTTCTATGGAAGGAAGAAAAGTGATCACATTTCTGCTTCTTCTTCATTCCAAAATCCAGCTGCTGTTTTTTTCTCCTGTCTGGGACCTCACCAACTATATGGAGAACACCCACTATGTTAGAATCCAGATAATAACCCAATGTTTATGTCATACCTCTGCTGCCATATCGGTGTAGATGTGAAGGACAGCTTCTGTTTTTGGTAATCTTCACTTTCAGTTCAAATTGTTGCCTTTTGTATCCAAAGTTTACAGTATAGGTTCATAGGTATATACACTAGGCTAATGACCACCAGGGCCTTTATAAGCCTATCTGTGCAACCCAACCCAGTTGTATCCCTATGCATCATGTGTGTTTACTAGGAACAAGTATGTTACTTATAAAGTTTCTCGAGGTTATGTGGGGACTATGCTAGTTTGGGCATTACTGTCTGCCCCTGTCCTTCAGAGACATGGGCAGGCAGACTCTAGGTGAATTCCCAATTTCCCATTCATTGGTCAAGGTTACACTTAAACAGGGTTTGGGATGGACTCATCATCAGTGCACTCTATAAACATCCTCAACCTTCACTATTGTTAAGTACCACAATGGAAACCTTGTTACCTGTTGTATGCAGATGCAGTCCCATCATCCCGAGAAGCTTTCAAGATGCATTGGGACTATCACACTAATAGATTTATTGACTAAACTCTAAATTGTCCCCTACTGAGCTGGTCTCATCCCTAACACAATCCAGTGAATGTATATACAATTAATCCCTGTTAGACCACATACTCACTAATATGCCTTGGAGATTCACTTTCCCACTAAGGATTGCACCACTTTTCAATAGCCACTGCACTATCTCCACTACTTTTCTGACAGAAGGTAGAAATCAAGTGCAAAATATTCACATGCAAGTTAGACAAATGAAATACGGACCAACGGCGTCCCAGCGAACTGCTTACTATCGACAAAACATTCAATGCACTACAAAGTTAGTGTAACCAAGCCCAACAGTATGGGGTGCAATCATACTGGATCTGGTCCTCACTAATAAGGGAGAGTGCTGCACACCCCCTACCATAATGCTTTCTCTGGTAAGGTCAGACCACAAAGTGGTCTCCTTTGAAGTAAAAATAAAACCTGGACCCCAGCTAAATCGTGAATATTCAATAACTATTCTAAGGCTAACCTGCTGCTATTAAGTGAGAACCTGGCAAAATGTCAAGCCCCTATAAACCCTGAGAACACTTCTGTGTCTGCAGAACTGTTCACAGAAACCCTGTACAGGCATGTTAATAGCTGCATAGAGACAGCTGTACCCACTAGAAAGAAGTACAGAACTAACTCAAAAAATAAGCCACCCTGGTGGAATCACAATATCAATCGAATGTACAACAGGAGGAAGAAAATCATGGCAAACATTAGGAGGTGCATCATCCAGCAGGATAAAAGCACTCTCATCAAACTAAGCAAGCAACTCAGAGAACAAACAAAGTCTGCCAAAGCCAAATTTGAAGTAAGTTTGGCCTCCCAGGCCAAGGATAATCACAAAGCATTCTTTCTCTATGTCTGCAACCTCAAAGGCAATGCACAATTATGTGCAGAGCTCATTGTACATGGAGCTACCTATACTGAGCCAGAAGATATAGCAAACCTCCTGGCTGATAAATTCAGCTCCAACTTTACTCCTCTCTATCCCTCAATCTTCCCTCAGGAAATATCATCAAATATAACTCCCCTTACTATCACTAGGGAACAGGTCCTTAATGCTTTCTCTAAGACCAAGAACACTGTGTCAGTGGGCCCAGATAATATCCCATGATGCCTTCTAAATAGCATGAAACATGACCTTTCAGAGCCTTTGGAATTACTACTTAAAAAACTGTATGAATGGAGAAACGCAACAGTCATCCCTCTGCACAAAGGTGGGCCATCTACAGACCCTGGAAACTACAGACTCATAAGTCTCACTAGTCTTATATGTAAAGCCATGGAAAGAATTATCATGGAGATGATCAATAGAGATATAGTAAACCTCAAGAGATTGGACCCAACCCAGTTTGGTTTTGTCGAGGGCAGATCATGCCTACTGAACCTGGTGGTCTTCTTTGAGAAGGTCACCAAGGCAATGAATGAGGGCAAAATCATTCACACTGCCTACCTTGACCTGGCAAGGCATTTGGCATAATACCCCACTCAGGCGTTGTTGACAAATTCAAGAGATTAAGTACAAACCCATATGTCACCCAGTGGATATCCAACTGGCTCACAGACAAGACCCAGGAAGTTAGAAATTGGATGTCAGAATCCACAAAGAGGCCAGTCACAAGTGGAGCCCTCAGAGATCAGTCCTTGGACCACTCCTTTTTGACATTTACTTCTCAAAAGTCAAGGCCAATTTCAATGGTCTCTGGATGACTAAATTTGCAAATGATTGCAAATTAGGAGCTGTCGTTGAATCTCATTCTGACACAAATGTTCTCCAGGAGGGGCTGACACAGACAAACAACTGGTTTCAGAGTCATGGACTAAAACTAAATGCCAAGAAATGCATAATAATGTCCTTTGGGAAGTCATCCATCCCTGATAAGTATCATATTGACAACACACCCCTTAGAGTTGACCCAGTAGTCAGGGACTTAAGAACACACTTAGATAGTAATCTAGCCTTTGATCATCACATGTCTACAGTGGTGAGGAAATCATTCTATGCTGCACAACTTATAAACAAAGATATGGCATCTAAGTCCAAGGAAGTCATTGTTCCACTGTATTCGGCATTCATCAGACCTATAATTGAGTACAATGCCCCATTTGGTATGTACCTAACCAGGCATATCCAACAACAGGAACATCCACAGAGGTGCCTCACTAAAAGAATACAGAGCATAAGTAATACATCTTATGCTGACCGCTTCAAGGCCCTATCCTGGTATTCTCTCTCCTACAGGCTTTTGAGGAGAGATCTATGCCTGGCATACAGGACATTGTCAGACCTCACTCTCATGGACCTCCTGCATATCCACAAAATAAACTGTATCAGAATTACCCATTCTAAGGACTTAAACCTTGCCTGTGATATAAATAGGACCTGCTGGAGAGATAGGTATGTATCCAGAGACTACCCTGTCTATGGAACAGGCTCCCCATTTATGTGAAGCAGAGTTCCTCCCTAACCCAATTCAAGTGCAAGTTGGACAATCGGATGGGAAACTGGAAATTCATCCCTGATTTGGTACCTATGTCTCTAATGCAAACAAGTAACCTGTAAATGGTTCATCTCTCAGGCCCATGCTTACATTTATCAAGAGTGTCAGAACTTGTCAGAGATTCAGGATGCATGGCTAGTCTTAAAAAGGCCCTTGTGGTCGTTAGCCTAGTAAACACCTATGAACCTATAAACAGTATATGATTCACAAACTCCTGTGAAACATTCATCACCCACCTATAAGAACATTAGCTGAAAGCAATACCATGGATATTTCCTTAAGTTACAAAAGAAACACAGGGCAAAAAAAAAAAATGAAAAAAAATCAGCCTAGATAACATTCTACACATTAACTCCTACTCTAGCGGAGTTAATTTTTAATCTGGAAAGAAGAGGCAAAAAAAAAAAAAATGAATAAAAACAGTTCAACATATTTCAAAGAAATACATAATAGACTGCTTATCAATTCTAAGGTTCTCTAGCATAAGACCAGTGACCTTAAGGGTAAACACAGATCAAATAACCAGACGTAAGGAAACCAAGTTATCACCTCTCCTGCCTCTCCTGCAGCTACTGCTTATCCTTCTTCAGACTATTTCAGATATCAGCCTACAAACTTTCTAATACAACACTGAAGACATCTCTTCTGGATATTTTCATAAGTATAATCCTTTTAACCATCAACGTGTGATCATGCAGGAATGGATGTCTGATTTCTTGTCACATCTCCTAAAACATATTTGACATTAAAACCTCCTGTATAGCACCTTGATCCATATGATAGAACCTTGAAATACTGCTACTGAAAAGAATCCTTATTACAAAATGTAAACCTTTTAGACTCAGCAGGTACATCAGCATCAGCAACATATGACATGACCGCAGGTATGCGGAAATAGTCTCATTTCATTGAAAACACTGGCAGTATACCATCGCTCTTTTAATTATCATCACCTCCTAATTATGTTTGCAGACACTGCTGATGCAAAGCAAGTAAAGTATGGTAACAAGCACAACTGAATACATCATATGAATCTTACTAGAAGAAGTAGTTACAATGTTTAAAACAGAGTGCTTGCCGTCACTGTTAAAGTAAATTCTTGTGTCTGATATTAGGTTATTTCAAGAGCCAACACGCACTCAAGCACACAGGCACCTAAACAGGGTCTACTGTATACTGGATGTTTGTTGGGGCTCTCTTAGACAATGTTTGTTTGTGTCTTTCGGCTTTTCCTGGTTAGGGGTCGCCACAGCGGAACTCCGGTCCGCTAATGATTGGTAGTTGATTTTTACGTGCCAGGTTACCAGCTCTGACGCACAACCTTCAACGAAGGTACGCCCATTCACGCATGTGTCCACACAGAAGACACTCTAGCTGAGATTCAAACCGGACAGCATCTTACTGTGAGGCAATAACGCTACCGCAGCACCACCACCTTATTCAGAATTCAGGAGTACAAAGTCTCCTGGAAAACACTACCTTGTTCTCTTTATTTTGAAGTGGAGAACAGCTCCTGTTAGTGAAATCATTACTTATGGGTCCTTATTGTAAGTGATGACATTGGGAGCATGAGAATGATTTCTCTAGGGTGCTAATACAATCTGAGTTGGCAAAATCAGGTACATGTTTTTGGGCAAAGTGCTAAGTTTAGCAATAACGTAAAGTCACATCCACATCGATGGTCATGAGCCATAGTCAGAAACTGAAAAGAACAAATGGTGAAAAATGTTTTTTCTACAGATCACCAAGCTTACTCTCTATGGAAGGATAATGAGCCGGGTAAATCACTCTGTGAGTAGCTGAGTGATCCAGGAGTACCTCAGTGTATATTCACTACCACTTAATATTGAGGGACTCCCATTGCCCTGGTTTTGGGTAGGGTCCATGAAAGATCAAAATTATCCCTGGCAGATTCCCCATGATCAGCTGAATGACAATGCTTTTGGATCACCCAGGTTAACTAGGATCAGTGTGTGAGGTGGGGGAATTTGGTATATCCTACTTAGTCTGCTGTTACTTTAACCTTCTACAAGAAAGGAAGAAGAGAACAAGCAGAAAATAATGTATGAATTAAATCCTTTTGGTAACAATATCATCATCATCATCTTCTTTCAGCTGTTCCCATCAGGGGTCGCCACAGCAGATCACCTGTTTCCATTTCTTCCTATCCTCTGCATCTTGCTCTGTCACACCAACCACCTGCATGTCCTCTCTCACCACATCCATAAAACTTATCTTAGGCCTTCCTCTTTTCCTGTTACCTGGTAGATTCATCCTTAACATCTTTTTCCCAATATACTCAGCATCCCTCCCCAGCACATGTTCAAACCAACGTAATTGTGCCTCTCTGGCTTTGCCTCCAAACCTTCCAACCTGGGCTGACCCTCTAATTTACTTATTCCTAATCCTTTCCACCCTCGTCACACCCAGTGCAAATCTTAACATCTTTAATTCTGCCACATCCAGCTCAAATTCCTGCCTTTTTGTCAGTGCCACTGTCTCCAACCCATATAACATAGCTGGTCTCACTACCCTCTTGTAGACCTTCCCTTTCACTCTTACAGGTACTCGTCTGTCACAAATCACTCCTGACACTCTTCTCCACTCACTCCATCCTGCCTGTACTCTCTTCTTCACCTCTCTTCCACACTCACCGTTACTCTGAACTATTGACCACAAGTATTTAAACTCATCCACCTTTGCCACCTCTATTCCTTGCATCCTCACCATTCCTCTATCCTCCATCTCATTCACTCACATATATTCTGTCTTAGTCCTGCTGACCTTCATTCCTCTTCTCTCTAGAGCATATCTCCATCTCTCCAGGTTCTCCTCCACCTGTTCCCTACTCGAACTACAGATCACAATGTCATCTGCAAACATCATAGTCCACGGGGACTCCTGTCTGATCTCGTCTGTCAACCTGTCCATCACCATTGCAAATAAGAAAGGGCTCAGAGCTGATCCTTGATGTAACCCCACCTCCACCTTAAACGCATCCATCACTCCCACCGCAGACCTCACCGCTGTCACACTATCCTCGTACATATCCTGTACCACTCTTACATACTTCTCTGACACTCCTGACTTCCTCATACAATACCACAACTCCTCTCTAGGCACCCTGTCATATGCTTTCTCTAAGTCTACAAAAACACAATGCAACTCCTTCTGACATCCTCTGTACTTCTCCATCAACACTCTCAGAGCAAACATCATATCTGTAGTACTCTTTCCCGGCATGAAACCATACTGCTGATCACTAGTCATCACGTTCCTTCTGAATCTTGCTTCCACTACTCTTTCCTATAACTTCATGCTGTGACTGATCAATTTAATCCCTCTGTAGTTACTACAGCTCTGCACATCACCCTTATTCTTAAAAATTGGTACCAAAACACTTTTTCTCCATTCCTATAAATTATCTATATGATATTTACATGTGGTGTGTGTGTGTGTGTGTGTGTGTGTGTGTGTGTGTGTGTGTGTGTGTGTGTGTGTGTGTGTGTGTGTGTGTGTGTGTGTGTGTGTGTGTGTGTGTCCATATCTGTGTGTGTGTGTCTGTGTGTGTGTGTGTGTGTGTGTGTGTGTGTGCGCGTGTGTGTGTGTGTGTGTGTGTGTGTGTGTGTGCGTGTGTGCGTGTGTGCGTGTGTGTGTGTGTGTGTGTGTGTGTGTGTGTGTGTGTGTGTGTGAGTGTGTATCTGGGTGTTCTTCTCCCACTAACTTTGAATGATAAGGTCATGATTATTATAAACCAGGTCCTTCATCCCATCTAATAAGTACATACCATCCCTAAAACCAATTCTTCACATGAAGAAAAAGCTGTTTCTACATGGGGATGAACTTACTACCAGGTGCTTTACCCCACATGCATAGGCTATGCAGACTAACTACAGAGTTGCAGCGAGTAAGAAAGAAACACCCCAATAAACTACACAGTGGTCTCATACAAATGCCAATACTGTACTGCCTACAGTAAAACTAACAACTTACAAATAACTGTAAACATGATCATTTGTGATCCAGTAGGTCAAACCTGATCATTTAGCTTGCAATCACACAAGGGGAATCTATATATGTATACAAGGTATAACATCTTGTATAGCAATGACTATAAAATAGACATCAAGATATAAGCACATTTGAGTATTTGTTTCTATTGTGTTGATTTTGCCCCATACTGCTGAACATCAAGCTTCTGTAATGGGGCATCATCCAGGTAGACATAAGGGTGCTTTGTGCTCTCACCAGCCTTAAAGCAATGACACAGCATATTTCATTTATGAAACTAGCTGTGCCCCTATTTGGTAATGTCAGAACTAGCATCACCATGAGTGTTGCTTACACTGCCTCAGTCTAGCAATGTATTCTCTTGCACATGTACCAACAGAGAGTAACATTACCATCATGGGCACCGATATCCTCCTGACCTGCCCCCTGCACTAAGACACTGTATGAGCACATTCACTCGTGCATGAATCGTGCCATCCCAAATAGAACGAAGATGCTCTCGTCCAAAAAAAGGAAGCCAATCTGGTGGTCCCCTGCCATAAACAAACTGTACAACAGAAGGAAGAAACTGTAACAGAAAAGAGGAAAATCCCAGGATGCAAAAAACTCCCTTACCAGCCTCAGTAAGAAGCTGAGATCCCTCATAAAATCCTCTAAAGCTAGTTATGAAAATAAAATTGCCAAAGATTCCAAAGACAACCACAAGGCATTTTATAGTTATGTCAAGAATCTAAATGGCAATGCTCAGATCTGCTCTGAGCTACAACAGAATGGCATGAAATATACTGATCCCAAGCAAATTGCCAATATCCTGACAGATCGATTTAGTGCCAACTTCACCCTACTCTCACCCCCTAAAGGGCCTATCTCAATACCAAAAGATTGCCAAATTCTGGTAATCACGGCCACACAGATAGAAACTGCACTCTCCAAAGCTAAGAATACAGAATCCATGGGACCAGATGACATCCCAGGCTGTGTACTACATGAACTACAAAATGAGCTGGCACCTCACCTAAGTGTCATGTTTAATCATAGCCTCACCTCAGGTTTCGTGCCCATTGAGTGGCACACAGCTACAGTTATTCCACTCCACAAGGGGGGATCCACCTTGGATCCTGAGAGCTACCATCCCATCAGTCTGATGATCTGCAAAGACATGAAATGCATTATCATGGAACTTATAAACAAAGACATTGGCAAACTTTAAACACTGGAACCCACCCAGTTTGGGTTCATGAAAGGCCTATCTTGTCTTCTGAACCTGACTGACTTCTTCGAATCAGTCTCCAGAGCTGTGGATGAGGGTAAGGCTGTCAACACAGTCTATCTGGACCTTGCCAAGGCCTTTGACACCATTCCCCACTCTGGAATGATAGATAAACTTACTAAGCCAGGCATGAATCCCTACGTCACTCGATGGGTTGCCAACTGGCTTACTGACAGAACACAGATTCTAAAAGTAGCCGACTCCAAATACAGCTCCAGACAAGTGACAAGTGGAGTACCTCAGGGTTCAGTCCTGGGACTGCTCTTGTTTGGCATCTGCTTCTCTGAAGTACAGGCCAACACTAAGGGACTCTGGTTAACAAAGTTTGAGATGACTGTAAACTGGGATCCATTATTGAATCCCCAAATGATGTGGATATTCTACAAAATGGCCTTACAGAAACAGATACTTGGTGCCAGAGCCATGGGTTCATGCTTAATGCCAAGAAATGTATAGTTATCCCCTTTGGGAAAAACATGTACCCATGAATTACCACATAGGTGGCAGTACACTAAACACTGAAAGTGTGATGAGAGACTTAGGGATTCAGGTGGACAGTGGTCTCACCTTCGATAATCACATCGCCACAACAGTCAGGAAATCCTTCTATGTGGCACACCTCATCACTAAGGGCTTTTCATCCAGAAAAAAGGAGGTCATTGTCCCACTGTACTCATCTGTCATTAGACCCATTATAGAGTACAATGCCTGTTTGGTATGTACCGCACAAGACATCTGCAACAGCTGGAAAGGCCGCAGAAATTCCTCACTAAAAGTATCACAGGCCTAAAGCAGATGCCCTATGCTGACTGTCTAAAAAAATTCCAGCTATACTCTGTGGCATATCGTCTACTCAGAGGCGATCTCTGCTTAACATACAAGGCCATGTCAAACCCTGAGCTGTTGGACATGCTCCACTTAAAGAAATCCCAATCCCTCAGAGCCACATGCTCCAGGGATCTAAACCTTGTCATCACAATGAACCAAACATGCTGGAATGATAGGTTCCTGACCCAGAAACTCCCCATACTCTGGAATAGACTGCCCATACAAGTCAAGCAGTGCACCTCCTTGGCCCTCTTCAAAAGGAACCTTGACGATTGGATGGGAGATAGGAAATTCACCCCAGGGATCATGTTAAGTCACCCTGTTAGACAGGGGTCCAGGGAAGTAAATATTGTAGGAAGAAATATCCAGGGAATTGTTATGGCTAGGCTTGTGTAGGCCCTAGGGTCGATAGCCTAGTACCAATCTATGAACCTATGAACCTATGAAGTAGAGTGTCATTTTTCATGTTTTTAACTAGGGTGGTATATGTTCGGGGTGCACATATAAGTATTTATTATTTATTTAGTTATTTGTCATTTGTTAACTGGATTATTCCAGCTGAGCCATTAGCACATTTTCAGTGGAGACCTGAGGAGAAAAGCTCCGACTTACAAAACAGTACAATACAATTTGTAAAACATTACAATTTGTGAAAAACATTACAAAAGAAGTGATGTACATTACAGGGAATACAAATTTCAGAACATACTACAATATAGAAGTAAATGACACGCTTAGAATGTACAGGCAGAAAACTACAGATGAGTATACACACTCGCTGATACACACAGAATTAGCTTAATAATTATGTAAGAAGACAGAGGAGAGTGAGAGACAGATGTAATTAGACTTGTAGCTGAACTTCAGAGCACAAGAAATTATTGTAAGAAGTGGATTGAGAGTCATATGTTGCAAAGCCTGTGCTGACATCTTTAGTTTATTATTATTTGCGATAGTGCATGACAGAGCCTGGTCTTTTCTAATACTGCGCATTGCTTTTATCACATCTGTCTTTCTTAGTATTTTTCTTGCTCTGTTCCCTCTTCTATACTCTTCTAACAATGACACCTTGTCTTGATTAATAGTTTTCTCTGTTTGATATTTCCCTGATGGCATTTGATTTCATCCCTTCCGTTCCCTTACTGTCCTGTATTTTTGTGGAAAAACTTTATCCGTTATTAATTTTGCTGCACAGTAATATATCCTGTTTACTTCTGTTATATTATGTGAATTTCTGTTAATTGTCTTGATTACTGCGTTCAGTCGTTTTATCAGACTTCCCACATTTTGGGTCTTACTAACTTTCTGTAATCTGTTTCTTACATTAGTCTTAATATGTCTATTCATCTCTATTAAATCAAGCAACTTTTCCCTTGGATCTTTTTCTTATAAACTGAGGGCATATTCTTTATTCTCTGTTTCCTGTGGACATTCAACAGAAATTTCCAGAAAACCTTCCTGTGACAAATTGCCTTCAGCAGCATCATGTGTCATCTCTTGCTCTTACATATGGGAACTCCCTGGCCTGTCACTCCATAACATTGACTGCATCAGAGCTGCCAACATTTTCTGTTTCTTCCCTTGGTGTGTAACTCCAACTGAACTTTTGTACTGGCTTACTACTGAAGGCAACAGAGTATCTTTATGTGGCAACTGATCAGATATTTCCCATTCTACCTGTTTTTCATTTATTTGCTGACTAACTGCTCCATCATGCAGTGACATTACCAGGGTTGGATTTGCTACACTAAATCCTGTACTTCACAGGTAATCCATAACTTCAGTTTCTATTTCTTTAACTTCTCCATAACGGATCCTCTTTTCTACTTTCCCTCTTTGTTTTCTTATTTTTGGACTATAAAAATTTCCATATCCAGATGTCTTTGTAAGCATTTCTATTCAAATATCTTTGGTGATGCTTTTTGCATTGATTAGTTTTGCTTTCTCCTTTGTATAAATATTGCATTATATTAAATCTCTTTTTCTTTCTTATGTCCATATTTCCTCTTTAGATGTTTTTAGCTCCACCTGTTTCTTCTTATCTTTGAGACTCATTGTTCTTTCATGATCTGATATAACCTTTGTTAGACTTTCTCCACAAAATATTTTACTTTGCAGGTATTCCATAACTTCAGCTTGTGTTTCTTTAACTTCAACTTTACAAATCTTCTGTTCTACATTCCCTCTTTGTGATGTAATTTTTATTGTAAAATTTTCCATATCTGGATGCCTTTGCCTGTATTTTTCTTCATATATCTTTGGAGTTGCTTTTTGTATTGATTAGTTTGGCTTTTTCATTTGCATAAATATCACACAACATCATATCTCTCATTCTTTCCCATGCCCATGTTTCTCTTCTTATAACTTTCAAAATCACTAGGTTTTGATTTTTATATTTTCACATTTCCTCAGTTACTTCTTTTTCCAAACAGCCCAATATTTCTTGGTCTATGAAATGTTTTTCATGAATCTGTTGCATTAATGAACACAAATTTGCATTTGAAGCTTTTGTCACTGTTTCTTGTACAATTGTTTTCTTTAATTTATGTCTTAATCTTTTTTAATATCTTCTATCCAGAAATTCTGGGCTTCTTGCATAATAGCAACATTACATATTTGTTTTCTTACCCTTAGTAGTTCACTCTATCATCTTTACTGTTCAGTTATGGCCTGTCAGTTTTTGTGTTTTTTTGTGGACTATTGCATCCTTCTACAATGGGGGGGGGCATCCTCCCCTTAATCCTGGCCTAACACCATTGCTGGATTGCTGGAATGTTTTCATGTCTTGAAGATTCTACACAGTAATTTTCTCCATTGTTGGCACAAGTGCACTTACCAAGATTGGACACTTTTTCTTATTCTGGAACTTGTACACCCAGATGTCTTTTTAAATGTGTTAACCTTTTTCTGTCCATGATATATGCTATATAAAATACAGTCTACATGCCAATGTTGTCTTGGTGAGATTTTGTAAAAACAGGGTCTACCTTTCATCAGGTACTCACCAAGACTTGATGATGAATTCAAATCCAGGAATACTGTACTCCTTTGCTTGCTGATTTTATCACCTTTCCATACAGATGCCCCCCCCATATATATATATATATATATTTATATGGGCTGCGGTGGTGGTGCTGCGATAGCATTGTCGCCTCACAGTAAGACATTGTCCTTTCGATTCTCAGCTAGAGCGTCTTCTGTGTGGAGACATGCGTGAATGGGCGTACCTTCATTGAAGGTTGCGTGTCAGGGCTGGCAACAAGGCACGTAAAAATCTACTGCCAATCATTAGCAGACCGGAGTTCCACTATGGCGACCCCTAACCGGGAAAAGCCGAAAGACAACAACATATATATATATATATATATATATATATATATAGAGAGAGAGAGAGAGAGAGAGCTAGATTGATATATATAGATATAGATGTACATATCCATCCATCCATCAACAACTGATTTTCCCATTTTCCTCATGGGGTTGCAGTGTCACTTCAATAGCGACAATCATCTATAGCCACTTTTTTTTTTTTTTTTTTTTTAAATTAGAGAAATGAATTCTGAAAGTTAGATACATATATGGGAAACAGCATTCACTAAAATAATATTTGTAAACCATGCTGCTTAGTTTGCATTTTATTAAATTCCCTGCCTTGTATGCAGACTGCAGTGGCGATGACAAATATTTATTACAGTCCTCCTTTAGTTAAATGAAATACATTATTAAAAGCAGAGATAAACAAAGAAGACAACTCAAAAATATCACTTCTGACATACAAGTACCCATGAAGTTTTAAAAACTGCAAAAACTATCAAGGTTTAATGACTTGTTTAGTCAAATAACTTAAAGAAACAGGGTAAAGAGATAAAGATTAATTTAGGTGTGGAAAACTGAACTAGGTCAGATTTTAAGAAGTTTCAAGTAAGTCAAAAGTCTATTCAGAAAATAAATAAAAAGTTTAGCTATCCACATGATTACTACTGACACTGAAACAGATTCAAATCCAGTTATGTACAATCAGGACTTGTGTTATCTGCTATTAGAAAATGATCCTTTGTGAGGCCCAAAGTTGCCAGCAGTAATCATGTCGCAGAAGTAACTAAGAAAAGAGGTGGTTAATTCTGAGGCTACAAAAACAAAATAAAAAAATGTCTTTTTGAATAAGGGGTTTACGTTTGTATCCATAAGGAGAACAAAACAGTTTACTGTAATTGTAGATTTATATAATTTAATATATAAATACTGTATACGTTGTTTTTTTTCCTTTTAGCAGTTACTTTTCATCATGATCTGGATATTGATTATCACAGTGTCAAAGAAGGAAAATGTAAATTCATGCCACTCCAAAACAAATTTGTAAGTTGTTTCAAAGATCCATGCCAAATAAAAAACAAAGTTTGATCTAACTGTATTACAAACGAAAGATGTGTTTGAAATTCTATGAGCAAGAACTCTAGATTCATGCTATAGATCAGTGTTTGTGTGTGTGTGTGTGTGTGTGTGTGGGGGGGGGGGGTTGGCAATCCTGGACAAGATGCATTATGATAAAAGAATGTATTAGCACAAATAAACCTTGATATTTTAATCCCATTATTATATTTAGAAGGGAACATTTTGAATTAATAGATATGTTTGTCAGGGTAGCATCTTAATGCATACATTTTAATTCCAAAAAGAAAACAGTGGTATAATTGCTTTAATTTATGGTCTACCTACACTTCACAAAAAAAAATATAATTCCCATTACATGTCATAGTGACTATAACTATCAAGTGAAAATGTTGGGAAAAACTCTGTATACATTAAATTTTGTTCAGTAAAATCACATTTCCAATTAATTTTCTTATTCATTTATACAGCTTATTAGATGTAGAGAGGCAAAAATTGTGCCTTTATGTACAAAGATACATATATTCATATAAAGTAGACCTGGTAGATTTACATTCCATTTTGAGAAAAACAATCTTACTGTTTCCCAGAAACTGAGGAATGCTATTGTGTGTCTTACTGAAATTGCGCCATATCATAGTATCATCAAAAATTAGGACATTTTTCCTATAAATCAAGGAAGCCTCAATGAACTTTGCCTTGTCACTTGTGAACTCAATATTTTTTATGGCAAATTTGGATTTAAAATTTGTACATGATGAACCTTTGAACAAGTGTACCCAGATGAAATATTTTTCTTATGGGAGAGTAGTGAAAAATTAGCTTTTAGAATTTTAGTAGTATTTGAGTCATATAGCTTGATGTCTTTAATTCACTTTGAAGTAATCAATTAAAAACTGCATTCCTGGGCATCATGATAATTAAAGATATTGGTAGTCCTAGTAATCTGAACACATTCTTTTATAGTAAGACTATGCATAGGAATGCTAAAACACATTTTACATGTTGCCACCCCCCACACAGACAAAGTGAAATGGATAGTCCTTATGATGAATATCATAGGGCTGTTAGACTATTCAGTAATTAATAAGGACAAAACAATAAATTCAAACAATGAGAGAAAAATTCTTAGGCAGAAGGTACACATTGTTTGATGTTGTTTAGACGTGAAGGGAGACATATTGCCATTGTTTTTGGTAATCAGATGAGAACATTAAGTGTAACTACCAGAATCCCAGGTTGAAGTAATAGTTTAGATGGCCAAGAATTAATGAAGATAAACTTGGGTATCGATTATTTAACTGATTTAGAAACAGTGCAGGAAAACTCAGATCAAATAAAGGACACTGATAAACTTCAACAACATGGGATACCAAGAAGGAAAAACAGTGTCATTCATTTTGTCTTAACCCATACTGAAGATTTTCCACACAGAGAGAAGGGGGAAAAAAAAACATCTAAATACAAACAGATCCATCTTGAAATATGAAAGAGAGATGGTGAAAAATCCTAAGACAAGGACCACAGCTCATTTTCAAAAGATTAGCAATGCTTAAACATATTTTCTACCATCTAGAAGAGGGGGTTACTTTGGCTTGTATACAGATCAAGCTAAAGACTAACATACATGTAAGTAGTGTATTTACAACAAATATTTGGGAAACTAATGCAATACAAATAGGCAGCATGAATGAGAAACTTACAAATAAAGACTGCATCACTTGTGTTATCATGTAATATGTACTTTGTTGTCATTAAAATAGTTCTCACAAAAATTCCATTACCATGCATATTAAGGGTGAATGATGGATCAGTATTTATATTTTGGGGTATTGAGAGTTGTGTCACCATTTATGTTTGAAGTAATCTACTGATATAGTGAGGGTGCTTATGTAGTAGTATTACCTAGAGGGTGTCAACATTTTTTAATTAAATTAGAAAGGAAAATGTTAGTTGAAACTTTTTATAAATACGTAAAAAAACAGTGCTGTTTCTCATGATCAGACTAGTATAATTGTTGAACTCATGACATTGGTATTGGAGAATAACTTTATTATATATATATACATACATATATATATATATATATATATATATTTTTTTTTTTTTTTTTTTTTTGAGGGACAGTATTTTCAGCAATTACAAGGAGTGGCCATGGGCACACCTTATGCACCAGCATATGCTAATATGGTCATGCTTGGTTGGGAAACCAAACATGTATTTCAAAGTAAATATAAGCAGAATATAAAATTATATTAGTTTTTTAGATGACATCTTTATTTTATGGCAGGGTAATGCAGAAACAATACCATCCT